>NC_047557.1:99879151-100179921 GCF_012275295.1 Melopsittacus undulatus
GGCTAGACACTCATTTCAGTGCATCCCATGTACACATCCTAGCAAAGTATATTCACAAACATGCTTGCTAACTCTAACTATAGCTGAATTCAAGTACATGCAATGGCTTTTCTTCACCATTTCCTTGTAACAATGTTTGGCCAGTATTTATTTGTTTGACTGTTTGAAGAGAAACTTTTATTCATGTGAATATAGGTATTCTTCATGTAAATGAATGTATTTATTCTGTAAAGGCTCGCCCTCTCTCTGCTGCACTCATGCAGTTACTTGATAGGAATGTGACAACAGGAAATTGAATATAAAGTCTACTGGACAGCCAATAAATCAGGCTTATATCTTTCTCTCTACCTCAGACAGGAAGGAACCCAGCTATTTTTAAATCTGTGGTCCATATAACTAGCCAGAGTTCTTTCTTCTGCTAAAAAGGTGGTGGGGAAGGGGGGTGGTAAAAACAAAATAAAAACTAACAAGATTTTAAATGTCCTGCAGTTCCATAGACTTGCTTCCCTCGCCATATGCGTGTCCCCACTGAGGGCACTGCCTCCCCTTCCCCAAGATACACAACACTCATGACAAGGCTAAAATCTGTCCAACGACCCAATGTCAAACCCAGCATTGGGCGTATTCATCAGTTCTAACCAAGAGCTGGGTGAAAATGATGGCAAAAAAAGTAGGTTTTGACCACTGCCAACATGGTGAGCCCTGGTCACAAGTCTGGAGACATTCAGATATAATACACTGTGGCACAAGTCTTTTACAGTCAGATTTCTCCAGCTCAAAGCATTTTTGTGTTGGTGGAGCCAGTTACACACACATGACCCCGCCAGGGCTGCCGGGTAGGAACGATTCATTCCAAGTAATCCCCCAGTGTGAATCTTTGCTGATTAACATTTTCATTTGTCTTCCCTTAACAAGCAAGTTACTGCTGATGAGGAGATGAGGGATTCTTAAGTTTCCTAGAACTAAATTAACTATTCCTACTCGATTCACTCTGGCTGATCCTATGTTATATTGCCCTCAAGGCTGCTAATTTGAAAAATGCTATTGGATATATATATTTCTATTTTTTTTTCGGTGTTTCTGATATTGGTCCAAGTGCTAATAAGGAGTTAAGTTACATTTCTTGGTGAGATTTCTTAATTGCCAATGCTGGCTGAAACTTGAGCAGTTCAGAGATTCTGTTGATTATGTCGGCATGAATATTACTACATCAGAATCCCTTCAGGATAACTGCAGCTTTTGTTGTATCCATTGCATCATTTTCCTAATGTTGTTCAATCACAGTACTATAATAATTTTGCAGATTGAAAGGAAATTAACTGTGTCTGTAATGCTGAGCCACTTAAGTAGGCACTACATTATAACTGTCTTACAGAGGGTTTTTTGGTCATGTTTGCTCCACTCGGGTGAAGCTTCCCAATGTTTTGGAGGAAATAGTCACCAATTTGTAACTCTTCAATCACGCAGATCAAATATTTTAGAACAATATAGGAGAAGTGTCTATGAGCTCAGAAACAAGGGCTCCAGAAGAGTGAAATCCACATTTGCTCCAGGGACACCCAATTTGGGAAGGCTGCTCTGGTCAATAGAGGTACTCATGCCAAGACTGGGTACTTTAGGAGGAAAACAAACATCTGGAATGAGTCCACCCAGAAACAGACACTGTAATACCTCTTCACAGTCTCAAGGCAGAAGACCTGGGCCCTTTGGAGGCCAGTTGGCAATTTCAAATAGCAGGTCACTAAGCTGAAGGACTCATGGTGTTATCCATTTCCCAAACCCGTCCAGGGTCCCTATCCCCATACAGCTTTTGAAACAAGCATCTGCAGTGGGACATGTCCCCAGACATAGAATGATGATTATTCCAAGGCCAGGCATGGAATTCAGCAGGAACAGTGGGTCAATATGTCTGCAGGAGGTCTGTGGTGCCTCAGCAACCTACCTGCTGCTCCCATTACAGCTCGTTTAAAAACATGCCATCTCTATGCATACACCTAAAAAAAAATGCCTTCAGACACACCATCCATTATCCCAAGTCACCAGCAGCTTCAGAGGCCATTTGTTCAGTTTGAAAAATCGTATCTCTGAAGGTACAATATTAGCTTTAAGCTGCAGCTATCACTGTCTCGTATATCAGCTCATTAAGAACACAGCTCGTCTCAATGGGGCTGATGTAGATGATAAGAGACATCAAGTAGCAGCCCATGACAGGAGGAGCATGAGAGCCCTGGCCAGGCTGATTGGACTCAGCTGTCCTTTCCTCCCCATCCCAAGTTCTGAAAGGAATTCACATCTATGTCTTATTTTCATGGTTGCTTTTGGATTACTCTCACTTCGGTTACATTAAGTCTTCTTGTTTGTTTTCATTCTCTTTTCAGGAAAGGCATAATTTTCTTCCTTGATGCTTGTTAAAATTGGTGTGTTCGCAATGTGTCCTCTGAAAGTTAAAATCCTTGCTCCACTGAGGAAATGTGTTTCTCGTTTTCCTGGTGTCAGTTTCTCAGAAGTAATTTCTGTATAAACTTTCCACCCTTCTTCTCCTGCTGTTTTCTGTCTTGTGTTCAAAAGGCCTTAAAACATGTCAATTTTCTGTTTCCTTCTATGGTACAACAATCTTTTTAGCAAATATGATAAGCATCTCCGTTGAAGATGCAAAAATAATCCACTGCTGTTGGCTGCATATTTCCCTCATGTTGGGTAGGCACCAGGAATATGTAAAAGATTAATTACAAACTAAAAGATTAATTACAAACCAAAAAGCCTGATTAGATCTCTGAATTAAATATAGATACCAGAAAAAATACAATGGGTGTCATTAGAAACTCTCATTCTGTATTTTACATGTACTTGGTTATGTGCTGTATTCACTAAACTTAGGAAGAATGACACAAATACTACTCTAAACAGAAACCTTACAGGTGACAAACATGGGCAGGATTAATAAGATATTTAAGGGTCTCTGGAGTTTTGCTTCTGTAGTATTTGCTGCTCTTTCTCATAACTCCTTCCAAGAGGAAAAGTACTTGTTTGCTTTAAAAGCAGAAGAGCAAGAGATGTTTTTTTCCCCCTCAAATTAATGAAATCAGGTTTTTAGCCTTGCCTTCTGAACTATGCTATTCACTTCCCATATGACCTTGTTTGGGTCTTTCTGTCTCCTCATCCTCTATTTTCCCCTACAAAAATAAACTTAGAACTATGTCATTGATACAACAAGACGCAGCTTGAGACCATAGCTAGGAACAGATACAAAATTGCAAAATGAGGAAATGCCAAATTTGGGGTTGTTCTGTTCAATTTTGGTTAAAAACATGAAAAAGAAATAAATTCCATTTAGGGAAAATGAGATAGCCTCATCATCCAGTGCATCCACTGTTTCCTCCTCCTGCACAGGGGCCTTGTGATGCTTAGCCCCTGCAGCACAGTGCTCCCTGCATCCAGGTGATGCTGTCATGTGAATTCACATCTGTGCAATGCAGTTCTCTCTTGGAGTGTGAACAGGTTCTTGCAAGGTGAAAAGTTCAGATAAAAAACATTTTCATCCCAAGCCTAACCTTCCTGCCATCAAACCCGATTGCCAGCTCCCTATTGATATAAGTGAAAGCAGAATCAGTGCTTGCATAATGGTGAGCTTTGTTTTTTCGTGGTTTATTATTACTGTCGGTGACTCCTGTGTTACTGAGGGTTTATTCATGCTGTCTCTTGGATATCTCTCCCTCTCTCTTTTCATATTAATTTTTCACTTCTTTGCACTGTTCCAGGTTGGGTAGATGAGATCATGGACCTGGCAGTGTTGTTTTTGGATAGAGTCTTACCTTATCAGATGGGATCAGAGTATCCCGTCTGTTTGACAAAGCTAGTGAGTTCTGCATTTCACAGGAGCTCATTTACCACAAACGGGGTATTTATCTGTTGACCTGAGCATCTGCTTGGTGAGAAAACTAAACCCCATCTCCCTACGGCTGGTCTGGGCAGCAATGGGCTCACCTGCCCCATATACCCTGGGAAGGAGCTCTGACACACTATGTTGGGAGCCCAGGAAGTGAGGGAGAATAGCAGTCAACCCTGAGAGCAGATGCTGTGTAGTAGCAACTATGGGGTGATGTTTTTCTGTCATCTGCTTTGTCATTCCCAAATGCTGTGAAATAAAGCCAGGGAAACAATGGGAAATGGCAATAGAAAGAGCAATTTAATTTTTTTTTCCCCTGTTTAGTCATAATTTGCAATGTTAAGAAATCTTTTGTTGAGCCTCAAAGTAATGCTTGATCTGCTGCTTTTTCCATGTAAATAAGAGAAATCAGGAAAATAGGATATAACCCTGTGACTTCTTACGAGAAAAATATTCTAAAGAATGAGAACCAAATTATTTCCCCTCTCTTTGTGTTAAAAAAGATCACAACCCTCTGATTTGAACTACATTTCAGCTTGCAGCGCAGCTCTGTAAAGGTGAAAGAGTCTATAGCAAGTGATAATCTAATTTACTAGCACTAGGACTGAGAAAACAGGGTTAAGTATACAGAAAGAGAGCAAGGGAAATTCAGAAGAAAATGGGAGAAGATAGAAACCACAAAAAATACATTCTTGTTACTAAACTTCCCAAATCTTGCACCATTGAGCACACTGTTCAGCACACTCCTGGTAGGCTCCAACTCAATGGCTAGGCTTCCCCTCGGTTTGCAAGCCCACTTTAAAATGCCACAAGACTGCTTGGGATCCTGACCTCTAGTTTGGGATCCATAGCTGGGAGGGATGCTCCAGCAGGCAGACAGCCTTTAAAGTACCGACAGACCCAAAATTTCCACATCTTAATGAGTAGAAGTGTCAAGAGCTGACGTCAGTGACTCGATCCTGTGAATTTTATTCCAGTTATCAAGAGAAACTTTCATCCGATGAGAAAGCTTTGTAGCATTTCTAATGACAGACAAGCTTTGGGTTCACCCAGCAGTCACCAGAAGCAAAGCTGATTTACTAGGAACAATACCTCTAGAGGTGAGCAAGACAGCTTGCTTAATCGCATGCCTTCACCTAGCACCTCCACCTGGCATCACACCAAAAGGGTTCAACATTCAAAACATTCCTTTGTTTGTCTTTGTTTGGTTGGGGTGTTTGCCTTTTAATTCCTGAACTTCTAAGTCCCAACCAAGCCAAGAAGAGCCCAGAGCACCATCAGAAAAGACAGTTCATTCTTCAGCAGGAACTGGGGAGAACAAAGTCAGAACATACTTTCAAACCAGGTAAACCAGTTCCCAATATTTATCTTCCGTGGTGCACCAGTTTCACTTCTGTGAATAGCTCATTCGCTCTTCAAAATCCACTTGCCAAAAAGAAGATTGATTAAATAAAGAAAAAGAGAACATCCCCAGAGCTTGTATCTAGTGAGCAGGTGAACTGCTATTAATGGAAGGAAGGTAGAGGTGGATTTCTAACAGTCAGAGCTTTTCTACAGTGATGAACAGGGGGAAAACACAGTGAAAGTTTAAGATAGGTTTGAGGTTTGACTTGCTTAGAAAAAAGATCACATGAAGTGGTTGATTGTGCTTAAGAGGGAATTTGGCTCAACAGTCCAAATTTGTCCTCTTTATGAACTGTGTGGAATCCTCCACTGCCATTTTCAGCATGATCTGCACCTTTTGAAGAAAGTCTAAAACTCTCTCCAAAGGCAGATGACTTGTTTTCGATGTTAGAGCTTGCAAAAACATGAACCTGGGTGCAGAATTAGGGATCCCATGATGTGAGCTGTGTTATGCATGAAAATCAAAGTGTATACAAATTGAGAGTTTAGGAAAGTACCAGCATGCTCTTCCACTAAGCCAGTCTCTCTCTGCAGAAGTGAGTGAGGTTGCAGCTACACCAGGAAGCAAATCAACTAAGGCAAACACTGCTGGTATGCCATGAGATAGTAGTCAGGGGAATTCATTGCCCATCTCAGATTTCTTTCTAGTGTGCTGGTTTTTCACATGGAAACAAAGCATTTATAACCTTCAACATCCTCTTTCATTAAGAATGGGAGGTCAAAACTGATTCTTTAGCTGTTGGTAGGACCTCCAGAGAGAGTTCTTTGTCCCAGGTTTGCTAAGGGTAGCGTGATAAACAGACTAAAGGAATCTACTCTCTTAACTAATTTAGTGTGAGTGAGAAGAGAAGCATCACTTCCAAACATGAGGCCAAGGAGGCAGGAAGCTGCCCTGAGTCCACCACAGCATCCCTCTGTGAGGTGGTTGAAGGGGAAGAGGGATGTAGGAGATCTTACTCTTACCCACTGAGCCAGCCAGATAGAGGAGCTCCAGCACACAAATGCAGAGCAACAGGGAGAGTTGGTGCTGCAAGTTTGAAAGACCAAACGGGCTGAATCCAAAGCTGATTTATTTCCCTTTGTTCCTGTGGGCACTAGATGAGCCAGGATCCAGCCAGCCTGGTCTGACAATGGCGGCATGCAGGCTCTGTTTTACCCCCTGTGACCAAGAGAGGGATCCTTTCGCCAGTCCCTGGAGGCTCTCCTGACATTTCTTCTAAAATTAAGAAAACAAAGCTGTGCGAGTCGAGCGAAAGTGCAATTACACAACGCTTTGAAGTGCCTTGCTAATCCCCTTGCTCCCTCAGGACATGAAGCACAGGTTTGCAGAGTGACAGCCACATCGTTTCACCCAAATGTTGACGCTGGCTTGCAGCAAAGGCAGTGGAGGAACTGCTGCCCCAGGAGAACACTGTGTACATGCACAGAAAGAGGCAGAAAGATCCTGTCCATACAGACATACCACATGCAGAGAAAGAAGAGAAAATCCAGCAAAGACAATAACCCCAATGGATGCAAATGAAGCCAGTATTGGTGATAATTAAAAAGCCAACTGAACTTCCTGGGGGTAAAACCAAAGAAGACTATGGTAGAAAGGTGGTCTCTATACCATTTCAGGATACCTCAGTACAGTTCCAGGATGTTCTGCAGGAGGAGTAAGGCCTGATTAGGCTGCTATGGACCCTACCCTCCCTGTCCTCTTCTTAACACTGACACAGCTTTGAAAGAAGCTGTGTTTTTGCATTTTGACCTCTCATCACCTCCCTCTTAGGCCCAAAGGACGTTACAGCTGCAAAGAGAACAGCAAGCCACAGGGCAAGCAGAGGGACCTGGGAGAGGCTCTCCCACCCGCCTCCAGCACGTTGGCAGAGTCATTCGCCCCGTATTTAATGCTCTTAATGTCAGTGTGGAGATGTGTTAATAACCCAATTAAACTGTTCATCCAGCTATGTCAAATCTAATCGCTTGAGGAAGACTTACGTGTTTTGCTTTGTAATTCTCGTACTGCGTTACAGCATGTGAAAATGATGTCCTCGTAGCTGACACCTAACCCCATCTCATCAGCAGCAGGATCTCATACAATATTAGGCAGTGAAGTGCCAGCATCTAAAGCTGTCTTGTATGAACACCACCTGCGCTGGCTGACTGCTTCCTCCCCATCATGAGGACAGAGGCAAAAGCACACAGACGCAAGAGATCATACGTGAAACTTGGCAGAAGGTGTGCAGGAGCAGGTCATGGCATTCTGTGGTTGGAGATGCCAGTATAAGACCTTGGCAAATAGGCTGCAAAGAGGAGGGATTAAATGCCTATGGCAAGGACATTGGAGGCAGGCCAACCCAGCAGCTGCCCAGTGGTAGGGCATGATACAGGGTGTACGTGGCACTCACCACACCATGCAGTCAGCAGGATGATGGTTCAGGTCTGCCTGAACATGCCTATGCATGGCTGACATGACTGTGTGTCTGCTTTCCCATCCAGCAAAGGAAAGGAGGAATGCTTCCCTGCCCCACTCAGTTGCTAGGGAGGCTCCAGTCACTCTCGTCTGAGAAGGGATCACACATCCAAAGCATTGTTTTGCAGAGGTGTTTACCAGAAAATACCAGCTATTAATGTCCCTCTCTCATTGCCTTTGACTGTTCTACTATGATTGTGATAAGCCTGTGAAACACCACACATGTCCAGATATGTATGTAACCAGGGTGACATGGTTTACTGGGAGGTGTCCTTGATCATGGCAGGGAGCTGGACCTAGATGATCTTAAGGTCCTTTCCAGCCCTAACTATTCTATGATTCTATGTATGTGTCCATATATAAATATGTATACAATATAACTATATATATATATCAGCGTATCAGACACCCAGTATCTGAATTATGTTGTTTGTATTTTCTTTAGATTGATCCTCTACTATCAAGCTCTACAAGCTCTGAGTGTCCTCAACCCTGCCCCCTCAACTACCAGTTTCATACAAACTCTTCCCGAAGCAAAGGCATTGAAAACATGGTCCAGCTAGAAGAAAGCATCTCCCCTTCAGACAGTTCTTAAGCATGTACTAACCATTGGCATGTTTAACACCAGCTGGTATCCACAGAGCTGAAAAGCACATCAGTCAAGCTGCAGTTAGCTTCAGCAATTCACTTAAAGGCTGTTCTGAACAGGGACTGACTTAAGCATGTGCTTAAATATTTTCTTGAATCTAAGCCTGTATTAGTGGAAAAGTCATTGTTCCACACTAGATTTTTATATGTCTGTGAGATTAGGATAGCTTTAGTATTCTCAATAGATTGCTTCTTTGGATGGATTCCTCCCCTCATCATTAATATTTGGCATCAACTGTCTTTCTTTCTCATCCATTCCCAGAGACATTGAAAAATTTTCCCTTCTTTCCACGGATGTATTTATGTTCCCTATGGAAATTCTTCTTTATGGTATATGAACTATTTTCAGAAAAGTTTAGCAAAGCCTAAATCACAATGGGGAAGAAAACCCCTGAGTCTGAGTTCATAAGAAGAAAAGTTGGGATTGCAGTGACCTGTAATGTGAAATTATTTTCTTGAGTTTAATTATTATTTCCATTCAAATCCCTTATATCCTTGGTCATAAATAAGACTCCTGAATAATCCTTAATTTTTGTCCCCACATTAAATTAGGAGCGAATAGTTAGAATCTGTCAAAATGACAAAGTATCCTTTATGGTGGCCGAATGAAAGAAAGAGTATAACTTTGGGAGAAAGCAACATGCTTTTCCTCAGCGTAGGATTTCCTCCACAGAGACATCGTCACAGACTGTCAGAAGCTGGGCAACCCTCCAAAGGTTAGAGGCAGGGCCAAAACTTATAATTTCTGCTTTACAGAGGGCCATTTCTGTCTCTGAGATTTTAAATACCGTCTCACCGCAGCTGTGAAACCCAGAGCTTGCAGATTGCAGCTAGCACAAAATGTTAGCTCGCCAGCCTGGGATATTTCACATCCAAGGCTGTACAAGCTATTTCTAGTAAACTAGCTGGAAATGAGCTTTAAAGCGTGAATGCCAGGACAGACACAGCCCGATCTTGGGAGATGACTTGCAATCACTGCAACCACCATGGGAAAGCTCAATTCTGCTGCCCTCCACATCCTCCACTGTGAGACATATGGACCTCTCCATGGAATGCCCACACCAAACCACCCTTAGACCCACTTCCCCAAATAACCTCCCCTTGCCCTCCGCTGAGGGACGCATACCTCCATGCTGGGGGAGCTGAGTCACCTAATTGCTGCTGGGGTGTTGTATGCAGCCCAGGACACAGGACCCTTTGTGTGAGAGCTGTGCAGGGACACAGGAAGATGTGCGGTCTTGGATGTTTCACATGTGAAGCTTCCACGGTCCATAAGGTCACCCTCTGGATCAGACATCCACTTGGGGGTCAACTCCTACGCCTGCTGCCATGCCTAAGTCAGAGAGGACTGATGGAGAGCAGCCAGGCTCTTCTCAGGCCACCCAGGAGAGATGCACCACTTACAGGACCCAAACAGTCCTCTCATTAGCTGAGGATGGGGCTAGGATGCAGTTGCCCCACAGAAGGTAAGGTGGCTTCACCTTCAGTGCCAGGATAAGCCACTCTTTTAAGAGCACAAGGCTTCACCTGAAGATGCGATCTTCATTGTATAAAACACCACATCCACATCTCTGTGTCACAGATGCAGGACTCCAGAGCTTTGCTTGGGACTCTCTGTAGCCCTGACCTCGCTTTTGCATCTGAGCACTTTTCAACCAATGCAATGCAATCCACTGAGAAGCTGAGCCTGGGAAAGGTCTGCACAGCACAGCCCAGATCTCCAGTGGTCGCCCTTTGGGCCAAAACAGAGCTTCTGGTCTTACCCCCCATGGGGCAAAGTGAGCCAGGATTTATGGGCTCATAGATGCTGCTCTAAGCACTATTTGCACACACAAACACAGGAACCCCGAGTTCATCAGCTCACAGATCCTTCACAACCTTAGGAAATAAGAGGAGATGGATTTTCCCTTAGACATCATTACTGTGATAGAGTTTGGGAGGCAAATGCACAGCCCTGGCACTGATCCAACCAAGTAAGCCTGGGATAGGTTTTCTTTCAAGAATTTCAACCCATTCATGTACTTTCTTAATGATCCGAAGTCTTCAAGGAGTTGCCTTTTAGTTTTAGCTCCCTTTCGATATTTTTCATGTGTGTCAAAGTTGATTCTTCATGTTTCCTCTGTAGCTTAACACTCCCAAGGAGAAATTTAATTTCTTAGACATTTCAAAGATATTTTCCCCCTATTGATTTGTTTTCTTGCTGAAATAAAAGAGGATCACTTTTGAAATAAACAGGAAGAATATACAAGGGTGAGAGCAGAGGCATCATTTCTCATTTGGAGACTCAATGTGAAAGTCCTAGCGTGAAGAAATCTTAATGAATGACTGGAAAAGACCATGCATTTATTCCTCATTGTGGTTGCATAGACAAGTTTTGGTGCAGAGCTGATTCCTTAAAGATACTTGAGTAGAGAGATAACAGTTTATATTTTCTTAAAGGCTTGGGGTAGCTCACACACACATCCACATGCACCAGTCTGTTTACATGGTGGAGGCTAAATGGACCACTCTGGACTGGAAGCAAAGCAGAGTCATAGAGAACCAGAAGTTGCATCTCAAACAACATGTGCACTGTTCACATCAGTCAGACACACCAGGAGATGTGTCTGCAGCACAACAGGCTTGCAAGTACCTCTGGGCATAGACCACTTGTCCAGGTGGCTGAGTTCTTGGAAACCCTACACCAGGTCCTGCTAAGGAGCAGGAATGGGAATGAAAGCCTCCCATCATCCTTAATATTCTCCAGGAGCTTTTCTGACAGCATGCCTATACCTGTTTCCAAAACTCCTGTCTCCAAAGCAGGAAAGTCCAGGTTAGATATAAGGAAGAAGGATATAAAGGAAGTTCTTTACTGTCAGGGTGGTGAGGCACTGGAACAGCTTGCCCAAAGAAGTGGTAAATGCTCCATCCCTGGCAATGTTCAAGGCCAGGTTGGACAGAGTTTTGGGCAGCATAGTCTAGGGTGAGCCGTCCCTGCCCTGTACTTGGAAATACGTGACCTTAAACTCCTTTCCAACCCTAACTATTCTGTGATTCTATGAATTCAGGGTATGGCAACATTCAAAGTCTTCAAGGAATTGCCCTTTAGCTTTAGCTCCCTTTCAATGTTTGTCATGTGTCAAAGTGCGCTGGGCCACCAGGGTGGAGAGTGACTACACCAGTCTTGACAAAAGCATTTGGTGGAGCAAGGTCCTCCTCCAAACACTGCCTCTTGCCCCTCTGTGCCCTTGGCCCCAGGGAACTCAGGCCAGACAGAGCTTCTACACACAGGATTCCAGCCCTACAAACAGAGTGGCAGGAAGGCACCTCCAAGACCACCACCCAGTTCTTCCTTCTCAATGCATTTAACTGGACAATTGCTTGCTCTGCACCAAAGCTGTTTGCACTCACCCTAAAAATACCTGATCTCTGGGTTCTCAAAGAGACTTTCTGATTAAAACACATGTTTTTTTCCTTCTGTCAGGGGCTTTAGTTTGGGTAATTTTCTTTCCCAGTGACAGAAATCATATATGGATACACAAACAACTTGTTCATGAAACTTCAAAGGGCTGAATCACAGTCTGGTCTTGAGCTGCCCCTGTTTAGCCACAAACCTTATTAGACAAAGGTATTTTTGCACACTTTGCTACATGACTGCATTTCACACTCTAAACATATATTTCCTTAATTTTATATGAACTACAGCTATAGGTATTTTCCACTTTGTTTTGTTAACTACTAACTTGCTGCTTGCTATTGATTCGCAAGCCATAGTAGTATACCTCTGAAACAAGCTAAGAAATAAAAATGGTCAATCAAAGGTTTCAAGAGACCCATCATGCTGCAAAGGAGTTCAGAGGAGCTAGGTGCCCTGTTTTTGGTCTTTAACTTAGTCTCTTAATACTTACTCTCATCAAATCCAGAGTCATCTGGCTTAATTTGGTCTGCCAGGAATTTACTTTAGGATAATTTAGAGTAGGATCAGAGTAACGAGGCTTTTTTGCCCCGCCTTTTAGACAGGGGATAATAATAGAGGATTTTTTTCCATGAAAGCACATGCAATTTCCTCTATAGCCATCCAAAACAAATAGTCAGGAGATTTCCCCATGTTTACAATGGGGCTTTCCACTGACCTTCCCTACAAAGCAGTTTAGGAGAAATCAATGAAAGATACTCCATAAGAAATGGGTCACAATTGCTGTTATTGTTACATAGCATTTACATAGCATCTAATCCGAAACCAGACACAACAATTAAGGGGTTCTCTTTGTCTTTTGCATAACAAAGCAGTTATATTTAACAGTAGGTACAGTTAAATTTGACTGGTTTGTATACAGCGACATTTCATGTTTATTAGTACGCAGTGTTGAGACCAATTCCAGATATAAACTATAGTGATGTATAAAAACTTCTCTCATTGGCATAATTGAGTCAACATGACTGACTTGGCTCTCCCACTCTTTTTGAACAACTGTAATTCTGTCAGTGCAAAACTGGGTACATGAGCCTCAATTTGTAGCAAGGCAAAGATGAACAGAAGTGACTTTAATGCTTTCAGATCACATGAGGAAGGAGGTTTATTTGGCCAATATTTTGATGAGTCTTTGCAAATGTCTTTACCTAGTACCTCTGTTTGGGGAAGCAGCTATTGGGCTACTTTGAAATCGCATTCGTAGTTGTCGACTGGGAGTCCCTGCTCTAAATCCTCAGGAGAACAAAACCAGTGACATCTTCCCTCCCCTACCTCAGTCCCTGTTCCCACAAAGACCTCTGAAAGATCTCGCTCATGTGGAGCTTTTAGTGAGACAGGGACAAAAAGGGGAGAGAGAGCTTTACCGATTATAGTTAATTGCTATGATATAAATGAAATGTCTTTAGATCTGATGTGGCTCCAAACAGTCCTGCTAGAAAAGAGACCTGATCTTTTCTGTAAGGACTGGTACTGGTACAGGCTGTGGGTGCTGGTTCAGAATAGGCCAGCACTAGATCCCTCATATACTTGAGTTTCTGCAGGACTACCACAACTATTAAAGCCACTGCTGCTCATCTCAAGTATACGGAGGAAGGTACAGTAAGAAATAAGAGAGAATAAGGGTGATGAAATACAGCCTCTTGCTATTCTGTTGATGCTATCTGTTGCCTACTCAGCATCTCGCTCATTAAGTTTCCGCTGTGCTGATGGATGAGCAGTACGAGCAGCTGAGACAAGTGGAAAGACAACGCCAGCTTTTGCAAGAGATGAAGAGCTCCTTACACACTGCAAGATCACAAATCCATCACACAAATTCTAATGAGGGGGCTGAGCCAGTACAAATACAACTGTTCAACAGTTTATTTCAACCATCCAATAAGAATGAAATAACTTAAAAGGATTCATGTTGCCAACAATCTTTCTTTTTTTTTCCTCTCCTTGCATGGTATTTGTTAGAAATCAGGATTTTCCTTAACTAAATGTCTTGTGGTCTCCTTAGCTTTGTTTCTTAACAGGGTTGTCTTTATGTTAGTTTTCTTTGGCTTCCCAATAGAAGAGTAACAGATTTCTTTTGAAGTTTTTATTGATGAATGAGCTCCTATAAATAACTCTCTGTGGCAGCAGCTTGATCTCAGAGTTTACTCTGGAATAATAGTAGCAATGGGAATGGAGGAAATTTATGGCAGCATGACATGAAATAGTTTAATGGGCTTCATACTGTTTAACTTAATCTTTACAGATGTAAAAACAGAAATACAATTATTTTAACAACTATTACTACATATTGCTTTTCTAATGAAAACAGCAACTTAGTAAGCAATTGAAGATAGGTACTGAAGAATTACGAAGTCCACCTCACTGTAGATTCAGGAATTAGTGTGTTGAGCCAGTGCACTTGCAAACCATCTTGAGAGCTGAGGTGGCTGGGAAGGAAGAGTCTACAGGTGGAACTTGGTCCTTCAAGTAAAGCTGAGTCACAGCACTTCAGATCAGGGTGTAGATGCTTGAAGCTGCCTAAAACCAGTGGAAGCAATGGAGTCCTGTTTTTGGAGTTAAAAAAACACAAACCACCCTCAGCATTTTGTTTCATGTCCCCTTATTTCACCTGTCTGCTTCGCAAAGGAGCTGATCCAAGCCCACCAAAGTTCATGGGTATCTTTGATGACACCAGGGGACATCCAAAGATACATCCCTTTTGTATTCCCAGGAGAGGTATAGCTCTAATCCTCTAGCCATAGGAGCAGAAACAGGTATTACACTCACCTCAACCAGAGGACAGAAGGAAATGATGAAAACTGAGCATGATTTCCAGCCTTCTGATACTGACCCAATGAAAGAACATTTAACTGCTTACCATTGCAAGTATGCTCACTGCTCTCTCCCATCGTGGGTTTGCTTGTTTCTCTGAGGAAGCATCTCTTAAGAGGAAGGTGGCCCAGATGTACCTCTTTCACCTGGGTAAGCTAAGGAAGGTGAAAAGGAAGAACTTCAAATCATCTGCCTTCTGTTTGAATGCCCAACCTGCCGGCAAGCTGGTATTTAACCCAGCCAAGGATCCGGCCAGAGGACCTTAGCAACCTATGTGTGACAGGTAAAAATCCAATATCATAATTCCTAGGAAGAGGAACAGGACCTAATTGAAATGTAAGATTTCTTTTGCAGGAGCTTGAACGTGGCCTGTAGCCAAGCACAGCTCCCTTGCAGTTTCTGGTGCTTTGTAAAGAGCTCGAGTAAATATTGAAGCATGTTGATGCTCTGTGCAATTTCTAGTACAATAGCTGACAGCTATTGTTTCCTCCTTGAGGAAGCATTATTTGAAATGACATTGCAATAAAAATTATAAGCACTGTTTTCTCAACTGTCTGTTTAGTGGGAAACTTGCATTATTAGTAACACTTTCCAATACACAGAAATTGCCTGTGCAAGAAGTAACTTGCAAATTCATACCCGATTTCCAAAAATGTGGGAAAGTTTATTTATTTCTCCATGCATTCCTGATTCGCAATGTGCTCTCTAAAAATGTCGCTGAGATTTAGGCTAACCAAGCTCATGCTAAATTTAGCAACTGTATTTTAAATAAACATTCTTTACGCTTTACTGAACCGTCTTTGAAGCGGGCTTAAAACAAATTGCGTTCGCATGAACATTAACAATGTTTTACTTTGGACTAAGTGAATCTGAATAAGTAATAATGTATTATTCATTATAATCTGAAAATGAGATTTAAGAGACCTAATTCAGCCAATTCAGGAAAGATTCCTAGGAGGAATAACGAATCAGACCCATGTTTATTTCTAGAAGCGTCCGTTCTGTTCTCCTTGACCACACAAAAGTTTCTTCTGGTGTCTTGTTAGACACTGCAAGCTACGAGCCTCGGTGAAATCAGCTGTGACATAGCACGCAATGCGTTTGAGGAATCTGGCCCATTTTAAAGCACTTAATGATTTGTCTGGATAACGCACTAAAAATATACTGTGGGGAGCAATTATGCAATGTCCAGACTGATGGATTGCATAACCTCATAGACCTTTTCCATCTGTAACTTCTCTAATTCTGTGATCTTGTCTTCTTGGTCTTTCACTTAAAATCAAGTATGTGATCTGTTTAATATCCAAAATGCTGTCTCCCAGGAGATGTTTTCTGGGTGTGTGGGGCTATGAATCAAGTAACAATGCAGGTCTCTCTCCCCTTCTCATTTCATGAATTGGCTGCTCTTCATGATGGCCTCAGAAGCAATTAGCAGGAAGCCAGCAGATTTTGGTGTGGAAAGAGGTGCTGTCTGCATTACATGGCTTCCTTGCTAAAGGATGGAAGGAGAATTAGCTTTTAAAAGCAGGAGAAGAGAGGGGGGAAGTAGAAGCAGTTGCAAAGTCCCTTAGAGTTATGTGACCCTGAAATCAGACATGGGCAGCCACGTACTTTGAGTGACAAGTCTTGAATGTGGCTTCTGCTCATATGTAAGTACTTTATTGCTTTTTATATATGCTATGCAACCAACTTTAAGAGAACACACACTGAGAGTATTTAAAGACTGGAAGCCCCATTTATGAGAAATTATATTCCTGTGTTATTTGAATATGCCAAATTTTCAGTTCCCTTCATAGGAAACCCGTGTTTGGAGTGAAGCTGCTCCATGAACCAAACGAATCCACTATGAGCCTCTTCCACTGCGTGCTCTTTTCTGCTCCTATGAGTTAAAATTGGCTGCAGACCTCAGAGACATGAAACCTTGCTCAGTTGGGAGAGGTCATTCCTCTCCAGTGGAACGGAAAGGCACATATATCGCCCACACAAGAAGTACGCTGTTTATCCTGCATCATTGGCTATTTTCTGCACTTCTTCACAGTATTTCAGACTTGTGTTTATAGCCAGCCCCGAGAGGTTGGGAAAGCCAGGAGGGGGAAGATTCCAGGGATGAGTTAAATACTGGGTGGCAGTTTTGTGTTGGGCAGCTGCTTTTTTGGGTTGTGAAACAGGTGTGAAACCATGATTAGTTGCAGCTTGTCAAGTCCTTTTTGTTTGTATGACACATTGCATGTCTGTCCTGTACTACCCAGCACCAAAATTCACTGGATGTATAGAGGATTAAAGGATGCTCTATTACATCCAAGTGGCAGGTATCGCTGTGCAGATTTGCACACTTATTTTTCCTCCCCAAAGCACTGTTGTTTTTATTGTATCATTACTTCTTCTCCTCTCTATGTAAACAGATGACGTGGAAAAGCCATGTGTGGTTAGTCATTCTGCCTGTTGGCAATAAGACCCTTTTTCTTGGTATTCATCCCCTGCAAGTTACATCAATGGCCTGATCCCAATTAATTGCAAATTGCTGTTCATAACTATTCACTCAATTCTAAGTTTATTCAAGTTATTGTCACTTTTGTGCAGAGCACGTTAAGTTTACTAATTTTACTCTTTCAAGTGAAACCAAAATCAAGCCTAGTGTGGCTTTTAAACATTGCAGCTGTACTTGGTTCCAAGCCACTACAACAAAACAGAAATAAAATCAAATGTCACCATGAGCAGACCTTCACAAAAAAACAAATTCCCGTTCCATGGAAAGAGTTGAATCTCAAAAAAAACCATGCTTGTGATAAAAGCATACATGGTGTGCATATCAGACTGCAATCCTAATGTGAGAATTAATCCTTCAGATTTGGAGGGGGGGGAAGTTAACAGGATTTGCCACTAAAAACTGCCCTTGTACAGAAAGGGCCCTAAGGTGGAGGGGGTATATTTGTATGACTAGGAAAGGAACAAAAACCCTGTTTGCAGGGCCAGAAAGGTACTTTGGGAGCAGGAATAGCAGCTGAGCAGCACCAAAACTGAGGGGCAGGGTATCACATCTGGGATGTTAAGTTAGGAGGAGAAAACCTAAGAGAAGGGAAAGGAGATGGGAAGGAACCCAGGATCAGGCAAAGGGAAGGAGAGGAGCCTGAAGACGTTGGTTACAAATGCTTAGAGAGGGGATTTTTCTTCATGTGGGGCTGTCCTTACACTCTGCACACAGAAACAAACACCCACCCTCATGACCTAAGCTAGACCTTTTCCCTATCCCTGCAGCTTCTCAGGAGTGATGTTGACACATGGACTCGAAGACTGGTGGTGTCAGTCCTCAGGCTTGAACAGAAACCTTCTTATGAGGTAGTCACTTCTTTAACTGGGTATAATACCTGTCTGGTTACTGTGGCACTGCTGGGACAGGGGATTTCACAGGGGGATAACCCTCTCAGCACTGGTGGGAACACACATGGCTTTTTCCCCTTCACAAGTGGGTTGTTCCTTTTTCATTCCATGCCACAGTTTTAAAGAATGGCTCATCAGATATTTGAATAGGAATTGCCAGAAATAGGAAGCATGTAAGGGGTTTTGTTTAAATAAAATCTAGCTTGAAAATCTATATTAAAAGCCACCATCTTCGTTCTTATTCTCTTTTTTTTCACAGTAAGAATCTGTTGATCTTCCTATCCAGAGATCCATCTGTGAGCATCCTTCTTTTGGGAAGCTCAGCACCACTTCCCACCTTTGGGAGATTTTCTGTGCTTCCTCAGAGGAGGACTCTTTGCCTCGAGTTGAAATGAGACCCCCTGAGCTCCTGGTCCAAACTGCAAGGCAGTCTGATGCCAAAGTTGAATCACAGTGTAACCTAGAAACCCAGATTTACAGTAGTCCAGGTGCTAATTTAAGGACATGTTTTGCTAGTGAGACAGGGTGGGAGAGGGGAAGGGGAGGGAAGGAGAAACAGAACCATTTAGGGAACACTGTCTTGGTCACAAGGAATGGGAGATTTCCCAGGCCCCTGGTTTTAGCCTCTCCCACCTTATACCTCTCCTAGCAGTGTGGTCCATCGTGTCATCACCAGAGCTCACTGCTGCATGCAGCAGCAGGCACCACTCCTTTGCCCTCTGGCTGCACAAGCCAAAGGGTGTTTTACAACACAGCAGCCACAGTCCTGAACAAAATACTTTTATTGGATGTAGGTTTGGTTTCATAATGAAAATTGAGAATATAGATCTTTTTTCTTTTCCAAAAGGGTATTTGTCCACTAATATACAAAAAGCCTCTATTTATTGCAAAAAGTAAAAAAAAAAAAAAAAAAAAAACAAAATATTCCTGATGGTTTCTATTGTGTCTGGATTCTTCCTTCTGGAAGACAAAAGAAGGCTTTGGAAACAGCTGATGTCTTTTGTCCGGGTTGTTAACAGAGCTACTTCAAAATGTCAAGACCAGCCTCCATAACACTGCTTCAGTCTTTTTTGGTCAGAAGCAACTGATCCCAGCAAGATACGGAAGCTGGCCACATCCCCACATCCACTGTTTTTGCTCATTTGTCTTCCTCTCTCTGGCCACATGAGTGAGAAAGAAACGCTGTCGCGATATTCAGTAAGCATAAGCGCTAGGCAGGAAAACAACTTGTGTTAATGCCATATATACAGTGCTGAGTCAAAGCGAGCAGGACTGTGCAGAATGAGCCTGGACTGTTTGGTCTCCCCTTGTTTCAGGCCTGGTTACTTGCCTTTTACCTTCTCAGAGGACTGGACCAATAGAGCAGTACCAAGAATTACTATGTGCAGACACCCGTGGGTATTAATAGCAAAACACAACTCAACCTCTTCCCCCAGGGATGGAAGGGGTGGGTTTGGGTTTTGAAATAAAAAAATAATAAAAATACAATAAAAAAGAAGAAAACTGGAGACCCAAAGAGCTCGGCAGAAACAAGGTCTGAGGAACCTGAGGGATGCAAAGCCTAAAGGTGCAGAACCAACCTGGTGGGGCTGAGGGTCAGCATGAGCCCCCCTCTGCTCCTCCACCACCGAGGGAAAAGAAAACTGGTTTACCTTTAAAAGTCGATCTGGCAGTAGGGGGTGGGAGGCAATTGCTAAAGAGAGCTCCGCAGCAATGCGTGTCTTGACAATGCCCTGAAATCCTGAGTCACCTTTAACATCGCTTTTTGGGGGAGTGCCTTTGGTCTTTACCCGCCTGGCAAGGGCTGAGTCCGGTCTCTCCCTCCCATCACCCCCCCAAACACACACACACACAGTAGCGATAGGAGGAGGGGTGTTAGTTAATTATGGGGGCAACTACTGCAAATTAAACACCGCCTCGGAGAAGTGGAGAGGGAAGCAGGAGAGTAAGGGGATGCCGATGTGATAAAGCCTCCCGTGCACCTGGGAGTCGAGCGTGAGCGAGGCGCTACAGGCAGGGCCGCAGCCGCCGCTGGCGACCAGGGAACCGACGGGGCCACCGACGGGGCTCTCTCGGGCTGCCCTGGGGCCTGCCCCAGGGGGGGGCTGCCTCAGCCCTGTGGCCAGGATGCTCTCGATGCTGAAGCTGCGACCCCGCGGGCCGCTCTTGGGCGGAGGGGCAGCGGCAGCGGACGGCCGGGGTACGGCCGGGGCCGGGGCACCGCCGCAGCGGGGGGGACCCGAAGGAGGAGCCGCTTCCCCCGGCCCCGGCACCCCCTCGTCTCCCGAGGCTGCCGCAGCGCTGCCCTTGGCCCTTTTGGGCTCGTCGGGGCGGGCGGGATGCCCCGGGTCCCCGCTGCCCTTCGGTTCCAGCGGCCCCGGGGCTTTGGGCTTCCTCTTCCTCCGGCGGTAGTTGCCGTTCTCGAACATGTCGAGGCACCGCGGGTCCAGCGTCCAGTAGCTGCCCTTGCCGGGCCGGCCCTTCTCTCGCGGCACCTTGATGAAGCAGTCGTTGAGGGAGAGGTTGTGGCGGATGCTGTTCTGCCAGCCCTGCTTGTTGTCGTGGTAGAAGGGGAAGCGGTCCATGATGAACTGGTAGATACCGCTGAGGGTCACCTTCTGCTCCGGAGCTTCTTTGATGGCCATAGCGATAAGGGCGATGTAGCTGTAGGGGGGCTTCTGCGGGGGGTCCTGCCGGGATATGGCACCGCTCGGGGCGAACCCCAGGGCAGCCGGGAGGTACAGCACGGGGGGGCTGCCCATGGCAGGGAGGGGGCTTCCGTAGAGGTGGCTCATCGCAGGCGCGGTCGCAGCCCCGGGTCTTCCTCAGCGGAGCAGGGCGAAGGGATGGGGTAGGGTAGGAACCTGGGACGAGTCCACCAGGGAGCTATTTGTGTGAGCTCAGATCCCAGTCCTGCCTGAAGGAGCTCGTTCTGCCTCTGTCCCCGCTTCATAGCTCTTAAGAAAAAAAAAAAAAAAAAAAAAAAGGAAGAAAAAAAAAAGTTAAATAATTGTTGTAAGTTTGCTATTATATGTTGACTTAGCACTGGAAAATAAATTGTCTCTGATAAACAGTCGTTTGTGTTCTCAGCCCACCCACATTAATTAAAATTTCATTGCTACAAAACTCCAAGCTCTCTCCACGTGTCTCGCTGGTACCAGCCAATGGTCTCCGGGTTATTCCTTCATTTGTTTATAGAATTAGTCTGTTGATAAGTCTGCCCACCCAAGTCGAATCAAGCTGTGTTTATTTGGAAAAATTTCCGGGCACCCAATATATAAACGCACTGATCTGATGTTTGAAATATCACGTCCACCCTTTGACGCTGTAAGCACACACAGCAGAGCAGGATGTACACTGCTGGAGCTTGGGGAGGAGCAGGCGAGGAGCCCCGCAGGAAAACTGGGGCAACAAACAACAACAATGGGAAAAAAATGAAATAAAATAAAACCAAATTGCAAAAAAAATGAAAGAAATAAAGAAAAATGGAGGGGGGAAGGGAGAAGGCAGCGCTGAGATGGGGAGGAAGGAAAACGGGCTCTCTGGAGGGCCTACAAAGGGGGGCTCAGGTGTGCGGGGCTCCACTTCTGACCCGGCCGGGGTCCCTAGTGAAGGGGAGCCCCGAACCTGCACTGGGGAAGAAGCCCGGGGCTGCAACGAGCTTCATAACGAGGGAATTTGGCAGGACCGGGGAGGAGGGCCAGTATTTGTGAACGCGGGCCTGTTGCTTTATATTATGTACTTTCCTGTTTATAACAAGGAGGGGGATTATAACAACTTTACAAGTGCACACAGCTGGCCGGTGCTTACATTAGGAATTTGTGATGCTCTTTTTCTGTATAAACGTCCAGGTTTGGGGCTGTGTTTTCTGTTGTTGGGTTGTTTCTATTTTTTCAGTTTGCTGATGTAAGAGCTCAAATCAGAGGCCCAGAGGGATTCCGATGCAATTGGAGGTGTCGGCTGCTTCTCCAGCCCCCGCGGCTCGGACCTGCGTTAGACCCCACGGGAGACTCTGTTCCGTGAAGCATCATTTCTTCGAGAGGGGGAAGAGGAGCATCCCTTCTTCCTTCAGAGAGAAATAGCCCATCAGTGCAGCCCCACCACACTGGGGGGACTTTAACCTGGCAGGGAAAGAGGTAAAAGCTCCTCGGTGTTCCCCAGCACCTCCCGGTGCTGGCGATGTTCCCTCCTGCAAACCCCCCTTCACCCATGGGGTTTTTCGCCCACTTCTGCTCCCGTCCTGCCGTTCTCCCAGCAAACCATTGGGCGAAGGGGTTTAACCCCCGGGGTAAAAGCCACAGCGGTGGCTGCGGACCCGCAGAAGAGCCCCAGAGGCTGCCAGAGCCGTGCAAGCATGGGAAATACAGCCAGGATGCAAAGGGAGGGGGCTTCTCCTGCACAGGGGTCTCCCCGTTCACTGTCTGGCCCCACACAGGAGGGAAACCCGCCCCTTTGACACCGCCCTTGCCGGTAGTGCAGCATCCCTCCCCCTCGGTGCACACACCCGCCGCCCCCCGGAAACGGCAGGACCCATCCGTGTCATAAACGCAATAAACCCCTAAATAAATAAGAAAAGGAGACAGAAGAAGGATTGAGGGGCGGGCTCCCCTTATTTCTACCCTGAGGACCAGCATTCCCTGGAAGCATCCTCGCCGGGGCGGGACAGGGCAGAGACCAGTTGCTCTAAAGCATCCTCAGGGCAGCCTGCTGAGGCTGAGGGTCTCTCCCCTTCCAAACACACCACACACCCCCGTCGGGGAGTCCCCCGCTCCTTGGGACACTCCAGGCACGGATATTAAAACAATAAATACTCGCGTGTATGGCTGGAGACAGGCAGAAGGGCTCCTGCTCACTCCCTGAGCTCCCTCCCCCAGCAAAATTCCTGCTTCCTCCTTCTTTTCCCCTCTTTGCGGTAGGAACTCCTTGGAGGCGGGGATGCGGCTTTTCTCTCTGCTCCTTCTTCCCAGCCTATCTGCTGCCTGTTGTGCCTCTCCAGCCGGTGGCATCGCTTCGTTACCCACCCGGGAACAGCCCTTCGAGCGGCTTCGATGGCGGAGGGGGGGCCGGGGACGCAACCGACGCGGCGGGGAGGTAGAGGAAAATGGTGTTACCGCTGCTCTTCCTCTGAACAGACGAAGGAAAAGCCGCGGAGCCAGAGATGGAGCAGCTCTGGGACGCGTTTCCCCTCGTCTCCAGCTGACAAGACTCTTAAAGTACCAGCAAGGAGAACTCCGGCTCGGGGCCTCTCAGGGAAGCGGATGCAAATCAGTGCTCCTCACTCCTTACTGTATCCCGGGACTCGGGAAAGCAGAGCGCAAACCAGTGCTCCCCACTCGTTGGTGTATTCCAGCACCCAGGGGGAAGCTTGGGTGTAAATCAGTGCTCCCCACTCCTTCGGCATCCAGGCCCTTCGGGGGGAGCAGAGCACAAATCGATTCCCACATCTTGCTGTATCCTGGAACTCAGGGGAATCAGACAGCAAATCAACGCTCCCCACTCCTGCTACATTCCGTTTCCTCAGGGGGAGCAGAGCCCAAATCAGTGCTGCCCACTCCTGCTGTATCCCAGCACCCGGGTGGGGGGAGCTTAGGTGTAAATCAGCGCTCCCCACTCCTACTGCACCCCAGCCCCTCGAGGGGAGCAAGACCCAAATCAGTGTTCCCCACTCCTTGCTTTATCCCAGCCTGGTGGTAGCGAGGGTGCAAATCAGTGCTCCCTATTCCCACTACATCCCGGCCCAGGCTCCCTCAGACACGACGGGCAGGAGCTGCCCACCCCTCGCAGTGTAGGGCGCTGTAGAGTTGCAAAAAGCCTCCCTATCGCAGCCCGGGCTCGGACGTGTATTTCTTCCTCTCCCTGGCCTTCCGCGGGAGGAATTGGTGTGGATTTTCTGCAAAGCCCCCTCCAAAATGACACAAGGGCTAGACCCTCTTGGCCGGCTCCTTCCCACAAGCGCGTTGAGATCTCGGAGTGATGAGATGGCCCCGGGGAGGACCAGAGAGCTCTGTACTGGGATGTTTAGAGGCCTGAGGGTGGAAGGAGGCCTTCTTTACCCGGGTCCTGTAGCCCAGGGCAAAGGGGTGCCTTGGCCAGTTTGCGGGGACACCTTCCCTATGGGAATGAGCTCGAAAAGCGCCGGTCCTTCCCGAAACCCAGAGCTGTCTGGGCTCTTCGTACAGGTTTGCAAATCTGTAGGTTAACGGCAGCGCCGCAAGAAATAATATGAATAATAATAAAAGATATTAAATAAAACCTCATCCTCCATCCTCATCCGCTGCTCCTAACCACGCTGGGCCCCGACTCGCTGCAACCAGTCATGCAGCAGCTTCGGCCAGCCCCCACCTCGGGAACAGAGTTTAGCCCTCCTTTACCTAGTCCTGGGGGAAATAATGCTGATCCTTCTACTGCGAGGGTCTGCGGGGCCCGATCCTGCAGTGCAGGACCCTGAGTCTTCCTCTTTTCTGTCTCCCCCTTTGCTCCGGCCGGACTGAAATCACCTGTCCCGGCAGATTCCTGTCGCGTTATCCACTTCCATAACTCAGCTTTTAAATGCAGCTCCGAAAACGATTCCCGTGTCCCGCATTTGGCTTTTGCTTAGCCTGCGAGTCCAGCCCACCCAAAGGGCTTCCCCCGGAGAGATAAGGGCCACCGGGGCTCGGCGGAAGGAGACTGAGGGGTCTGAACCCCCCGGACAGGTCGCAGTGATGGGACATCGCTCTCAGCTCCTGTCTTTGGGAGGGGGATGCATACCCACCCTGCCCTGACTCGGGGTTGGCCTGATCCTATCAGCTCCCGGCCCCGGGACCTTAGGATCTAATAGATGGCTGTCATTTTCCTGCCAAGCTACTGAAAACCTCGAATCCTGAAATCCCGACATCCTTATATCCTGATACACTGACATCTCCGAAGCCGGAGTGCAATATAGCAGCGAGGGGGTGACAGCGCCCTGGGGCAGTGCAGACCCCACGTAGCAGCGTCCATGAGGACAGGGACTGGAAAAGCCCCAGCGGCAAGGCGTTATGGGAGCAAAGGGGACCCCCAAGCCCGGCTCCAGCCGCGGACCCCCAGGAACTGTCCAACAGCGAGGGGAGAGGGGAGCAGGTTGCAGAGCCTCAAAAGAGCCCCGGCCTCCAGGACAGCACTCCCCCCCAAACACTCCCCCCCCCCCCCCCCCCGGTATCTAAAGGATCCCGTGGGCCCAGCGTCCTTACCCAGCGTGGGAAGATGTGGGAGCAGTGGTGACCCCGGGATTTCTCAATGCGTGTGGGATAAACCCACAGCAAGCACCTGATCTGAGTCATTCCCAGTGGGAAAAGGGGCTGGATGGGGGAAAGAATTCTTCCTGGGTTTTGGTTTTTGTTTTTTTATTTTTTGGGGTTTTTCTGTTGGTTTGGGTTTTGTTTCTATATTTATTTTTACACTTTTACATTATTTATTGTCTTTTTACCCCTTTACTCTATTTATTTCTTTACCTTTTTGCTGTATTTTGCTTTTACCCTTTACTCTATGTATTTTCTCTCTTTAAAATAGAACTTTGGATTCTGTTACATTAAAAAAATAAGGAAAAGAAAAAAAATAAAATAAAACCCACCCTCTGAGAGCCAGGAAAAATGGCACGAGTTTTACAAGAATGTTCCTTAAAATACAGATCAAGCGAGGCTTGGACATTTTTTCTCATTTAAATCGAGAGTTCCAGTGCTTTTTGCCAGCTTTCTAGCTCATGAGAAGTTTACCCGATCAAAACCAATTTATATCATCGATTAGAGCAGCCTGCCACTGGTGTGACTGCTCCTAAGCGCTGCCAGGGCTGAGAGAAGCGGCGAGGACGGGGGGGGGGAGATACACGGCAGGGAAGTGTCCCCAGTAAATGTTGGATAGGTGAGCCTCTGCCACTGGGAAAAGAGCCGGGATCCAGCGAGCCGGACTTGGGAAGTCCCAAAGAGCCTTCCTAAAGCCTGCCTCAGGCTTTACCGGCATCCCAGAGCCAGGTTAAACCTGCTTCAACAGATAAAGGATGGTCTGGGGGAAAGGCAGAACATGTGTCAGTGCCGGGCATAGCGAACAGGAGCTTAAGCAGATAAAGAGAAGGTTAAAATCAGCCAAACCTTAAGACGGGAAAGTGTTTAAAAACCGTAAAATGATTCTGTAGTGAACTTTCCGCCTTGGTTTTCGACTCTGCAATGTGTCCGTGTCGAATAATTGCTCTCATCACCCTCACCCATTTGTAGCCTTTCAGGATTCGCTTTTATTATTATATTATTTTTTTAAAGTAAGGGATTTGTCCTCTTTTTTTGCCATAGGAAAGAGCC
The DNA here is from genome assembly GCF_012275295.1 of Melopsittacus undulatus. NCBI lineage: Eukaryota > Metazoa > Chordata > Aves > Psittaciformes > Psittaculidae > Melopsittacus > Melopsittacus undulatus. Next base: position 99,905,491 of record NC_047557.1, read on the forward strand.
GGGACGCGCCAAGCACCGCGCAAGGCCCGCGCCTGCAGGGACAGGCAAATGAAGCAGAAATCCTCTTCCCTGCGATCCCTTTCCCTTCCCTCCTCCCCCCCTTATCCCCAAACTTCTTCCCTAAGTTTCAAGCTGATCAAGGGTTTTGGATGGAGAGAAGGAGACGGGGATCACACCCGGCCCTCCCCACGGTGCCTTATTCGTTTTCACCTCGCCCCCCCTCCCCCCCCACCGCAGTGGTCTAAATTCCACCTCTAAGCTTTTTCCTCCAAGAAATAACCATCATCAACCTCAGGGCTCCGGGAAAACGACTTAGTTTTAAAAACAAGCAGTGCCACGTTTTCCACATGAAGGTGAAAGGAAGATTAGAAAAAACTGGGGAAAAAGAAACCAACAAAAACCCACTTATATAGACAGACAAGCGCCAGACTTGGAGAAGAAAAAAAACCAGCATGGATTTATTTTAAGGTAAGTACAACAATTAGGACCACATAAGACAAACGAACTTTGAAGCAGGTTAAAGCAAATAGTCCTTAGGAATGGTCAAGGTGAAATCTATTATACAAAACATCACACGTTGTAAATAATAGTAGAAAAGTATCAGATACTTTGTCTTTTTTTTTTCCTTTCAAAAAAAAGAGAATCCACCAGCAAAAAATAAATTATTTCCTCATCTTGTGAAAAGAACAGCTCTAAACCCAAAGAAACTATTGCATAATTGTACGCAGACGAAAAAGAAATCACTTGTCATTAATTTGGAAGTTAGGAATTGTTGGGCGAGACAAAAGCAATCCAGTGAACTCAACTTTAAATATTATATTAATGGCTCTGAAAATCAGCCTGATTAGAAATCCACACACTTTTTACAGCACAACAGAGAACTTAAAAAATACCCAGGACATATATTTATATATATATATTTATATACTTCCTTTTTTTTTTCCTTTTAAAAAGTATAAATGGTCGTTGTGATATTGGTCCATAACTTATTTTTTTTCTGAGATCCCCTATAGTTTAGCATATAAATCTTGCCACTTCTAGATAGACATATATATAGAATTATTCTTTTTTTTATTCTTTTTTATTCTTTTTTATTTTTTTTTAGGAGATATCCCCTTTTCAAGCAGGATTTACTTGTCTGCAGTATAAGGAGTCCCGAAATTGGGCTTGTGATTTACAGACTGTGATCCCCATGTCATATTTTATTTTTATTCTTTGATTTTTTTCCTGCCTCTGAAGTTTTTGGTGTATTTTTATTTCTCCTTTTTTAATTATTATTATTAATAGTAATCATTTTTTTTCACTTTTCTTTCTGGCGGGTGGCCCTAGGAGGGGGGTGTCGGCTACTCAGTACTTAGTGCAGTCGTAGGAGTAGGGGGCGGCGTGGCGGTAGAGGGAGGGCGCGGATCTGTATGGGATCTGACAGGCGGAGTTGCTGCTCACCTGGTGGTCGCTGAGCGAGGCGCTCTCCATCCCCAGCCGGTGCGAAGTGAACATTTCCCGTACGTTGGGAAACGTCTGCTGCTGGGAGCCGAACGTGTGCCCAGGCAGGTGGCTCAGCTCAGCCCCATGGTTGAGGTACCAGGAGGCAGGGGGCTGCCCCCCTCCCGCTGTCCCCCCACCGCCGCCGCCGCCACCGTGGGGATGCCCGGTCCCCAGAGCCCCTTCTTGCCCCGCCGGCAGGCCGAGGGTGCCGAGGGGCGATGGGGCACCCGGAGGGTGCTCGGCCAGGCCATCCTCCAGCGCTGCAGGGGGCACGCACATGTGGCCCGGCCTCTCCCCGCTGTAGAGGCTCATAGCGCGCACGCTGCAGTGGTAGCTCCCACTAGTGTCCGCGGCCTGGCTGCACGCCGCTCCGTACCCCGACGGCTGCCCCGGTGGGTAGCCCAGCGGCAGAGCGGTGCCCGCCCGGCCTGGGGCGGCACTCACCGGGCCGAGGTCCCCCGCCGGGGAAGTCCTCAGGGTCATGATGCTCTCCACAGTGAAGCCCGGTAGCCCGGTGCCGCCGGGGTGATGCTCGGGCAGCGCGGCACCGGGGGAAGCAGCGGCGGGGGGAGAGCCGGCGCTGCGGGGACTGTCCCGCAGCGCCCCGCCGCTGGCCGGGCTCAGCGTCTCCACTTTGGTGATCACCGGCAGCTCGGGAGACGCCGTCTCGCTCTTGATCACCACCTTCTTCTCGGAAGCCGGCGCCGAGACGGAGGAGGAGGAGGAGGAAGAGGAGGAAGAGGAAGCTTCCTTCGGGAGATCGGCGCCGGCCAGCCCGGGGGGCTTAGACTGCTCCTTCAGCAGCCGTTCCCGGGCCTCCTCTTTCTCCTTGGAGACATCCTTCTTCTTGAAGCGTCTCCTGCGGCGCAGGAAGCTGCCGTTTTCGAACATGTTGTAGGAATCGGGGTCCAGGGTCCAGTAGCTGCCCTTACCCGGCTTCTTGTCGTCGCGGGGTACCTTGACGAAGCACTCGTTGAGGGAGAGGTTGTGGCGGATGCTGTTTTGCCAGCCCTGCTTGTTCTCTCGGTAGAAAGGGAAGCGGTCCATGATGAACTGGTAAATCCCATTGAGAGTGATCTTCTTGTCGGGGGCGTTCTGGATGGCCATGGTGATGAGAGCGATGTAGCTGTAGGGCGGCTTCACCAAGTCTTTGGGGGCGGTGGGCTGGTGGGGGTGATAGGGGCCGTAGGAGCGCCCCATGCCCGCCGCGTACTGCTCGGCGGGTCCCGGGTACACGCTCATGGGGTTCCCCATCCCGCCGTACGTCCCCGCCGTCCGGTAGTAGTTCTGTTCGCTTAAATACGGCACCACTCCCAAAGCGTTGGGGTCCGAAACGGAGTAGCGAGCCTGCATCATGGAGAGGGGCTTCCCGCTGCCAGGGAGAAGAGGAAGAGGAGGGTGGAAGGGCCTCACCCCCGTCCGGGACCGCTCTGCGGAGAAGGGAGAGGGCGAAAGCGGGACAGAACGAGTCTCAGAGGCGAGCTGAGTCCCAGCGTGTCCTCTAGCAGCGGCACCTCGGCAGCATCCTTCGGGTCGCCGGGGCCGCGTGGGTTCTGCCGGCCTCTTCCCCCTTTCGTTATGGCTGTGATTCCTGCCTACACACCTGTGACCCGCTGCGGGCGCTGCTGCGGAGCGGGAGGGGCTGTTCTCGCAGGAAAACGGGATTATTAAAAAAAATATATATATATAATTTACAAAAAGGGGGAGAAAAAAAGTAATAAAAAGCAGTCTTGAGGAAAAACAGCCCTTGTCACAACAACCGCCCGGGGTCTTGCGCAGCCCGCGTGCCCCTCCGGCTCCGTGCGCCGGTGCGCGGGTGCGCAGGATGCGCGGGGGGCGCGGAGCTCCTCGGCCGCGCTGCGGAGCTTCAAAACTCTCCCCGCGCTGCCGACGCGCTTTTACTCCCCGCTGGCCCCGCCCCCGGCAGCCACCGCCAGCCAATGGGCGAGCGCGCCCCCGCCGCCTCAACCAATGGGAAGCGGCGGCGGCGGACGGGGATGCGGTGGCGTTGGCGAGCATCACAGCGCAGGCTACACGCCACACAGACACACACACACACACACGGGTCGCCTCGCCCCGTTCTAAACGCCCGGACTCACACATCAGAAACGGGTTCAATCTCCCTCCGTTCCGTAATTTTAACGTTTTGGCCCAAAAAAGAGCCAGAACCCAAAGGCTCGGCCCTGGGGTCCCGCTGGCCCATGCGATCCCCCAAAAAGCCAAGGTTTTTGGTGCCAGGTTGATGTCGCTGGAGTCGCGACATTGCACTCATCGCGCCGACAGAACGGTGCTCCCCGGGGCGGGCAGGTCCAGGTTTTACAACGATGGAAGTGATAAAGCCCGGAGGGGCATCGGGTCCTGTCCCCGCGTTGTTCGCCCGATGGCTAGTGGCATTTAGCCCCCGTGGCCCCGCCGGAATAGGGGATAAGGGGTTCATCTGCCTCTTTGGGGACACTTTATTGTTATTTTTAATAATTAACAATAAAACAGTGACTGCAATTAAGCGGAGGGGTTTTTCTTTCGTTCTGGCCACCTAGGCGAATTTTCCCGTGGCTGTGAAACCCGCCCCTCCGCCTATTCCTTAACGATTTCATTAGGGGCAATTAGAGAGGGACAATTAGGGACGCGCGGTGACCAAGTGTAAACTCAGATAGTGGGAAAATTGCTAAGAGCTACCCTGTCCCAGCCGGGAGAAGAGCGGATCTTCTCGGCGAAGAAATTACTGTGGGAAACAGTGATTTCCCCACTCGGGAAAAATGAATAAAATAATAATAATAATAATACAATACAAAAATTCACCTCAAAATCGATTCAAGCCCGAGGCGACCAAGATAAGGTTAAAATTGATCAGTTGTCATGTCGGCAGGGCTCCTTGCCGCCGCCTCCCCGAGCCCGGCCGCCTCCGCTCGGGTTTCCAAGCCGTGATCTTTGGGTTTCCTACACTGTAATTCTGCCTTTCCCTCCTTGCAATTTGTGTGGCTTCGGAAGGCTTTAAACAAAGGGGTTTTTATTATTGTATATTCTTTTCTTTACCCCCAAAGTCAGACCGGGATTGTCGCTGGCTGCCGGTAGGAAGGGTCCGGCCGTGGGAACCCGGCGGTGCTGCTAATTACCGGAGATTTTCTTAATAAGAAAGGAAACGATTTTATGCGATCGCGGGGAACAACAAAAAAATTACAGAATAAAAAATTAAAGGCAGCTCCCCTGCAAGGAGGTAAGGTTAAAACCGATCCGCGATGCAAAAACGAATAGGAAAGTTTCTCCGGACTCTTCGAAACCGTGATTTAATTTTGGTGGAAATAAATGGAAACGTTCTGGGACGGTTTCATCAACCGAGCAAATGTCCGGGTGATTTATTTTCTTTTTTTAAATGAAAACAAATAGTGAATTCTGCAAGGTCTGCTGATGCTTTTCATGTACGAGCAACGAGAAAGCATGTATATATTATTTCTCGAATAATTTGAGAACGACTTCCCATTTTTACCTTCGATTTTCAAAGAAATAGTATTTCTGGTAAAAGCTGGGGGGTTATCTGAGCGTGCACACACAAGGATTTGTTAAACAATATAACTTTTAAAATGCAGTATTTCTTTTTCAGTGCAAAAGCTTGACCCGAGACAGCCTCACACCGTCCCAGCGCTGCCCCTTCCCACAGCCTGGTGCGCTCAGGAGAAATACCCTGGACGGAATCTCACTTCTTCTCAGCTGAAAGCTTTAACCTAGATGAGTTTCTACAGAAAACCCAGCGGCAGCGGCCGGTCTCCTCTCGCCTCGGCCAGGAGCCTCACCGGGCCGAGCTCCGCGGCGAGGAGAGCCTGCACTGTGGGTAGCAGGAAGGAAAAGAACACCGTCTTTGTGAAAATAGCCAGCACCCGAAAGGGGACCGCGGAAACCGGGGTTCCTCCAGCACCGTGGGTCCCACCGCCCGTCCTCCGTGGGGAGCCGCGCTCGTCCGCGTTACCGGAACGGCGGCGGCAGGGCAGGCAGCGATGTCCCACCGCAGCCTTTATCAGCTCTGGGAGAGCACCGAGGGCCGGAGCGCGGACCCTTCCCCTCCCCGGGCTCTCTCCGCTCCGGTTCCCCGGGCCCCGCGGCCGGTGCGGCGGAGAGCGCGGCGCTCACCTGCCCGTCCCGGGGCTCGGCGCGGTGGGTGCTGCCCTCCAGGGGACACCGGCGGGTGTTGCACTGCCCCACTGGCACTGCACTGGCACCGGTCGGCCGGTCCGGGCCACGGCGTGCGGAAGGAGGAGAGGAGACACGGGAGACAGCGAGGAGAGATGGGGAGAAAGGCAGCGAGAGGGGAAAGAGAGAGTGGGATGAGAGAGACGCAAAGAAAGGAAGAGCGATAGAGAGTGCAGGTGGAAACAGAGCAAAAAGTGTGTGAGAAAGGAATGGAGAATGGGAGCAAGAGAAGGAAAGAGTGAAAGCAGCAGAGGTTGGTCAGAAAGAAACAAGGATAGGGAAATATTAAAGGAGAGAGAAAATGAAAGAAAGAAAGAAGGAAAGAGAAAGGAAGAAAGGAAGGAAAGAAAGAAAAGGAGCAGTTATGTCTGTAACTGATACTGTAGACATCAGTGCAGCTAAGACCCTCAAATTCACACCGCTTTCTTTGTGTACTGGTGACCATTCACGGGGAGCGCACCCCACTGCTGGCTGCAGGGGCTGACCCAAAGCCCACTCCTATTTTCCAGCAGCCGGCAATGTCCTGACAGGTCAGCCCGGGCCTGCCTCACCTGCCCAAAGGTGCCCTTTGTCGGGTTATTTTCTTAGCATATGAATTCGGTTGTACATCGTTTATTCACACACAGAAACCCACTTCACAGTGGTTGAAAGCCTAGTTTCTAGTACCCTAAAGCTAATACGCTTTATGAATGAACGCATCATTAATAACCATTGCCTTCAAAACTTGTAGCCTACTATTAATTTTCAGTACTGAAACCAAAGCAGAGCGTTATCGCCAGCTTAGCGCTCCTCTTTGGTTGTGTTTCTCTTGTTTTTCATGGCTGCCCTGGTGTGTTCAGACCGCATGTCAGAGGAATTATTCCTACAGCACAAGGAGTTCCTTTCTGCATTGTTCACAGGGTTTGTATTGACATGGCACTCCCTTTTTCTAGGTGTTTTCACAAATTATGGGTGTTTCGCACAAGCACCGCATTTTGTTTTTTGTATGAGAGCTCAGGATTCTTTTCAACCTCTTTCAGTTGAGTATTTTATTCAGTTTGGTAAAATGGATGTTAGAAGCGATGCAGGCACTTCCAATAGAGTAATTCCATTATATGGATGCTGTAGCCCTGCCTGCTTCCCGCTGAAAAGAGAGGCTTTCCCACGGCATCTGTACAAGCTGCATCAGGATATTAGAATTAATGCTAAAGGCTGAGTGATAGAAGAGACCCTGGAAAAGTAATTTGGAGCAAATTTAAGACCTGTAGAATCAAAGCAGAGAATTGAACCAGCAGAAAAGCCGTCATCTATTACCAAACTCCTCATTTGCTCAGGGCAAGTTATCCTGGCTTGTAGAAAACCAGCTCAGGCCCTCTCTTTTTTTGGAAGGCAAATCCATGTGAGAAACAGCTTTACCGAGCATCTTGCACGGAGGTTGGAGGGAGATGTAGGTGGTCTGGTAGGATCTGAGCATCCCTCAATTGTTAGTGTATTAATTAACAGCACTGTTGCTACTTCACTCACTTCCTTAAAGGGGAGAAAGAGAGTGCGATGGGGTGGAAACAGGTCCCATGAGGTGCAGTGCGGCGACTTTGGGTGACAGCGAACAGGCGCACAGCACTGGCACTCGCAGCATAGGAGTGCAAATTGCAATGCTGAATTAGAGAGAGGTTGTAAATTGCTCACCAAAGGCCCGATCCCAAACTCCCCACAGAGATATCAAAGTCGCTGGGAGTTTTCCGTGAGTAGGAAGTGGAGGAATGAGCTTCAAACATTTAGGCCCAGCTCCACATGGGTGGTCTATTATGCCTGGATGGATTCCCACTGGCTCCAGCAGCACTCCGAGGTAGTGAAAAGGCTCTTCCTAAATGCACCCCGTTGCAGAACAGGGGCTCTAAGTACTTTCTTTGAATGCTTACGAGGGACTTGGGTGGAAAGGTGAAGCCTCAGGCTCAGCGCAGCTGCTCTGCAGCATTCAGCCCAATATACTGATCCTAATCTGAGCTTGACAAACACACATAGTTGGAGGGGGAAAGACTCCCGAGCCCATCGGAGTCCTGGCCTTTGATTTGCACTGTGAAACAGAAAGAAAGCAGTTCAGCAATCAGCAGCAGCCGCAGAGAGAAAAAGCGTTTGCATCTGCCCAGCTACATCTGCAACTATTCAGGGGAGAGCATCCGAATTTGTTCCGCTTTTTGGTTGGCAGAGCAACAGTCAGCTCTAACGGTGGATATGTATCGGTAGCATCCAAGCCAAGCAGATTAGAAACCAAATTCAAAAGCCATTTCTCCCCCCCTCCATCTCCTTCCCAACACACTTTAAAATAAACCTCTGTCTCATTGTTCCCATGACCCTTCCATCCCACTCCGCTCAGGAATGTCAGGATTCTCAGTGTTCTCCATCTTCTCGGGGCAATTGTCAAATACGTTAATTCTATACATAATAAATCATGCAAACAAACCATTTATCATCCTATTAAATGAAAGTGAGAAATGTACTTTCTGGAAGCTGGCAGCCTCAGAAGCCCACGTAAAGGCTGGATATTGCTTTATTCGCGACCAGCCAATTTTAAATGGAAAAATAGTTTATTTGGGAGTTTGTTTTATGAAAAATGAGGCGTTTTGTTTTCCCCCCACGGCTATAACACACAATTGAAAAGACCACAGGGCTTGGAGCAACCTGGTCTAGAGGAAGGTGTCCCTTCCCATGGCAGGGGGCTGGAACTGGATGAGCTTTAAGGTTCCTTCAACGCAAACCATATGGTTCTATTCCTGTAACACTGGGGGTACCCAGCCACAGGGCACCATTTGACAGCAGGGAAGCTGCTCGCTGCCAGAGACACCCCAAAAAGGGAGCTGAGAGTGTTCCAAGCACACACACTGTGTGAGGCAACGCTTCCCCTCAGCACACCCCATCCACAGCAGGCCTGAAACCTGAGGGAAGGGCTTGCCATTAGACCACGGGTCCCTCATTGCCTTTATGCTGTAGAAGGGGCTCACCTCACTGGGATGGACACCACAGCCACCCCCGTCAGCCATCCCCATCCCTCCACCATGTCACAGGCTGAGGTTTAACAAGGAAAAGGGTCTCTTCCCCTAAGCAACAAGCGACGGGACAACGGGAAACGGCTGCGCCAGGGGAGGTTTAGCTTGGATATCAGGAACAACTTCTCCGCTGAGGAGGTGCTCAGGCGTTGGAACAGGCAGGACAGCGGTGGGATCACAAACGTGCCGATGAGGCTCCCAGTGACAAGGTTCAGTGGTGGCCTCGGTAGTACGGAGGGAATGACTGGATTTAATGACCATCAAGCCCCTTCCCAACCCCGTTAATTCCTTAACGCCACCGTTTCGCCTTCCACCCCGTTTGACCCCCCGCCGCCACCGTACACGCGTGCGAGAGGGGAGGGGCGGGGCGCCCACGGCGGAGGCTCCTCCTCCCTCCGCCGCCGGTGCCGCCGCCATGGAGGGGGGTGTGCAGCTGCGTGCGGGTGAGCGGCGGCGCGGGTGTGACGTCACCACGCGGCTGGTGACGTCACCGCGCGGAGGCTGGTTGGGGGGGACCGTTGGCCTGAGGGGAAGGGGGGGAGCGGCCTGGCCGCGGTGGCCGGGCTCCCCCTTTAGGTGGTCGGGCTCCCCCTTTAGGCGGCCGGGCTCCCCCTTTAGGCGGCCGGCAGCGGCCTCAGCTCTGCCTTCCCACAGGTGCCTCCAAGCGCGACATCCGGCAGAAGGTGTGGGACTACCTGGAGGCCAGCGGCCTGGCCGATGTCCCGCGGCCGGTTCACGGCCGCATCCCCAACTTCAAGGTACGGCGTCTGGGCCGATCCCTTCTTCTGTCTCCTTCCAGAGCTCTGGAAGCTCCCCTCACATCTCCACTATGTGCGCATTCAGCTATGAACTGCGTGTGCTCCAGCGGTGTGCCGTTGGTCTGTGGCTGTGGTGGCCGAGCTCCGGAAAACAGTGTGCAAACGGCGTATACCTGTAACTTACAGCGAGTAAAGAAATACAGGGGTCTGTACCTGACAATACAAGGCAGGTGTGCGCTGTGTTGAATCAGTTGGTACAAAAGTGCCTTGTAAAGGAAATAAATACATTTATGGACGGGGAAACCGAGGCATTCTGAACTGATTTCACTCCCCAAGGCCTTCAGTAGGTGCGTTGGGATGGAAAGCTGAAGTCGCCCATCTTGTAGAGCTTAGCCTAGGAACACTGTGCCGCTAAAACAGGAATGGTGTTCAAGGTATTACTGGCAAAGCGTTGCTAGACAGTGATGGGAGAATCCTTCCTCTGGCTTCATTGTGTCCCCAGTTTGATGGCTGGGATCGGGAGACGGGGGAGGAGAGAAATAAGAAGACTTTAAAGTATTCATTTACTCAGGCACTGCTTCACTGTCTACCTGTTTTAAATCAGGCTTAGAGTGTGCAGCTACCTATCTGCTGTGTATTGAAGAAATTATGACCAAATCAGCATTCTAGGGATGGATGTTGGGTGTTTTAGTGTTAGGAGAATGTGAGGACATGGGCTCCGCTTTTGCCCAAGGGACTGGCAGAAGCATTCTGCCTTAGTTTGGCAGTAAGGTCAGGTAGGTGCTGAAGCAGGTGGAGGAAGCCTGCGGATTTATGACACCCTAAAGCAAGGGGATGTCAGCTTAAGTTGCAAGAGGAGTATGTGCTTTGTTAAGCTTGAGGACCTTACTCAGCTAAGAAATGAGTCTTCGGAGTTCCGTAACTGAAAGAAGGCAGATTTAGATTATATATAAGGAAGAAGTTCTTGCCAGTGAGGGTGCTGAGGCTCTGGCACAGGGTGCTCAGAGAAGCTCTGGCTGCCCCATCCCTCACAGTGTTAAAGGCTAGGTTGGACAGCACTTGGAGCAACCTGGTCTAGTGGAGGGTGAATATAGTGTCTGTGAAACACAGACAGCCTTGTCCAGAAAGTCATAATCTGAAAGAATTCTGGCTTGTGTTCAAAGGAATCTGTTTGCATTAATTGATTAAAAACGTCTCCAACTGTCAGATAGGTATGAATATAGGTGAAATTGGGCAGTGACTCACTTGAATCCCATATGTCTGAGGTCTGCACGATACTAGCCAAGCGCTCAACATCTGTTGGTATGTGAGAGTTTCTCATAGAAAACATCACAAAATTAACAGTATGTTCCTCATATTTAAGATCTGGGAAAATCCATTTCTCTGTCGGACGAAAGAGTGTAAAATGCCCATCTCTGCTGTGAACTCCTTGGTGATGTGCTGATATCTTATGAAAATAGGGTGCCTCGCATGCTGCGACAAGGCTTCTGGGTATACAGGAGTTCAAAGCTGCCAAGACTGTAAAAATAATTCCTGATGCTCCCCAGAAGAACAGTCGCTTTCTAACACTAGAAGTGAGTGAACTTGTTCTCTCTCGATTCCTCTCTTCACGCAGGGGTCTCACCAGGCTTGCTGCTCTATTAGAGAGCTGGATATGTTCATCAGAGCACGTGAGATTAAAGTAGATCCTGACAAACCTCTCGAAGGTGTTCGGCTAGCTGCGCTGCAGGTAACAGCACTGTTGCACCCCTGAGGAGAGTGGGACCGCAATGCTTGGTGGCATCTCATGTCCAAACGCTGCAATTTCTCTGGTGGGAGTTTTACCAGTCCTTAGCCCCATGAAGGTGTTCATGGAAGGATGTTTTTGCCCTTTTTTTGGCAAATGGCAAAGGTGCAGGTAGAGTTGGGGGAAATTAATATATTTTTGCAGAGCAATAGCCATTTCCCTATCATTGTAAGCATGACTGTTTACAGGTTTACATTCATTTCATTCCCTGAAACATGTAAGGTAGCCTCACCTCAAACTGCATTATGTTTATCACAACATGAGTGTGTGTTCAGTAGCTTATATGTGTAATTCATGCGTGACATGCACTTTACATCAGCCATCATGTCTTGCCATCTGTTTCTCAAATAAAACCTTGCCTGGTATTTTGCCATACTTGTGGGCATTCATCTACAAGCACTACACCATCAGCAGTGCTAACTAATAAATAGGAAATGAGATAAACAACATGGAGACCTAAAGGACAATAAAAATATTTCTTTAGTGTAAAATGAGCCCAGTTCCTTTTAATGTGAGAACTTCTTTTGTTACACAGGCAAAGAAGACTTTGTTGGTTCCCGTGCCACGTCTGAGAAGTGGACTGTTCAATAGGATTGTTCCACCTCTAGGTGCAACTAAGGAGATCCTGCGAATATGTGCTACATCTCAAGTAGGAATGAAGAATGGGGGAGGTCTGAATTAAGTGATGGAGGAGCATTGTGTTACAATAATCCAACTAAAAGTTGGAAAACCAGGTGCTACCTGACATATTATTCTGCTAGAGTGTTATTCCTGGTTTTTAGGTACATACCCACCATTAATATTTTTATTGGTAGTTAAATCATGAGCAAATGTAGTATTTTCATTATATTTTCTTAAAAGAATGATACTGGTATTTTCTGAATGCTTTTTGGAATATTGAGCAACTTTAGTCAGTGAGTTCTTTAAAGAGCATTCGCGTATTCTGCAGCTTTCAGCTAGTGAACCCTATGAGGAATATTTCAGTGTATGCTTTTTTTTGCATAATCTGGTCAATAGAATATTAGGTGTTACTAAACAGGAAAGATCAGTTCGTTCAGATACCTGAATTTATGGAAACGTTGATTCCATCGTTTGCATCAACCCAGGTGCAAAAATGCATTACCGGTTTTCTTTGAATTGTGGTGTGTTGCTGCCCTCTTGTGTTCAAGTATCGTGCTGTACAGCTAACGCTATTCGGCAGAGAAATCCGTGTGGTGTCATTGCATTTTTATTTGATATAAAAATGTAAATTCTGCAGAATGACTAGGCCAGTTACGTGGATTTATTTTGTTCTTTATCTCCTGCTAAAGGCAATGGAGATCTACAGTAATCCTGTTTACAACCAAGGGTTGTAAATGAATGGCAATTAGTGGTCACTTTCTTTGTTGTTAGTTCCACTAAAGTCGCTAACTAATTAACCTTCTCGGTATTGAAGAGCACTTTTGAAAGAGACCTTTCTCTTGACCTGCTTTGAGCCTTGTATCTGATCTTACCACCATATGTCTGTTTTTCCCCCAACCGAAAGTACTAACAAATAAATGCTGTTAGCAGTTTATATTTACAGAGCACTGTGCAAACAATTCTTACCACGCTCCTACAAAGTGGATAATGAGCATTGTTACTGATAGTCACAAATTACTGATATTTTGGGTTTTTTTTGCTCTCTACACAGAAAATTTGGCTTTTGACTGTGAGTATTAACTTAGCACAAAGTCACATTAGTTTAAGGAGGATTTACATTACACTGTACACCTATGTTTAGAGTGAATGGATCAGAAGATACCTTTTTAAAAGTTCTAAACCTCTGATCTTGTAAATCCCAAGTAAAAGCCAGGTTTTCATTTCTGCAGCTCTCAACAGAATTTTTGTTAGGACATATTCTTCATAAAGGAGCCTGAAGAGGGGTGGGAGCAGGGAGAAAGGGGAAGGAAGAAAGAAAGGCAGGAATGTAGTTTTTTTCTTTCCACTTCTCAAGAGTGGTGTGTTTTTCTGTTCATTAGCATCTCAGGTAAAAAGTTTGGGTAAAGATGGCTGAGCTTGGCAGTGACACATCCCAGATGATGATCATGCAGCAAAGTGTTGAAGAATATATTCGCAGGGAACACATAGGCAGATTTGGAAGGTGCTGTTAAAAATGCAGATATGGGGAAACTGCCAGTACAGTAGCTGCAGTGTGAAGTGTAATCCAGCTTGTGTACCTGATTGTGACTTCTGTCAAGCAGCTTATCATCTTTATGCTGTAGCTGTCTGTGTGTAAATTAACTTTGTGATTTGTGTGTGAGAATTAAGTGTAGTGCTCTGTTATTCCTCATAGGCATGAATTTACATATTAGGACTTCGAGCTGGTAGTAATAATAGGGTAAGAAGTATCATTTGCCCTAATTTTTAGAAATTAATGTCCAGTAAAGGGTTTGATCCTAAATAACCTTGCTTTAAAAAGTGCACACCTCCCTCAGCCCTTCTTGAAGTGTGCCAAAATTCTTGTCACTGTAGTAGGGAATCTATTCTAGGATTCCCTAGAGGATAACTTTCCAGACAGATGCAGCTTGGCTATACATGGAAGAAACACTTTGAAATGTGGGGAGTTACTTGGATTTATCAAAATACTCTGTATTTCTGCCTCCCTGGTTGAAAGACTGCACTCTGCAAACCTAATATTATGTTATTCTTGCAGGGTATAAAAGAATACAGTGTGCCTGTAGGTCTTGAAGGGAAAGCACAAGTGGACTTGGTTGTTGTAGGATCAGTGGCTGTCTCTGAAAAAGGTAAGCTAAAGCCTTGTCAGGAGCTTTTCAGGAGGAGGGTCTTAAGTCATGATTCACAGTCTCAGTAGGCTACACTACATATTCCTTTTGGCAGACCCAAACATGTCTTTGGACTGAATTAGAGTCTTGAGTTCTGTCTGTTCTGTATAACAAGTCACTGATCCCAGTTCAACCAGGAAGAATTGATGCCTGCTTCACGACAGTGCTGGTAGAGCTTGGTAAGCAGACAGCAATGTGATTTAGAGTGTGAGGGACAGTGTTTTGGCCTTCAGTAGTCAATTCAGCAGTCAATTTTTGTTTCATTTTATTTTTTTTTAAGAATCAGAAAGGGCTCCCTGTTTGGAAGATCTGCTCTGCTTGCAAGGGCACATGAAAAGAACATGTGTTAATGTTGATTCAGTACCAATTGGGGATCAGATTTTGCATTTTCCAGTATTTTGAAGACCTGCTGGTGGTGAATAATTTTCCACTGATTTTATCCATTCTTTATCCATTGCCTAAAACTGACATGGTTTTTGTATGTGAGCTGGGTTCCTTTTTACCCACATAAAGTTAACCTATGTTTGATGTGAATAGAGTGTGCTAATTACAATGGGTAAACAGGATTCTGCATTAACTGAATTGGTCTAAATGTGGTTTATTCTGAATTGGAGGCTCCTGGGCTCCTTTAGGAGTTCATTGAAACTAATGTTTTATTTTCATTTCAGTGCTGATTACAAGGAAAGCTGCATTCTATGAGAGACACTGATGTAATGTTTTACCTGAATTACAACTCTGTGCTTGGTTTATCTGTTGCAGGCTGCTTAGTTTAATTGCATGCTTTTGACAGCAGCTCACCTTTCCACTCTGCTGTTCCTGCACTTACTATCACTTTTGTGTATTTCAGGCTGGAGAATTGGAAAAGGGGAAGGTTATGCAGACATGGAGTATGCGATGATGGTATCAATGGGTGCGGTGCAGGAGGATACACCTGTAGTTACTATTGTGCATGACTGTCAGGTAAGTTAAAATATCCCCTCTTTACTGGTGAGTCAGAACTATGTGAGAGTGAATGGTTTGTCTGGAGAAGGGACTTGGCATGATGTTGGTGTGGCATTTTTACTTTGTTTCCACCATCACTGGGAGATTTTCCTATGCTGCAAGA
The DNA here is from genome assembly GCF_012275295.1 of Melopsittacus undulatus. Taxonomy (NCBI): domain Eukaryota; kingdom Metazoa; phylum Chordata; class Aves; order Psittaciformes; family Psittaculidae; genus Melopsittacus; species Melopsittacus undulatus. The sequence goes on from NC_047557.1 coordinate 99,920,634, forward strand.
CATCAGGGGTGGTGTGCAATTTTAGTTGATTCATTTTATCTGCTTAGCAGATCTCTTGTTCCATGTAGGTGGTTGACATAGCAGAAGAACTTCTTGATGATCATGATTTAACTGTGGATTATATACTCACTCCAACAAGAACTATCAAGACCGATTGCAAACGACCAAAGCCTCGGGGAATAATATGGCATAAGGCAAGTTACTTCTGCTAATGGTGGTGTAGTGGTACCAACATTCTGTTGATCAGTCCTTCATTTTTACATATGAACACATTTCTTATGTTAGAAATACTTGGAAAGGAGTAAATGTGTTACATGGTTAGATGAAACAAAACATCAGCATCTGTATTCAGTGGGTTTTAAGTGGTAATTGTGAGGAGGAGAAATAAATTGCTGAAGCCCAAGTTCCTGTTCCAAATGGAATATGGGAAGAGAGTAAGTGGAAATGTGAATTGTTAAGGCTTTGTTTCTTGTAGTTGTTTGTAGTATAAATCTCAATGTAAGGTGAGGGGCTTCTCCACCTTATGTTTTACTCAGGGTTCGTGTAGATTGGCTCTGTTCATTTTCTGGAGCCTGTACAACAGAGAGAACGTCATTGCTTTAGGCCGCGTGGGAGTGGTAGAGTATGTGCTGTCCTGGTTGTGAAAGGAAAGGACCTTGGTGGCTGATATATTGCTGTTTACGTAGCAGGTTAACTTTCCAACAATAGATTGAGTTTGTGGCTGGAGCTTGTTTTCAGGTGGCGGAATGTATCTATAGACTTTATACTATTTTAGGTCATTATTTATTCCTAAATATTTTTTATGGGTTTGGACTTTCCCTCCACCCATGCTTCAGATTGTCAGAAACTTTAACAGCTTCACAAATGGTTTCAGAGGAGCATTTAGTGAATTGTTTTACTGGAAGTTCATGCTGGGAAAATTCTTTCTTTGTCATTAAATTTTCATTCCTAAAATCAACCAGTTAGGGAGCAGACGCAATCCTGCATGACTGAGTAACAGTGGGAACACTGAAATGAGGAATAGTGTACCAATGTCTTGCAGAAACCACTGAGGAATTGTTAGTGAATACTTCTAGGGAAATGAAGAGTTATTTGTTAAGCATGTGCCTAACAGCAAAAAGAGTTAAATTTGTTAAGGTAATGTATCTACAACAAACAATTGCCAGTACTATTTTTGTTCCTATAGTGGGAGAGTATTTTACCCTGCTTGTGGTTGAGGATTTGAGGTTATAAATAAATAAATAAAAGCTCTGTCTGTACCAGTGCATTTTTTCCATTGAATTATTTTTGAATACTAATTTTTTTAGGATATTATTGAATGTAATTGTTCTGAAGGCCTACCCCTTGTGCTCCATCCATCTTGCCAACATACTTTTGATCACAGGCTGACTGTCTTAGTGTCAGACTTCAGTCTCAGTAAGTGGCCTTGCTAACCCTTTTTTTTTTCTTTCCTTTTCTGTCTCATTCCCTTTAGCAGTGACATTTTTAAAGGTCTGGGGAACCTTGCAAGGGCTATTGAATTTCTGTGAAACTCTTGCTGCTCATGAAAGTCAGTCAGACGCAAGTGATGTATTAAATTTGATGTTACCTTTGCATTTCTTGGCTTTTCAGAGAAAAAGAAATATAATAATATATGTCTCATAAACTAATGAAGTCTCTGCCACAGCTCCTTATCCTTTTGTGTAAGGCTTGAGAAGACATGTTTCATAGAGTCATAGCTAAAGCTTGTGCCACACTGACTTCAGCCAGTTTGCATGAGATGGTGAAACTTTCTCTCTAGTAACCTCCATGTTAATGATGTTGTCTGAAACAGAGCTCTCACTGAATATCCTACAGCTTTCACTGAGAAGGGAGCACGTTAAACTATGGGCCCTTTATTTGAATATTTACATGTTGATTTAACACATCAAGCAGCTTTTGGCTGTTCTTCAGAGAGTATGTTGATTAGCTAAGAATACTGGAGAATACTAGCCTCAGCAGGAATAATTTACATTTCTGTAGTTTTGGGACAAGAGCAAAGTGTTGTGTCTATATGAAGAAGGTAGCAAATAGCATTATTCTTTCTCAGAGATCTGAACAAGTTGTGTATTTGTGTATGTTTTGTTTGTGCTTGTGGTGGTAACTCCTATGTTCAACTCTTCACAGAGGGTCTTGAAGGTGGGAGGTCTAGTTAATCGACAGGGTGTTAGAAATGCAGGATTTGATACAGACTATTTAAGTGTTTGTCCTTTGACTTTTCCTGGTTGCTTTTGCATCCTTTTCTCATCCTTGTCTCTACATCCTTTTCTCCTTCAAATCCTGGCTTTACTGGTGCATTCCTGTTCCTCAGATCAAAACTAAATGAACCAAGAGGTAGTCAGTAAACAAATAACCCACTTCTAACCATGGTGTTTTGTCAATAGAAGGTAGCTAAACTTTATTGTTAAGATTTGTGATGCGTAAAATACATTGCAAAAAAGTTCTTCAGGAACATGGCTGGATCAAGCCAAGACAATGATTTAAGAGCTTAAATTAAAGGTGTTTGCAAACATGGGATTACAGCTAAGTATTGCTGAAGGATGTGCTTTCCTGAAGCTGTTAGGATAAATAGCCATTAATGCACATGCTGCTTGCAGCTGAAAAGAGGTAAGAAAGTACTTATGCAGCTAACAAAATGTGTGTCTCCAGGCTAGATTTCTGTGCTCAAAGAGGTGCTGTATTTTCCTGGAATGGTTTTGTTTGTTATGTGCTATGTAGGAAAGAAGTAAAGTGTCAAATATGGGGAGGGGTAAATAGGTTTTCTTCTGTAAGTGATTTGCTTCTTGGGGTAATTGGCATGACTTATTCTCAGTTGCCTTCTTTAATTTCTTCTCAGTGCAGAATTTCCAACTGAGCTGTTTCTTGCAGTACGTTTTTACAGACAGGAGGATGTGAATTACTTGGTGTGATTTTTGTAACAGAAATGCCAATTTAGGGATTTGTAAGGAAGTACAGGAGCTACGATATTATTAATACCAAAGAAGCATTGTCAGTATCAGTGCTAGGCACTCTGAAAACACTTCTAAATACAGAGGCAGTACTGCGGTGTGTGTATGGGGAAGCTTTCTCCATCTCAGTTCAGGGTTTTGAGAAATCAGTACGTGCTCTTGGAGGACAGCAAGAGCTGCTAAGAGCTGAACACTCTGGAAAACTGAATTTGGATGCCAGTGGAGAGTTATTTGGCTTCATCTATCTTGCAAATCTAACCCATTGTTTCTGGGAACTCTGAACTCATAAAGCAACTTACTTCTCATTTAGTATTTTGTATGGGTAGCTATGATCTTTATCTATGACACTGTATATTATATTGTCACAATTACAGAGTTATTTGTGCTGTGCTTATTTTAAATTGAAACTATACAGACCAATTAAAATATTTGGGGTCATGAAGAGGGAAATGAGAGTAGTTGGTGGAAAAATCAGTATATTTTAGCAAGCATTTCCTTCTGTTTTTTCAATCATTCTTCTGATGAGAATTTTATGGAAGTAGGAAAATATTTTTTTTCCCAAAATAAAATGAATTGGGGGGAATCCCTGCATCTAAAGTTGAAAGAATTTAGTGTGCAGTGACAGAGATGGAAACTATCTGACAACAAATAGCTTTTGATTTGGGTCTGTGATAGAATATGTGGTAAGTAAAATAATGTTTTAAAGCTCAAATTCATATTCAGACTCAAGCTGGCAGAACCTTTAGCAGGGACACAGCGTTGTCATCAGAAGAAGAAAATTGTGCTTAGTTTAGCCAAGGCTTTGCTTTGTGAAGGGATAGCGTGAGCAGGGCACGCTTCCATGCATGGTTAAACATCTCAACACCTTTGCAAATCTGACCCTTGCTACAGAGTCCACAGAATCAGTTTTTGCTGATGGATTCCAAATGTGGGTTGCATAAGTTTCTCCTGAGGGACACCAGCAGACTTCATGGGCTGCCAGCTCCCAGAAATATGCCCTCGGATTGCGTGCACATATTTGGACATTTTGTGCAAATGAATGATAAAATGTTAAACTGTGCTGGCCCATCCCAGCTGTCTTGGCTTTCTGTGTGCTTTAAAACCCTGTGAGCTCAGTATTCATTTAAACAAGCAACTGATTAAGGAGACAGCACGAGAAGCAGGCTCTGTCCTGAAAGCCTTTATGAACGGTCTTGGGCCAGAGACCCCTCTGGGTGGGCAAAGATAATTTTTTCAGGCATCTTCTGGCTACCAGCTAAATACCTGGAGGGGCTGGTGAATCTGCTAAACATTGATTGTTGTGTTCACAGCCTTCCTCAAAGGATGCAGCACCATCATCTCTCTCCATCTCTTTTTTGAGCTACATGTTCTTACATCAGTTGGTGTGTGCAGATGGGTAGCTGTGTGAAGCAGAATTAAATAGCAGACCTAGAATGCTCCTCAGTCTCTAGCTGCCCTTCCCTCATGTGCCGTACATCAGAACTGCACCACTTCTGCTGCCAGGGAAACTGAAGTAGTATTTGGCTTGGCCTGTGCTGTAGCAGGGGTCAGTATTGCTCATTCTGTCAGAGGACAAATACATCTTTCATTTTGCCCAGCAAAATATTGAAAGTGGCCACACTCACTGTTCTGGAATAACAGAGGCTGAAGAGAGCCTTGATGTTCTAGCAGAGTAGTTGCAGAAGTCCATCTGCCACTACATTGTTTTGGTACTAAACCAGGTGTCATTAAGAGTGGATGCTCGGGGTTAAGTGTTGGGAGATTTTTATTGGCACTCAGTACCCAAGACTCTGTTTTCTTCAGGTTTCTGTCAGAAAGGGGCCACATTTCCCTTCTCAGCTCCTTTCCCATAGCCCACTAATTGTGTGTCAGAAGAATTCATCTACCCTGCTGTCCTCTTTCCCCAAGGCTCTCCCAAGCCATGGCAGAGAGTAGGCAGGATTGTTAAATGATGAATTGCTTTTGGTAAAGTTATTTTTAACCTGAATCACATCAGTTACTGAGTTTATAGTGCAGACCCACAAACACTTCTGTTGGCCAACCCCAGAGGGCTGAAGTATGGAACTGGCCTGGGAATTGGTGGTCAAGGGGTAATAAGAAACTTCTTCAGCTGGCTTCACTGCCAAAGCCAATCATTTAGCTAAATCCCAACACTCAGTACAAAGTTTACAAACATCAATAAATGGTTTGGCCTTGACTTTTTAGGGATGGGGGGAGCAGGGGAAGAAGCTTCCACCACTGGGTTTGCCGAGATCTGCATAACTTTGTCAAGCAGACCTGGGGTAGAACCCAAGTCTGGCTTAGCCTAAAGCAGTAGGTCAGGCTAGGAAGGAGTGACCAGACAGCACAGAACCAACAAACGTGCAGCTTGTTTGAAAGAGAGGGGGAATATCTTTGGCCTGTTTCCACATGGAAATAAATCATTGCAGTCCTCCACAACTCAAAAGACAAAAGAAACTTTTTGCATGATCATAATTAGCAACACATTGTACTACCACAGAGCTCTTTTGTTTGCTATTTTGCAACAGAGCAGAGGAAGCTTTTTCCTCTCTGCCACCCGCTGCCCCTTTTGCCCTTTTGGCTCCCAGCCCCTGCACCCCAAAAAAGGTAGTGAATTGGTTTGTTGATTTGAAACTGTGGAATCCCAAAGTGAGATTCTGTTGTTCCTTCAACAAAAAAGTGGGGGAAAATAGGGAAGTATTTAGGAGGTTAGTCCCAGCTGAAAGATTCTCCAGGACCTCAGGGAAACAAACCCTTAAGGTAAATCCTCTGTCTCTCTTTTGTGGCAGAAGGATGTCAGTTGCCAGTGTCAGAACTTGTCTGATGTTGGTTGTTCTACAGAATGTTTTCTATTATAAAATAAATCCAAGTGCCAAATCATCTGCCTTTGTTGGTTTGGTATTGTAAAGGCAACTTTCTGTTATATCTGCATGAGACTGAATTTAAGGTATTGATAAGCTCACTTCGTGGTGGTGTTTGATCAGAGCTTCAGCTTTTATAGAAAACAACAGTTCATAGCCCTTATGAAGACGTTTCTCCTGTTGTAACAACATAAGTTTGCAGGAAGCCTGCAAACAGTAGCTCCAAGAGCTCTAATCAGATGCCCAAATCTACTGGTCATTCTAGTGAGAGGAGAGGCCATGTTGAAGCCTGGCCACGCAAAATCTTTTAGAGGGTGTACTAGTCCCCTGCTTATCTGAATCCTTTCCTTGGTTTGTCCTTAAAAGAGCAGGAGTTCCAGAGATCATCCTCTCAGTATCTTTTTCTTTGGTTGCCTTAATCTACAAAGTGGTGAGGGTTTGCACTTGGTAGCATTGATCTTTCTAACTGAACACCCAGTCCTTGCCCCAGGAACCAGCTTTAATTTCAGGGTGAAAGAAACTGCACATACACTTGGTAAGAGGTTGAGGTTGTGCGTTGAACCCAGGAGTGATTAGTTGCGTGAGAATAGAAAAATGTTTTTCCTGTTTGGTGTAATTAGCATTACACATAGAAATTTGACAGGGGACAACAAATGTTCCTAATTTTTGGCCAGTAAAAACAAAGTAAGATGGTTTCAGCCATTGCCCAGGGAAGGGGAGTTTGCTGTCAAACACAGCAGTCTGAATTCTTGGCTGAGAAAATCAAATCAGTCCAAAAATCCATAGCACAATAACTCTTCAAAATCTGAAAATGCCATGTACCTTTCAGAATACAGGGGCCCCAAACGGTGTCCTTGCTTCTCTGTCCTGGCTGCCAGATCAGGCCAGATTTGTTCAGAAATTGTTTCAGCTGTAAAGCTTGCATGTTTAAGGGGCATGGTCCCAAACACCTTGACTCTGGATCTGCAGTGTGACAGAGCGGAGGTGGCCTCTTTCATACTGGATAGTCCTATTGGGCTGTTTTGTTTTATGTTAACAGGTTGGACAGGCTTTATGTAAATTATAGTTTTATTTGGTTTCAGCCTGAAATAAAACTTGCTTATTTGCTCCTGAGAAGGGGAGCCTTGGGAATGTTTAACAGACTTCTGTTGACTGGCTTTCCTGTTACTTTAACCTACTATTGCACCCACCCTGTCTTTGATTTTACTCCAATCACTTCAGAGCTGGGCTACTCTCCCTGGAGATCTGTGAATGTTAGACTTGGTGTGGTGCTGCCAGATACAAACTCACTTTGACTGTAGTTGCAGAACCAAGAATTGAAGGGCTCGGAGTTACGAGGGAAATCTGAGCTGGAGATCTGCAAGCGTATTCTAGCCAGGATATGCTTGTGCTAGTCCAGTGCAGCCTTCTGCAAAGTATAGAAGCTCATAAGCTTGGGTGCTGTACCCTGCTAGAGTGGCTTGCTCACAGTGTGTGTGGGCTACTAGCTTGGGTCTCTGCTAGCTCAAGTGTCACTTCCCTGGGCTCTGTTTTGCTCCCTAAATTTAAGAATTGGATCTTGTGTTGATGGATGTTCTGCTTGTCTAGCAGCCAAGTACAAATTATTCCTCTTTCCAACTGCAGTTTGCAAGCCAAGAGCTAGACCACATTAGCCAGGGAACCACTGTGTTTCCTGCCAGTCAGTGAATGCAGCCTGGGGCATCTCATGCCTGCGATGGATAGGGTTCAGCTGTTGAGAGGAAGAGCCCTTCCAGAAAAGCTGCTGGTGAACTGGGGGTGGATGGAAGGGATAGAAGATTCAGTTTTGAAGAATAGCTGGGTCCGGGTGCTCTTCTGTTCTGTGACCCAACCCAGCAGACTGGTGTGAGAGCTGATGAGTAGCTGCGGGTGGTGCATGAAGTCAGATGACAAAAGGGAGAGGGAGGCTGTGATTTGCCGATGTGCTACAACCAGAGAACGTGCCTCCAGCTGGGCCCACATTCAGAGGAGCCCTGCTACAAGGCACGCTCCCCAGCTGCAAACTTCACACCATCATCCCTCCCTATTGTGTGACCCAGCCTACGGGATATCCTGTTTTGGGGGAAAAGAGCACAAGGAGATATGTAGGATGAAAGTGCCTGATGGTTTCATGAATTACGGGCATGTAAGATTCTGCCAGAGCAGGAGCGCAGGCCCTCAGTCAAAGCAAATATTAAGGGATAACAATGAGAATGCAAATCTGAAAGCACTCTGATAAATAAATGTCAAAATCTAGTAGTTCTGAGTTTGGTTTTGATTTTCCTGCTGGATCTACATTGTGCTGCTTGCTTAAAGAGTAACTAATGTTTATTTTTGTCCTGCAGTGTGTATTTAGGGAGCAACTTCAGAATTAGGCCAGCAGTTTGTAACATTTTGAATACTCTGGCACTCTGAATGGTAGCAGTATAATAAAGTTCCTCTTTTTATGGTGCAAATGGGTGCTAATGATTGTTGTCTCTTTCTGGAAGGTGAGAAATTTCATAATTGTATCTGTCTTCCTCCTTTTTAGGTCACCTCTGAGATGCTGGGAAAAATCCCCATCCTAAGGAGTCTTCACTACAAGGAGAAGCTGGCTGGCAAGGATGTGACCCTCCAAGATGCTCATTCAGACTTGGCAAATACCAAAAAGCCAGCAGCATTAAATCAGAGGGCAACGGCTGAAAATATAAGACAGCAGGCTGCTATGGGCTCAGCCGAAATAGGAAAACACTGTGTTGAAGGTGATTCTTTAAGTCCCAGATTAGATGGATCTGGCAGGATTACTACCGTGTACCTGGGGAATATATCTCCCAGTGTAAGAGTGAGCGAGCTGAAATGTGCTTTAAGGGAATTCCATGTAACTCCTTTACGACTGAATTGGCAAGGAGCACAGCACAGGGCTTTTCTCGATTACAAGGATAAACCAACCGCAGAGAGTGCTGTATCCTCTTTGAAAGGCTTGAGCCTCGGGGGTTATCCTTTACGAGTTGAGCTGGCCAAAAATCAGAGAAGCAAAGGGCAAGTAGAAATCAATAGTCAGAAATGAATATGAATAGAGGGGGGGGGTGAAATAGGCGTTTTCATTGTTTTGTGAGAAGCCAGTCTAAGTTTTCAAGGATATTAGTATTTCCTCTGCTTTCTGCAGGCTAAACAACAAAGTGGAGACAGCTTTTCAAACAAATGAGGCATGCATCTCTCAGCTGCCTCATTTCTGCAGTTGTATATGTAAAGTGTATTTGTCAAGACAGATGACAGAAGTGCCATTTCTCTGAACAATTATCCACAAAGTACCTGCACTCTGTGAATTTGGTTTTGGTGTGTTTTGGGGGTGAGGGAGTCAATTTGCTATTTGGTTAGTACATTTTTGACGCCCGGATCAAAAAACTGCCCCTTGGTAGCTGTGTGCAGCCATGTATAGTGAGGTGGTTATGTTCTGTCAGCTAAAGATTGTACCTGCAAATGTGTACTTGTGAGCTTGAAAGCCAGCTGCAGAAAATCTGTCATAAGGCTTACAATTCTGTTTTTCAATAGCTTTTGCCTGTTGGAAGTTTTCAGTGTATTTTTAATAAAAATGACGGGGAGGAGAGAGTGCCCTTTCTGTGCTCTTGAAGAATGACTGTGGAAACACTGGCTCAGACACTGAGTTCCAACAATAGTTATTACCACCAGGTGGAAGATTCTCAGCTTGCTTGGTTAATTCAGCCCTTTGTAAATCTTGTATTTCGACTTTCAGTCCTGTAGGGGAAAGTGAAGACCAGTTTTCTCCTTTATTTTCCCTCAAAACATTTCAGGTGCCTTTTTTATGGATGCAGATAATTATAAAATAACTGCTTTTCCTGATTGTCTCTTACAATCTGGTGTGATTGTATTGGCTCTGAAATGACATGAATATTAATCGTTGTAGTGGAAATGAAAAGCAGACAGACCACAGCAAAGATCTGTGGGTGACTAGTTTGATATGGAGCTGTTTGAAAAGTTGCTGGAGATGGTAGAAAATCATGTTCCTGCTGTGCCTGTGTCACAACCAGCCTGGTCTTCCTGCACCCACATCAGACAACAGCACTGTCAGCTTCTCCTCGTGAAAGGGCTGTCGAGTACTAGCTTGAACAGTAAGATTTGCACGCATGTGAACATTCACTTATGATGTAAAGGAGAATGATGATTTATTTGGTATAGCCTTTCTTACTACTTTTTTTTTTCCCCTTTGGTTTCCTATTCCTGAAAAACAAGTTGAATTTTGGCCGAACCATCCTTTCTAAACAGAAGCACTTTTGCCATCGACTCTGGGCACATAGTCAAAGTAAGCATCTAAAGGGGATATTTTTTTAAGTATGAGCTGGAAACTTTTTTTAGCCAGAGGGTACTGTTAAGTGTATTTTGAGCGTGTTATTATGCCTCAAGGGTCAGACATTTCATACAGTATTAAATAAAAAGTTCTCATCATTATTATGTATTCTCTACACAGGGGCTCAAGAGAAGTGTTGCTTCAACTTCTTGTAAGGTAAATAAAAGAAAGGTTTCTGAAAATAAATAGTGCCATGCTCTAAAATGCTCTCTTTAGCTCAAAATTATTTTCAGTATCACTTAGTGTGAATTAAAACCTAAGTGCTGCCTCTTCTTTTTGTTTCAGTTGTTGTGTACTTCAAGGGTAAGAATCAGTAGTTATGTTAATACTGACACATACTCATTACAACATGAGCTTAGAAAGCAGAGGAAATAAAGGAAAAAAATAATTATGTGTCACTGCCTTCCCCTTCCAGATGATGGCAAATTAAATAACATGATCATCTGATGTTCTTTTTGACTCTTGCAATCCTGCTTGCTTTGGTGAAGACACACAGGTGACCTTCACACTTAAAAAGTGCTTATTCTGCCAAAGACAACTTCTAGTATTGCACACTTCCCCTGTTCCATTATATATGGAACCAGCCTTTTCTGCTCAAATCTGTGGGAGTTTTATTCTCTACCTTATTTCAGTTCTTACCAGTTGAAGGTTTAGTACAGATATGTTTATATGATATGTAAGTGTTGTCTTGCTCTGCTCTCAAGGCTGTACATAGTCGGGGCCAGTTTTGTTTGGACAGGCATGTCTAGATAGTTTTCTGTTTGGAGCTGTGGTTCTGTGTGTAACCCACAGGGTGAACTGTACAAGGTCTGTATGCAGTTGGGCAGATTTCTGTGGTGTTCCTCCAGCCTATCACTTGTTTCTATCGTGTATTGTAAGACCATATTCACATATACAGGGCTATGTAGGGCTATTACTATTACTTTCTCAACAGGCAAGGTCCAAACCACTGCTGAGAAGATACTAACTAGACAGAGGTATTAGACTGTAGTTAGGCTCAGAGAAGAAGAATTATTACTGTAAGCTTAAGCTAATGTACCATTCATTAGCATTTTGAATGGAATAATAATGATGCCATGTATTTCCAACTCATGGAGGCTGGAATGAGAGCAGCCCTGTGGAGAAGGACTTGGGGATGTTGGGTGGTGAGAAACTGAACATGAGCCACTTCAGTGTGTGCTCGCAGCCCAGAAAGCAACCATATCCTGGGCTGCGTCAAAAGCATCATGATCAGCAGGTCGAAGGATGGGATCCTGTCCATCAGCTCTGCTCTTATGAGACCTCACTTGGAGCATTGTGTGCAGTTCTGGTGCCCTCAACATGAAAAGGACATGGAACTGTTGGAACAAGTCCAGAGGAGGCCACGAGGATGACCAGGGGCTGGAGCACCTCCCGTATGAAGACAGGCTGAGAAAGTTGGGGCTGTTCAGCCTGGAGAAGAGAAGGCTGCATGGAGACCTCATAGCAGCCTTCCAGTGTCTGACGACAGCCTACAGGGATGCCAGGGAGGGACTCTTCATTAGGGTCTGTAGCAACAGGACAAGGGGTGATTGATCAGTTCAAACTCAAACAGGGGAAGTTCAGGTTAGATAAAAGGAAAAAGTTCTGCCCCATGAGGGTGGTGAGGTGCTGGCACAGGCTGCATAAAGAAGTGGTAAATGCCACATCCTTTGCAGTGTTCAAGACCAGGTTGGACAGAGCTTTGGGCTACGTGGTCTAGTGTGAGATGTCCCTTCCCATGGCAGGGGGGGTTGGAACTGCATGATTTTAAGATCCTTTCCAACTCAAGCCGTTCTGTCATTGCATGATTCTATGACTTAAAAGTCTTGGTTGGTGAGGAGCTCAATAAGACCTGGCAGTGTGTGCTTGCAGCCCAGAACCCCTGTGTGTGCTGGGCTGCATCCCCAGAGCATGAGTAGCAGGTCAAGGGAGGGGATTCTCCACTGCTTTTGCACTTAGGAGAGACCCCCTTGCAATCCTGTGTCCAGCTCTGGGGCAACAGCACAAGAGGGACATGGAGCTGTTGGAGTGAGTCAGAAGAGGCTACCAAGATGCTCCAAGGGCTGGAGAAGCTCTGTTCTGGAGACAGGCTGAGAGAGCTGGGCTGGTTCAACAGGAGTTTGTGTCTGGGCACTCTGAAGTCAACACGATTCCTGTCTTGGATAGTGAGGGAAGCGGTGACAAGGATGGAGCCCTTACTGCTGCTTGGGGAGCTGCTCATCTTTAGCTAAAGGACATTTCAGTGAAAGACACTAAATTGCTCTTTAATTAAACAATGCAAGACTGCCCAAGGCATGCTCCTACATGGACTCGTGGTGTCTTTAGTTGTATGATGTGGATTTCTTCTTACGGGCTGACCGAGTTTCTACTTGAGGAAGCAGCAGATTTTGAAGAAAAAGTGAATGGAGCAGTCTGTCTCTCTTAGATCTATTGTTTCAGGCTCTCTGCATGCTCAGGAAGACATCAGTTATATATGAGTCATTTCTGTCTTTAAATCCACAAAACTCTGAAGTGCAATACATTTGGGTGAATCCTTGGACACTGATCTCATAACGGAACTTGAGGAACTGAGGCCTGCTTATGTTTTAGTTTGTCCCAGACCAAGATATTTTACTGACAGAACATGAAGTCCATGCCCTGAAGAATTTACAAGCAGAATTAACAAGTTTTAATGATAAGAACCTTTATTCAAGTAGTAATTCTTCATTTACTGCCTGTTGTAGCTGTGGCCCTGCTGCTAGCACATAGGTTGACCTTGGTTATGTCTGCATAGGCAGTTTGTGCCTCATTGAGGTGGATACCAACCCTTATGTCCTCTCTTCTTTGCTGTGACTTAAGGATTCCTGGGATTAGGAAGGAGTGAGATACTCTTCTGTCTTAAGACTCATGATTAAAACATATACAGTGACAAAAAAGTGCCTGGATGCTGGTGAGAAGTCTGAAACACTGGTGAAAGCCGGGGAGTCTGCTTTTAATAGGGGAACAAAGTGATCCCGAACACAGGCTTGATTGCAGTTCACTTGCAGCAGTAGAGGAGCCTGCACTTCACTGCTGTGTGATGAGAAGAAAAGTTCAGCAGTACAATGGGAAATACTTTACTGAGCCAACTTTGTTCAGAAGTAATTAAAAATGAGGCCTTTTTATTCTCTGTGCAGCCTGATGTCCTTGCCTGTCATGTGGTTCAGCACATTCTTTCCAGCTCCTTTCATGGCACAAACAAGTTGGGATGTTATTGCATGCCCCTCTTTTTCAGGGTTCAGTGGGGAAAGATGCTGAACAGCTCCGGAGGCTGGTCAATGTGAGCAAACCCAGCTCCATGCTCCTGGCAGCAGTGTGGCATCCAGCAGCGACCACCCTAGGTGTTACATTGCAGACGTGAGCTTCACAGGGCCATTCTACCCTTCTTCCTCCCCTCACTTGAGAGAGATGCTGGGAGAACACAGTATCAGATGAACGGAGCCTCTATGCCATCCATTAGGCAGGAGAACATGGTCACTTCGGAGAGGATTTTGGAGGGGATTTTCTTTTGTTCAATATTAGTCACAGCGTGGTGTGTGGCACAGAGCAGTGAGGCAACATTGTAATCTGCTAACAATAAAAGCGAGGTGGCGAAGTGCCACTCAGCGCTGAAAACTATACAGTCATTCCGGTTTTCCTTCAGACAGCTATGTCCATGCATTTCCTGGAACAAGGACAAGGCCACACAGCTTCAAATTCACCCAAGACAACAGCGGGTAAACAAGCTGTGTTGCTGTGTAGTCTTCTCCAAGTGAAGAGAGTCAGAGATTGTTTCCATAGAGAGAAAAAAGGGAGGATTAAATCTCAGCATCGGGGTGGGGAGGGAGGAGAGCCCTCTTCTGGGTCACACCACCAGGTCCGTATTCCCATCTCCATGCCATCAGTCCCTAGTCCCCTCCTATAAAGCAGTCTTCACAGACAGAGGCTTTATCCCATTATCTTTGGAGACCAATAAAACAGCTCCAAAAAGGGATGGTTAAATACTGTCTTCAAGTCATGTCTGCCTTTTTTTCTCATTGTCTTCTACTGCTCCTAAGGGAGAAACAAATGGGTTTTAGGGGAATGTTTCCATTGAGAAAATCTAGCACTGGGGATGCATTTTACTCCATGACTGCAGCAAGGGGTGAGGAAGGGGAGGAAATGCATGTGCTTGGTTTTCTCTCATTCGTGTTCCTCAGGAGCAACAACCCCATGTAGTAGTTCTGCCTCTGGAGGAAACATCTGTAGCTTTGCCCATGTTACTCAGGCAAATATACCCCCTCCGTGAGGTAGGCTGTTGTGTACAAATGCTTTTATTTCCTCATTGCCATCTATTAAAGATTATCTCCCTACAAGAAAAGTGAACCATTTCCCATGTTTTCATGTGTAATGTCTGTGATGTCTGCTATAAACATCGTTAAACCTTTCCCTGCCCCTACATTGACATAGGTATAAAAGTCACCGCTTTTCATCTTTCAAAGCCCTGCAGAAATGTTTAGGGTCATGTATCCTGCCATTGTTCTGGGCTGGGCATCCCACTGAAGTCACTGGGAGAAATTAGTTCAGGATATGGACCTATCTAGTCAATCGTTGCAGTGGCCCCAGAAACATCTATGTTTTACAGATGGGAAAGTTGGGAAGGCGGAGATGGCTCCTGCTAGACTGGATCCAACTGATAATTCCCACCACTTTGGAAAACAAATGGAGAGAGCAGACTAGAAACCTATTAAAAGCCTTGGTAGCCTTTGGACTTCTGTATGTCACAGGTACGTCACAACCTAGAAGGGCATCTTGTTGCTTCCCAGTGGATTCTGCAGATCCCCAAGCTCCAGAGGAACCTTCCAGGCCTGGCACACAGCACCTCCCTCCAGTCCAAGGGACAAACCACAGCTGTTTTGCCCTGGGATACAAGACACAAGAGAGAAACTGAGATACTTTCCCCTAAATGTGCCTCCTCCAGAGGTCTGGCAAGTCACACAAGTGTGTTACAATCCACCCATCCCATTCAGGAACACATGGAGCTGAACTGGGGTGATTTTCTTTCTTTAAGGAAAAAGGCAAACATACGGGACTGTTGGGAAAAGGGAAAGGAGAGAAACATCCATGAAATGCTGCAAAACCTTTGACATTTCTAGGCATTAGTGTATCCATTGCTGCCTCTCAGTATTTTTGAGCGACTAATTGTTCAGACAAGAGTAATACTTAAATTTTTCCAGGGGGATATCATGTTTTCAGAGTGTTTCCAGGCACCTCCACTGCTCAGTCTCCAAAGTGTGGCGTTTCCGTCTCTCTGAAGAGGTGATTACTCAGGTAGCTACTCAACAACAGCTTTTCTTTACCACCACAGAAGAACACAACTGCCATAGCAAGTTCTGCTTCAAGTGAACTCTTGGTCCTGTAAGCCCGTGCAAGACTTTCCAGGCCATGTCATCTTGCTTTCCCAGGTGTGTTTGCTTATTTTTGCAGTAATTAGCCTGAAACTGAGCCACAGAACTGCACTTTCTGTACCAGCCTGGCTTTTTCAACTCCTGATGGTTTAAATAAAGAAATGCCTATGTTTAAGCTCATGTATGTACACAAGGGTAAGAACTACTGAAGTGGCTCTGCCAGTGTCCCCACATCTCTTTCCATAGTTAAGCAGAGATGGTTTGACCTCTAGAATTGTCACTTGCTCTCTGATGCTTGTCCCAGTGGCCTTCAGTCTTCCTGGGATCTCTCAGAGGACCTGTGGGAAGTATCCAAGAAGAGGAAATTCATGCTTACGACACAGTGATTCACCTCAGTGAAGTGTTCTGATGGATTTTACAAGGGCATGTGGTGACAGGACAAGGGGGAATGGCTTTAAACTGTAAGAGGATAGATTTAGACATTGGGCAGAAGCTGTTCCCTGTGAGGGTGCTGAGGCACTGGCACAGGGTGCCCAGAGAAGCTGTGGCTGCCCCATCCCTGGCAGTGCTCAAGGCCAGGCTGGACACAGGGGCTTGGAGCAGCTGCTCCAGTGGAAGGGGTCCCTGCCCATGGCAGGGGCTAGAGCTGGATGAGCTTTAAGCTTCCTTCCAACCCAAACCAGTCTGGGGTTCTATGATATGATTCTATGATCTGCATCTTCCTTGCAAAAAGTTAACTCATCTTAAGATCTGAGTTAAAATCAAGTTTATCAGAAGTTTGGTGGGTCAGAGCAACCTGTAATAGTGGGAATTGGTCCCAGAGAGCTTTTTATGAGCCTGTACAAATAGCTCTCCAGCCCAGCAGCTCAGTAAGGTTTAATCCTTCTGTTGTCTTTCCTTACTAATATTCTAATTTTAGTTCCTTACTAAGCAAGATGAATACTGGCAGTGAAAGTTACTTAAAGACCCAACTGAGCTGCATGCCTTTCCTCCTAATTGTTTCTATGAATATCAGCTCTGGATTGTGGAGCTGATGCTAGTGCTCAGGACATACCCTGCTCATTGAAGGGGGGCTCCATTAGCCAGACATATGCTCACCTGCACCAGATATTTCTTCCTAGAGGATGACTCCCAGTGGCAAAGATTTCATAGGAATGTGTGAACACAAAGCCCAAAGAATGGTCTTTTCCTGCAGAGATCAGTCTCAGGCAGCAGTTATGCTTGTAAATATGCATGGAAAGACAACAAATGTTCAGGCATGATCTTCCAAAAGCATTGCAGTGACACAGAAATCAAAGCTCTCATTTTAAATGTGACAAGAACTATGGCATGGATTCCCCTAGGTACATAGGTCCCAAATTCCTTGGTTTTGAGAGAGAAATCAGGCATCCGGTTATTTGGATGGATATGAAAATCTACCTGCTAACTAATCTACCTACCTCAGACGTGGCTTTCCAAATACCCATTTAAGGTCCAAAGTGTCTGTTCCTACCAGTTAAGTCTCCAAAGAGCAGGTTTTCTGCTAGTCTGCTCAACCAGCCTCATCCAAGAGCATCATGTGCCAAACAGCTGCATTCAGACACTGTTTCCTCCTACCACTTGCTAAGTGTCCCTTCCTGGGTGCAGAACAGCCCCGATCCAGAAGCCCCTATGAACTTGGCCTGTTCAACCCCAAACATTGCAATGCCGAATCTGAAGATGCAACAGAGGGAACCTTCAGGGTTCCGGGTGCCAGAAAGGAACAAGAAAACAAATGAAAGAAGAAACGAAAGGAAAGATTTAACACACACATGCACGTAGGGATAGGGAAGGTCAGAAGCCACCAGATCCAGCTGGGTTTGAAGCCTGATTTTGGGAAGACAAGCGTCCGAGGAGGAGCAGTACCGGTGCTGCCGGCCTCTGACAGCAGGTGGCGCTGCCTCCAAGGGAACGGCACCGTCGGACCCCTCTTGGGATCCCCCCACATTCCCGAGAGGCCCCTCGACGGCAGCGCTTCCCTTCCCAGAAGGACCCCAGATCCCCCCCATAACATGTCCCCACGCTGTGGGGGACCCAGCCCTGCATCGCCTGTTGCAGGGGCTCCACAGTGTATGTCCCCGCTTCGAGATCCCCCCATCATCCCGAAGCTGTGCCCCAAAGTGGTACCTTGCATTCCTCATGAACACACTGGGGGACAGAAACCCGGCCGGGGTGGCAGCGGCCAACAAGGGATCCAGCACGGGATGACCCTGTAGGAGTGGGAGAAGCCTCTGGAGAGGAGAAATGGGAAGCACAGAGGTTGCCAATGCACCCCTGCAATGGCAGGGCATGGCCCTGGTCCCGTACTCCCAGCCGGGGGTACGTCCTGCACCAAATCTCATTGGATGCACCAGGCCATGTTTCTCACTATGCTCCAAAATTTCAGCCTAATTTCATGGGCATCTGCAATGAGAAACTCTTTCCTACCGTAAAAGTGCCAAAACCCCACAGAAAACTGTGTTGCTGTGTCACATACGGAATGGAAAGTGGGTGATGAGATTGCTGACACTGAACCGAGCCACAGCAGCTGACCATGATCAGATCTGGGCCATTACATGAGAAAATACGGTGTTTCTGAGCAAGCCTATGTCTCATCTCCTTGCACAGGAGATTTCTGAGCAAGCTGGCTTCTACTTGACTCCTGCCAGAGCCCAACAAGATGTACGAGTGAAGCTTGTACAAAGGGATTGCTGTGGTGGTAGCTACGGGTTTTTACTATCCATTTGGACAATATATATAGGAAAAAACTCGAGTTTGTCTTGTACAGAAGAGCTGGGGACAGGAGCTGGTGGGGTTTCATCTTCTCCTCTCTGCTGTAGGTGTCTGAGATGGAGAGCTGCCTGTTTAGACTGCGCTCACTGGCTTGAGGAATATGTGGCGTCCATGGTATGCGGTGGTTCTGTTTTTCCAGGTTTGGAAAACGACAGGAGGGAGGAAAATGAATCGTGTAAACCTTTGTTGGGAACAAGCCCCTTCAAGCAGGACCTGAGGCTCGCAAGGTGCCTGCCTGCCCTTTCCAGCCTGGCAACGGTGCCACACACAAACAGGCACGTCCAAGATTAATCCTCGAGGATGAAGATGAACCTTGGGAGCAACAGTGAAATATCAGCAAAGGAAGAACCAGTTGGCAAAGGCTGAACTCCTAAGCCCGGACCTTTATCTCAGCCACACCTAGCACAGATATGTGCTTTAAGAGCAAAAACCCCTCGGTTTTCAGCTTGGATATAAAAAGGATGGGAATGACGCGGCTTACCTCCGACAGGGATGGGCAGCAGTGCAGACGATGGAGGGATCAAGCCATAAAGGCATAAAACCAGGAAAACCCCACTAAATACTGCAGGCTGATTGTTGTTGGCTTGAACAGATCTCCTCTAAAAATAAAAATCCAACCCCCAAATCCCCAAACCAACCCCCCCCATAAAAAACCCAAACAACAACAAAACCCCCACTCACTGTGAAAGGCCCTCACCAGCTCTGATAGAGCCTTTCCCACCTGCCTTAATTAAAAGAATGGTTAGATTTGTTGTTGTTACCAGCTAACTTTGCTTTTAATTAAGCTGATTACACACAGCTGGGCTAATTACCGCGCAGTAACCTAATTTCCCCATATAAAGGCAGAAACACACAGCCAACTAATCAGATTAATTTGCGTGCATCTTTCTTTTTTTCAATGAGTGTATAATATTCATAGTGTGAGCGCTGAGACAGGCATATCGGACCACGGATTAAAGCGAAAATCCATGGGTATGGGAGGAAACTCAATTTGACCAAATAAACCCAAATTCTGCAGAAAAAGACTTATTTTTGTGATGAGCCGGACTTTGTGTCCCCATTGCCTTTTCTCCTCTCGCTGCGGATTTATCTCTGCCCGGCGCAGGACCATGATGGTGTAGAACTTAATCGGTTTGAATACTATTACTATTATTACGATTATTACTATCGCTCTGCTGCGGCTGCTATCACCGAAGGTTCCGCGGGGATGCGCGGTTCGGGATGCCCGAAAAATGACCATATCCCTCCCGGGATGGAGAAGGAGAGAGAAGGAGCCGCAGGCTCCATCCCCGCAGCGCCGCGCCTCGTCCCCGGATAAGAAGCAAAGAATAAGACTCAAACCCCTCCTTTCGCTTTCTCCTTGGATGGGGGGGAGAGAATTAATTATAACAAATAGAGAAAAACTTAAATCGCCTCCGGTTTTCCTCCTTTCCGGATCCTCATTCTGAGTATTTCCAAGCTGGAAGACGCCACCAAGCTCCCCCCCTCTCCCCCAGAATTCCCTTTCGAGCCCTCACCGAGGTGGGGAATTAGAACAGGAATGTTTGTGGGAGCGCTTCGCGGAGCCCACGGACTCCTCAGATATAACTACGCGTGTTACACCGCATGCTCGTTTATTTGCTGCTCGTACAATCGTGAAGCCCATGTACAAATAACATACATGTTTTATTTTGGTTCGACTTTTTTTTTTCCTTTAGGGACAAAAAGTACAGAAAAGGGCAGGGAGGAAAAAAAAATAACCCCACAAAGTTACAAATTTATACAGTGCAGAAAGAATTAAAATAGGTATCACCAAACTGTATGAAGTCAGGGCAAAAAGACAAAATACGGAGGGGGGTGAAGGAAGGGGAATAATCCTTCATTATATATATATTTCTATAAAAACATATGGAGAATTGCCTTTACACAGAGACCACGATCAGCTTAAAATTTATAAAGGTTAACTAGAAAAAAATCTATATGGCAAATATTGCCAACAGAGATTCACCGATTTAATACTGATCAACTGAGACTACTCGTGTCTCGATTATTAGCAACAACAACAAAAATAATGTAGAATAAATAGCAGGATGAGCATGGCTGTCTCTTTTCAAAGTGCCTTTTTCTCTCTGCATAGGGTTTGATCCTGCAGTTTTTATGCAGGAAAAAAGTAATATTAATAGCTAAAAAAATATCCCTCTGAGAGATTTTTGACCGCTGCGTGTTTGCTGCATAAAGAAAAGGAAGATGGGGGCATCTCTTTGAAGAATGGGCTCGAAATGAAGTGGGACCGAGGGGATCGAACTGGGGGACCCCGGTCGCTCCTCCCGCGGTGCAGGGCGGAGGGGCCGCGGGATGCGCCGGTTTTGGGGTCGGGAACGTTTACAGCCCCCCCCCAGGTCGAGCCGGCTCCGCACCCACCAGTAGCGCTGGTGGCACTGCTCAATGCCAAGGCCAAAACTGAATTAATAATTGAACTGTATATTTTTCCCTTTTTTCTTTTAAAAAGGGCTATCAAACCCTCAATTTGACGAATCCCTTAACGCAAACTCGCGGTCAGGGTTTTTTTGCGGGGAGGGTTCTTTGCTTTCTTCTCAACCCAACCCCAAACGAAGAAGCAGAAGAAGGCAGAGACCGTCCGTGATTGAGGACCCGCATTGAAGGGTCCGGCCGATGCTCAGCTGTGGGGCAAGTTTAGCCCCTATCCCCCAACCCACTCCCGAGGAGCCGGGATCTCTCCCTGGCACAGTCTTTTCGCAGAGACCCCCTCATTTCCATCGAGGGTCCGCGAGGGGGGGGCCGAGGCT
This sequence comes from Melopsittacus undulatus, assembly GCF_012275295.1. Classification (NCBI taxonomy): domain Eukaryota; kingdom Metazoa; phylum Chordata; class Aves; order Psittaciformes; family Psittaculidae; genus Melopsittacus; species Melopsittacus undulatus. The sequence continues at coordinate 99,941,763 of NC_047557.1, forward strand.
CGGGTCAGGCCTCGACGCCCCCGGGAGGTGTTTTTTCCGCCCTGTATCACATAACGCACGGCTTGATGTCCTGGTATGTCACTTGTTGGTGGTAATAGGAGCCGCTGCCCGCTGAATGCATGGAGGAGGAGGCCATGGCGTTGAAAGAGAAGACGAATTCCTTTCTGTCGCACATGCTCGGAGACTGGGAATGATACCGCGGGATGCCTGCGGGACGGAGAGGAAAGATCGTCAGCCATCGGCATTATGTTCGATAGGGAAGTTGAAGACGGGGAGGGAGGGGAAAAGCCGCCGTCTGGGTTAAAAAACTCCAACAAAACAACCAAACCACAAAACAACGGCAAAACCCACCCCAACTTCTCCGCAGCCCCCAGAAATAGGGCGGAATTGGCCGTATTTCTGCGTTTTCACATAAATACATGGGCGCTCTTAGGGCTCCGCGGGTGCGGACAGGTGCGGTGGGGAAAACCTCCTGCCCAGCCTAAGGATGCTTCGAGGAGACGGAGTCTGGGTCGGGTCGGGTTTGATTTGCCCCCCATTTTACGCTCTTGAAGGTACTCGCTGCTTTTCCCATGTCTTCCGCAGGGTGCGGGGCAGGAAAGCGGGGCCGGGGGCAGGGACAGAGTGGAGAGGACGAGGGCTAAAGGCCGGGGGGTCCAGAGCTGTTCCTGCTCTTTCTGATGGCACTTGGGGACAGAAAACCCCATCTAAACTCGGGGTGCTCCGGGCAGGAGAGGCCGCTCTGGGTCCTGCTGCCCGCAGCGCCAGCGCCCATCGCCCGGGCGTTAAATCAGAGCGTTTTGGTTAAGGCCTCGGGCGGGCCCAGCGGCTCCTCGGGCTTGATTTTTGCCCTGTTTTCCAGCGGATCCGGGTGCGATCACAGCCGAGTTGCGGCCCGGGGCTGTGTTCGGGACAGGCCGCTCCGTCCGGCCCTGCTGATGCGCTTTATTTTCCTCCCCTTCACTTCGTGGTTGTGCCCCGTTATCACTCCCCTTCACACCCGTTTGTGCCTGGTAATTCTAAGGCCCGGGGTGATGTGCAAGGTTCCCCAAACCTGCCCCTTCACCGGTCACGGCTCCCAGGGCTGCCCCGTACCCTGAGATTCCACCCCCGAGATGAATTTCGGCCTCAAGACAAAGCCCAACTCCGGCCTCATCCCTCCTGAGGCCTCCTCCCGGCCTAACCACCGTCTGCCCCCTTCGAATAGCCAGGGCAAATCCCCTCCAGCAGCTCTACATAGGAGCCGGTGGCGATGCCGGGCCGGGGATGTGAGGCGCGGGGGCCCCCCGATTTCCGCATGGGCGGAGGGAGGCGATGGGCCTGGGAAACACAGCCCCGAAAGGAGCGGATGGAGGGGCCGGGAAGGTGCGGATGGCCGGCACCCTAGTGGGGAAATGCCCCCACTTGTTCTCCCTCCGCAGCTCTCCATGTCCCTATAGAAGGGGAAAGAACCCTAAGTCCGCAGCTCGCCGCCTGGCTGAGCCCGGAGGCCCCGACAGCAAAGCGGCTTCCATGGGTAGCAGAGCCCCGGCCCGGCCGGTCCCAGCCCCGCAGTAGCGGGGAACCCGGAGGCTGCTCGGGTGCAATCGGAAGGGAACAGAGGAGTGGATCCAGGAGGACCCACGCATGGCCATGAGCCCCCATCCGACCCCCGCGGCGGTGGCCTCGGTAAGTCCCACGCGTGTGTGCGCCTTACCTTGGAGCTCGGCGGTGTTGTGGCTGTTCTGGTGCAGGTAGGACTGGTCGAGGGAGTGCGTGGAAAGGCTGGAGGACAGCGGGTTGGCCGTGGGGTTGCAGGGCGACAGAGGCTGCTGCTTGATGTAAGATGCGCCGGTGTTCAAGGCCGCCGAGGCGGAGGGTGCCCACGCTGAGGCCGAGCTGGAGTAAACCGAGTGAGGCTCCATCACTCCCCCGCCGGCGAGCAGCGGGGAGGCGGGCACGGAGCTCTCGTGGTGCGGGTATTCCCCCGCCGAGGAGCCGGTGCAGCCGCCCATGTAGGAGTGCCCACCGTTGGCAGGCAGGTGGGGCACGGAGTGTCCCGCGAGGCCCATCCCCTCCACGTTGCTGGACAAGTGCCCGTTCATCATCCCCAGACCCCCTTCAAGGGAGAGGCTGTTGGGGGGGCAGGAGAGCCCCCCGGCCGAGCCCTGGAAGCCGTAGCTCTCGGGGAGGTGGTTGAAGCTGAGCCCGTTCATCATGCTGTACATGGGCTTCAGCGCTTGGCATTTCCTCCTGAAGCCGCGGGGTCGGCGGCGAAACGAGCCCTCCTCGAACATGAACTCGCTGGCCGGGTCGATGGTCCAGTAATGGCCCTTGCCCGGGCGTCCCAGTCCCTTGGGCAACTTGATGAAGCACTCGTTGAGAGAGAGGTTGTGGCGCACCGAGTTTTTCCAGCCCTGGTAAGAGCCGCGGAAGAAAGGGAAGCGGCTCTGCAAGAACTGATAGATCTCGCTGAGGGTCAGGCGTTTCGAGGGTGAGCTTTGGATGGCCATGACGATGAGGGCGATGTAGGAGTAAGGAGGTTTCTCCGGCCGCCGGATCCCCGCGTTGGTCTTCTTCGCCTTTGGACCGCCGCTGCCCGGGGCTCCACCGCTACCCGGAGCGCTGCCGGTCGCCCCTCCGGGCGCCGCGGAAGCGGTGTCCATGGCCGAGCTCTGCGGCTGCTTCTCGGCCACGGAGGACATGGGGCCGTAGCTGCTCTGCACCGGAGGAGGAGGGGGCTGAGAGGACAGAGCCTGCTGCGCTTCTGCAGTCATCTACGGCCGGGTCCTCGGCGGCCAGCCCCGGCCCTCCTCCGCCAACACCCCCCCCGCGCTCCCCCAAAAGGCCACGCTGCTGGGGGCTCGCCTCCACTCACCCCGCCTCCGGCCTCCTCCCGGCCCCCCGGAGGGGTTACTTTCCACCGGGAGGCTTCACCCCTCCGTGGATAAACAAATGGAAGCACCGATCCCCCCCCCAGCCCCCCTTTCCCTCCTCCTCCCACTTTATCCCTAAATCCGAGCCCGGCTGCAGAAGGCGAGCGAGAGAGGCGGAGGGTCGGGGGGGGGGGGGGGGTAGGGAAGCGGGATGGGGGGAGCGGGTGGAAGCGAGTTGAGCTCTGCTGCAGCGAGAAAGAAGCCGGCGGCCTCCGCCTTGTCCCTCGGCGGGCAGGGCTCCCGGGACCGCCGTCCCCGTCCCCCCCGCCCGGCTCTAACTGGGCCGGTGCTGCGGGGAGCTGCTTCCCATCGCGGTGGCTGTCGAGTCTGCCCCCGGACCCGCTGCTCGCCTTTTACTTTATCTCTAGCGGCGTCGTCTGCCGCTCCTTGACAGACGTAAGAGCGGGGGGCGATCCCCGCCCCGGCCCGGCCCCCTCCGCGCCAGCTCCCAGCTGGTGGGCAGCTTTTAAAGGGCCCTTTCCACGCCACCCCCAGCGACACAGGGGCTGCGCGACACATCCCAGCCCGTTCCCTGTGTGTGTGTTTTGGAGGGGGGACTTGTCACCCGTGGCCGTGGCGCTGCGTGGGGCTCCCCCATTTCCCCCCGTTTTCCCCGGCCACCCCTGCTAAAAGTCACTGGAGGGAGGTGGGAAGGGCCGTGGAAGGGGCCGGGGCGCGGCAGTGTGGGCCTGCGGGCAACGCGGAACTTCCGCGGGCGGCGCAAGGCAGCGGAGGTGCTGCCCGGCCGAGGGCTCCGCGCTGCGCGGAGTTTCACCCACTTGAAACCCCCTCTTCTTGCGCTCTTTTAAGCTCGGCGGGCCAGGGCAGGATGTTTATACTGCGCAATGTAAACACGGGCTCGGGGGTGCTTTAATAAAAAGAAATCGGCGAAAACTCCTGCTGCCTCTTGAAATGCCCTTTTCTGTCTTTGCAGCCGGGCCGGGGATTAGGAGCGGGCTTCGGACCCCTCGCCTGCTCCGAGGCTGCCTTAGGATGAGGCTAGGATGGGCTGTTTTGGGGGGAGAGTTATACAAATCTGTGCTGAAGTGTCGCAGTTGGAAGCCAGGAGCCTGATGCTCAGCTCCGGCGGATGCCACGGGCACAAATGCGGGGTGGGGGGAAAGAGAATAGGAAGACAAGGGGGAGAAACCCCCTTATCCTCCCCAACCCCTCCAAAAACACCCCAATACACCCTTTTGAGCATCGTCCCATCAGGAGAGATATCACTTAAGGTAAGTCGCTTAAAACCTTTGTCACATTCTTGCGGATCACGGGTGGAAATCTGCGCTCTTGGGGGGGTGTGAGGGTGGGTGGCAGGAGCCTGGGCTGCTGACTGAGAGCAAAGCAGATGCTCCGGCTACTGCAGCGTGCTCCCTTTCAGGACGGGGGAAAGGAAAAGAGAAAGGAAGGGGAGTAAAACAAGAGGAAGAGAAACCTTACATACATACACCCCTTTGCCCTTTGCAGGCCGCAGCGCTGAGGGTCCGTCCCGCTGCACCCAGTGCAGTCATAGAGGGGGGAACCTTCCCCAAACTTCCCCCCCCGCTCCCCGTCTTCCAGATTCGCTTTCAAAGTTTTGCCATGATCATTTAATACTTTTTACAAGAACGATAGATACCGATCGGGTTGAGAAACTCCCTCCGCGTTATTCACGGGCTGTTGTGAGCAGCCTCCGGGGCGCCTGTCACATCTGTGACACCACCGAGAGGGATTTCACATCAGGAGCTTCCCCCCCCACCTCTTCCCCTTCTTTTCCCCCTTCCCATCATATGCCCCCTCCCTGCAAAATCAACCCTTCTGCAGAAAGCACCGGCCCTCCCGTTCCCGGGGCAATTGGGAGTATGGGATGGGACATCGGAGAAGAGCAGGGGACAGTCGTGGCAAACAGACGCAGGCCGTGGCCAGGTACACAGTGAGGGGATGCAGGCAGGTATTTCTGGAGCTTCTTCCTTCAGGAGGAGAAGAAAAGTGCCCTGGAAAAATCGGTTTTTCGGGAAGCGATCCCGTTCCCTGGGTGTTACAGCCCCGGGGCTGCTGGTCCAGAATAAAACCCCCTCTTTTCGCTGTATTTCTTTGTATTTTAGAGGAGGGAGCGCATCGCTGACCCTGATCTTTGGTCTGCATCGAATGTCCCTCCCCGGGCTGCCAAAAGGGTGTTTTTCTTTGCTTTGCATCCCTCTGTGACTGAATCTCCCCAGCGTGCCTCCAAAACATGCGGAGATAGAGCTCGAAAAGCAACACAAAGAGCTCGTGTAAAATCCACGTTCAAAACCGCCCCACCAGCGCCGTTTCCACTAGGAAATAAGATAGCTCCGAGCAAAAAATATCCCAAAATAACCCAAAATAAACCAGCAAAAACACCCTCTCTGAGGAAATCAAACGGTTCCCTTTCAAAGCAAATAAGTCCTTGCGGGAGTGCCCTTTCTGTCCCCCGCACTATCTTTTCGGGCTAAGATTTGGTTAGTAAAGATTTGGTTTCCGATGTAATTATTATAGCCAGCGAACGTGAAAAACGCAAATATATCTCTCCAGGTTTAATAGGCCTAGCAGTGGGAATAGCAAAAACCTTGGACGGTTTTAAACCGAGCCCGTGAATTGGGGAAAAGGAGAGATTTAAAGCGGAAAAGCCGGGCCGGGCTATGTCCGATGGACGTGGGGGTCATGGTGGCTGTGAGTGTGACCTGCTTGTTTGCTGGTGCTTGAACCGATGGGGAGATCTGGGGAACGGGGTGAGAGAAGAAGCAAACTAAAAGATGATCTAGAGCAATCAGCCCTGAAAATCCCAGCACGGTTTGGAGCCCGTTTTGCCGGCCCGATCCCGTGTATTCCCCGCTCCCACCCCCAGCCCCTCTGCGCTTCCCAACCGGCTCCTTCCCAAACCCTCTCCCTTTCCCTCCCTCCCCGAAACCCGGCAGTGTTTTGTGTAAAAATAGACAAATCCGAGCTTTCTTCCTTTTCCTGCGCCGAAGGTATTTTCACTAGCTAATTGCTTAAGTGAAGTCAACTTTGCAAAGCAGGCCGGGTGTAACCCGAGTATGGAAATGTATATAGGTGGTATTGTTATAGGCGGGCTGGGTGCTGCTCCGAGAGGGGCCGGGGTGTTCCTGCGAGCCCAGACCACCCAGGGCGAGGGGAGTGACCGCTTCATGTCCCCCTCCCCGCTGCCCCTGCTTTGCATTAACACCACCCGCAGGACCCCCCCTCCCCTTCTTCCCCAGCACCGGCTCTTTTCCCTCGCTGGATTTTGCGTTTTAGGAGGTTTTTTTTTTAGTTCTTTGTATATAGATATTTTTTTCCTTCAGTCGCGGCCATCTCCGTGGCCTCTGGCCCCAGATCCGCGGCAAATCGATCCCTAAATGTTTATTTAAGGCCGAGGGGGTGCGTTCAAAAAGGGGGCTTAAGGCTGGGAGAGGGGATGTGAACGGACCGAGGAAGAGGTAGTAATGGGGGTTATTATTTAGCCCAATTTTGGGAGGGTCCACCACACGGAAAAGGCTTGCCCCACGCGTGTGTGTGTGCCTGATGGCGGACGGGTCCTTTCCCAACGGCATCCGGGGCTCCGGGACCGAGCAGAACCTGATGGAGGTTTTGGGGTAAAAGAAGCCGAAAGCAGGAGCGGGTGCGAAGCAAAGCTGCCGAAGCGCCTGGGGAAGCTGCGGGGGGGGGGGGGGGGGGGGGTGCGGGCTGGCTGTCAGCAGCCGTGCCTCAGGCACAAGTTCAGCCTGTGGTCAGAAACACCAAAAAAAAGGGAAAATCTTACACTTCCCCCCCCTTTTGTCTCCCTTTCCCCCCCCTCTGCCCGTCCCAAGACTTTCCCCACCCCCATCCCACATTTTCCATGACGTCCTTCGATGAAATATTGCAGCACAGGAATTTACAGCCCTCTTCAGCACACGATTTTTTAGGAATTTTCTGGCAGGACCCAGTCGCTGTGATACAAATCGGTTCCAGCGATAATAAGCCCCGAGCGCTACCACTTAGACACGATCGCTTCCCACAGAGATCTTCTAAATATCTCTGGGTATTTATATCCCTGCTCAGGGACGGATAGCTAGAATACTTTCCCCTGGGGGATGCTTTTTGACTGGCTGGGATTATGAGCTGAGGACCTGGGTACCGAGGGAAACAGCGGTGCTGAGTAAGGGCAGAACTGGGACCCTGCGAGTGATGCTCCCGGCCACCTCTCCGGGAAGGAGCTCCCCCTTAAAGGCAGCCCGAATTGTTAATTCAGGTGTAAATCTAGTTATAAATCCAGGCTGGTGTTGCTGAGCCATCCATGCTTTCCCGGGCAAGTTTTCTTCCCTCTAGTGATGGGGCCCGGTGCTGGGAATGCCCTCACATTCTAAGCAGGACCCTCGAGAAGGGATGCCCCCCTTTCCAAGCGCTTTGGCAGAGCATTGTGGCATGCAAACAGAATGAGTAGCCATTTCCAGCTTTTCTAGCCCCAAACTCCTCCTGGTTAGAGGTAAAACGGGGAGAGCGGTGCCAGAGAAACATTTCGGTGCACTGAGTTTTGTGGGGCCAAAATAAGCCCCGGTTCCTCCCAGAACGAGAAGCTCGGCTGGGCCGAGCCGGACGAAGGAGGGCGAGGGGTTTCCCAGGGGCTCAGCCCTATTTTCAGGCTTATTAAGCTTTTTTCGTTGTTTTCCTCCCAACTCTAAACCAAAACCCCTTGGAAATCGCACTGATGCTCCGTTGGTAGCGCAGGGGGGGATTTTTAGCTCCAGGCAGGAGAGGGTAGCTGGCTCCCCGTTTCGGGGTATCACCTAAAATCCGTCTGCACGGAGAGGTGAGGAAAGACAAAACGGAATTGCCCACACCAAGGATTAATGGGTTATTTTTTAACACGGGTACTAAAAGCCAAGGGGACTGTGCATTGTCGGGCTAAGTATTAACCAAGCTGGCGACTTCGTCTACTCCCAATATTGGGGAGAGATGTATAAAACAAACGAACTGGTTTGGGCAGGATCCGGCCTTCCAGTGCTATCACTCGGTCCCCAGTCCCGGGGACAACAGACCCTGGACTTGACCGCCAGCCCCGGTGCCCTGGGCTGGGGATGAGGGCAGTGGGCACTCCAAGAAGGTGAACCGTGGGGACCCACACGGGCTCCGCAGCCGTGCAGAGAGTCGGATCGGTCCCTGGTACTTCGGGAGCGAGTGGGCTCCGAGGAAGGAGAAACGACCTTCCAGGGACCATCGAAGCAGGAGCATCACTATAAGGAAACAGGGGTGCCAGCACCCCGGTGTTCCCCAGGGCAAGTGCCCTCTGCGTCCCAGCATCGGGGTCCCCAGCAGCCACCACCGCCTGTCACCTGCTGAAACAGGAGAACAGATGGGAGAGCCATCCACGCAGGATGCTGTGGTCCCCCGTGGGGAGGGATGAGGGGAAGGATGCTGAGGGCAAGGCTCCGCTGGGAGACCCTTGAAAACGACCGGTCGGGAGACACCGACCTGCTCGGGTACCTGTACCTGATCGGGGGGGGAACAGCCTTTCTGCTTGCGGGATGGTTCCAGCTGCAGCAGAGGGGATTTGTGCCTCTGGTCTCTGCCCAGGGGCTCTCATGCCCTGGGACTGGCCAGGTCCGCACCACCCGCAAAAGCTGGTTTTGCTTGATGGAGCCCCGCAGCATCCCCATTGGGGTGGGTGAACTGCCCGTGGGCCTTTCCTCCGGGTCCTTTGCTGCAGGGAGTGTGGCTGCAGCAGGGCCTTGCAGTCCCCGGGCAAAGGGACAGCTCACGGCAGTCCCCCAATGGAGAATCCCAGTGCCACAATCGAGGTCAGCAACCCCCTGGTCCCCAGAGCTACCTCCTGCGTGTTTTAGCTGTGTTTCTATAATAAACCTCCCATCTGAGCTCCATTCTCCCCTTCCCAAGCACAAAGGCGGGTAGGGGCTCATGTTCACAAAAGGTCCCTACAGTTCCACTCTCCCTGCTCCCCTCTTTGCAGAGACCTGGGAGTGGTTTTCCTTGGAAACTCTCCCAGCAAAAGCTGATTTCCATCGTTGTTGTTGTTGTTAATATTATTGTTACCATTACTATTACTATTGCTATTATTATTTGCTATTGTTATTGCTATTACTATTACTATTGCTTTTCTTACTATTAAATGAGTAAACTCCCGTCTAAAGAAACATCACATTATCGGCGGCTCCTGGCCACTCTGTAGTGGCCCAACGGGCTCTGGAGCAACACTGCGGGTTGCTGCATATTCATGACACCCTTTGCTTTGCAGTTACCAGCGCAGAGGGTGAAAAGACACCAAAAATTGGTTGATCATCTTTCCCACCTCCTTAGAAAAACAGAGGAGCGCTTCGTAAAACGATCCCTTTTGTGCAAGCGGTCCCCAGTTAAATATCCTAAGTGGAGTTTTTGGGGGAGATTTAAATCTGTTCGGCAGGAAATTCTCCGTTGGCATTCCCAGAAAAGATGCTCAGTGGATGCCTGAAATGCCCGATGCAAGATGGGAAAGCTTTACAAATCCCTGTGGTTTATGCCCCAAAGTTGACCGATTTCTGCAGTTGGGGGTTATATGTGATAATCAGGCTGATAACGGGAACGGGTACATCCATCTTCCCATTGCGCATCTGGGATGATGGGGAAGGAGATGTGCGTGTGCGAAAGACGGAGGGGAAAGGAGATTGGTAAAAGAAACACCCCAACCCTAAAACCAAAATCAAACCCCCAAAAATCAAAACCTACCAAAAAAATAAGAACAACCTCCCCGCAATCAGACCACCAAAAAACCCCTTCACCAAAGCTGCACAGAACTCAATAATAATTGGAGTAACGAACACAGAAATGGTTTTGTTTTTCCCGTTTTCAGAACCTCTTGCTGAATTACAAAATGCCCGTTTCGCACAGCACCCTCAGCTCAGTATCTCGCTTCACTTCTACTAATTAAAATATGATATTTTTAATTTATTATCTTTATAATCGCGGAATGGGAGAATTTGTGCCCGGTCCCAAGGCATTGGGAGAAATCTTTTGCTTTCTCCAGCAGATTTTGCGGGCTACCTGTGCGGAAAGATGCTGCCCGGGGTTTATGTTGCAGCATCGTCCTTTTTCTTGCAGGATTACCCGTTTCCCCGTTAGAAATGATCGAATTTGAGTGACACTCTCAAAACATCTCGGGGTCGAGGGCTTTCCCCCCTCAACAGTGTCCCGCACCCAAGCGCAGCCCCTGCGAGGACGGGGCAGAGGCAGCCCCGGTCCTCCCTATGCCCTCCAAGCGTTCAACTGCGTTCAACACGGGCTGTACCGTCGGGGCATGGTGCTGAGCCCTTACACCCTATCGAAATCTGCCTCGGGGAGGGAATGGGTCCGACCCACTGCGGGGTTCCGACCCTCCCCACTGAGGTTAAACGGCCGCGGTTGAACCAAATATCGGCGCGTTGGAAAACCTTGAGCTGACAGAGCAGGAAAGGGAATTTTCCTTCCATCGGGAAGAGGGTTTGGCGCAGAGCTGAGAGGAGTCCTGGGTCTGGTTTGCCCCGCAGCCCCAGGAGGGGAAAACAGAAGTGCCTCCAAATACTGAACTAGATAAATGTGTATGGAGAAAGCCTGTCCTGGTGAGGAGAGGAGGAGAGAGAACAGGAGTGTGCAGAAGAAGGAAGACGGAACGACATGCAAAATTACAGACAGAAAGACAGAAAAAAACCAGAAAGAGAGACAATAAAAGAGAGAAAGAGAGAAAAGAACGAGAGAAAAGAGAGTAAAGAAAAAGAATGAAAGAGAGAGAAGGGAAGAAAGGGAGAAAGAGAGAAAGAAGGAAAGAAAGAAAAAGATATAAAGAACGAGAACTAGAAAGAAAGAGAAATTGTGAAAAAGTGAAACAAAGAGAAAGGAGAGGGGGAAAGACAAAAAATGAAAATAAAGTGACAAGAAGAAAAAAGGTGCAAGAAAGAAACGGAGAAACAGGGAAATGGAGAGGCAAAATAGAGGGAAATAAAAAAAGAAGATAAATAAATAAAAAGAGAAAAATAGAAAAAATAGAAAGAGGAAAAGGTGGAAATAAATAAATAAACAAATAAAAAAAAAACAGAAGAAAGAGTCAGAGGCAGAATAATACAAAGAAAGGAAAGGATAAAGAAAGAAACAGAGAAAAAAGGATAGAGGAAAAGAGAGACAGAAAGAGAGAAACAGACAGGAAGAAAGAAAGAGAAAGAAATTGAAAAAAAAAGAAGGAAAAAGAGAGAGAAAGGAAGAAAAAGGGAAAAAGAAAAAAAGAGTATAAGATAAAGATGAAAGAGGTAAAGAATAGAAAAAGAAAAAAGAAATTAAAACAGAAAAGTGGAGAATGGAGGGAGAAAAAGCACAAAAAAAGAAACAACCCACAAAATACAACCTCAAAAAATCACCAAACCCAAACATTAAAAAAAAAAAAAGGAAAAGGGAAACAAGCAAGTACGAAAAAGGGAAAAATAAATTTCCCGCAAAACCAATGCTAAGACACGGATGATCTGATTTCCCTGTCAGGCCGGGATGAGTCGGGGGGGACCCTCAGCCTCAGCCCGCACTCATGGCCGGGTCCTGAGTACCCCGAACAAGAGGAACCCCAAGGTTGGGCAACGGGGAGCAAGCGCTGCCTTCCCGCACCCCCATCTTTCCTCGGGGTGGAAAACTTGGGGGGGGGGGGGGGGGGGGGTAGATGGGATGGGGGTGACTGCCTCTGCACCCGCAGGGCAGTGACAGGAGTGAGAGCCGAGATTTAACCCCGGTTTCAGAGTGGGTTTCCCACGCCGCTCCTGCCCCGCTCCGCTACAGTTAAACGCGGCTTAAAACCAGCGCTCGAAGCGGCGCAACCGGCTCCGCATTGACTTCAACCGGCTTGGTAGGTGGCCGTGTATATTTTTGTTGAAGTAGTGTTTATGTTAATGAAAAAGGCTGAGATTACAAACAGACCACTGAATGCCCGGGATGTTGCTGCCGGATTGGTCTAAGCTGTGTACTTTAAGCCTAATCAATTTTGGGGAGAAAATAAGATTTAAAAGAAGAAGAAGGAAAAAAAGATCATTACTTTTAGCAAAAAGGCATTTAGGATCTTTAGGGAGCCCCGTGCTGCCTCTGCACTCCGGTTTGGGGCTGTGTTTCAGCTTAGCGGGCAGGGATAGAGGAAGGTTGCAGTGCTAAGCATCTCCAAAAATGACCCATAAAAAACAACGAAAACGAGTCCTGGGTTCCTGGTGGAGGGCAGGGGAAGGGGGGTGCTCTGCGAACCCCCTTTGTTTCCCTCCTACCCGCAGAGGGACTCCCGGTGACAAAGGGAACCGTGTCCCCTAAAGTCTTGGCTGTGCAGAAGGACCGCAGGAGGGGTGCAAATGGGTCATGCTCAGGGTCTGTTCTTGCGGCCGGAGCTCTGCAGAACTTGAAATTTGCTTCAAAGCCCAGTAATTCACCCGTTTATGATGATTAATATACACACATATACATATAATTCCAGTTAGAGCAGGTATAAATGAATCAATTTACATAAAAATTAAAATATAGATTGATTTTTTTATTTTTTATGTTTATTTTTTTGTGGGAGCAGCAATCATCAGCCTGTCTCTTTGATTTCAGAGTCTGATTTTAGGGTCAATCTCCTGGTTTGCTTAACAAAAAAAATCTCCTTTTTCCTTAATTATTCCTGTCCCCCATTGTGTCTATTCCCGTCTGCATTTGCAAGCCTGAAACATTGATAGCTAAAAATTCGTATTTTCATGGATTTTACAGACATTTCCCCCCCCTCAATCCACCGTTTCCCAGCACGGAGGGATCCACTTTGGGTCTCAGCGAACGGGTTCTTCCTTGCCAGGAGCTCTGCGAGCAAACAAGCTCGCAGCGTTTGGCATCTCGCTCCTTTTCAACACTTTCCTTTTGTGGGCAAAAGCTCTCATCGGAGGAGCCTGTCCGACAGAGCCAGGCAGACCTGGAGGATTTGTGCATGCTGATGGTTTACTACTGTTACGACTCCTCATTGACTAAAGCACAAAGAAAACCGGAGCACAAACAAGTCACCATTGGAAGGGGATGCTGACAAAATCTAAGCCAAACGTTAGCAGGGAAGGGGTTCAAGAAAACGAGGGTAAAAAGGGAAAATTGAGAGAACCGTAGCCAAGTTTTTCCCTGTGTGATGGCTGTGCTGCACAAGAGCTGCAGCAGGGATTTCCCCCCTTGTTTGGGAGGCAGAAGAGTGCTCTAAAAACAGCTTTTTCTCCCTTAAGATATCTTTAGGGGGTCAAAATGTATCCCTGGAGAAAGGGGAGATTCCCAGTGTGGGGCTTAATGCAACCATAGAGGAATTTCTTTGTTCTCTCCTCACACCTGGGATTAGCCTTTATTACATTATCCTTTGTTTTTCTCTTATTTATTTATATTTTCATTATTTTTTTCGGGGGTTGGAGGAAGAGAAATACTGTTTTTTTTCACAGTGACATTAAGTGATTCTGTAGGAGGTATTGTCAGGGAAAAAAAACCCAAAACTCAATAGAAGCAGACAGTTTTAGAAAGAACATCACCAAAATCAGCCTGTGCTATTAGGGCCAGGTAGGCCCTGTGGAAGTGCTGAGGGTGGGAGGTCCTGGGGTCCCCCAAACACCCAACCCCTTGTTGATGTCTGCCCTGTATTGGAAACAGGTCTAATGCTGGTCACTATGGACAGCCCTGGTGTGGGGACCGGCTAAAGGACAGGCACAACAGGCTGTCCCCTGCCCTGACACACACACACACGTGTGTGTGCATACATGTACCCGCTCTGATAGACACCCCCCTCCTGTAACCCCGCATCCGACCGCGCTGCTCCCTAGAAGCACTAATGATGCTGCAGACCAGCTATGCGGTGTGAGGCAAAAGCAGATGAAAGTGATGTCACATTAATGTCAGCTCACAACTCGAGCCCACACAGCCTTGATTGCTCTTATTAATCTTGCCAATTTGTCTGTCAGCACTTGGCTAATCCCTAAATAGCCTCCCAACAGGTGCTTTATGCTTCCGCCACATCCCTGCTCCCCAGCACCCCCTGGGAGCCCTGCTCGCCCTCCCCAGTGACACTGGCTTTCTCCTGTCCATCTGGGACCAGCTCTTTCCCCCTGGGAGGGCTGGAGTGGAGAGAGGCGACTCTGCAGATGTTGTTTAGTCTGTCCAAAGAAGGGTCGGAGTTTTGGGCTTCCCAAAAGGAAGTGATGAGAGGGATGGGGGGGGCAGAGGAGATGCTGGGGGAACTGAGGGGTGACAAAGAGGAATTACCTGGGGGTGAGCAAACTCTCTGCATGAGCTTAGCTTGCCATCACAGTTAGAAATCATTTAGGCACCCTCTGCCTCAGTTACCATGTAATAGCAAGCCATGTTGCTTTTATTTGTCATGGGTTTGGTGAGTTTATTGAGAGGGGAGAGAAGATTAAAACAAAAGGTCTGAACTGAAGCTATGGTGGAACAGCCACGTTACACCCTAAGAGGTTTCATCCTGCAGTTAAGCTGAGGGTTGCTTATTTCCTTTACTATATTACCAGAAAATTCACTGTCTTATTATAGTGTATATTTAGCCATAAAGCAACAGCCTGTATTGAGTAAAAGGCTAAAATTATTGTGTTGCAAGGCTTCATCTTTCTAATGTTGTTACTTAGCACAGTAGTCTTAGTCAGAAAACATGGATTTTATGTTTAAGACTGCCAAAACCAATTAAGCACTAAACCCTATTAGCTGCTAAAGCGGAGTCCAGGCTGCTTTCCTCTATCTGCATGAAGAGAAAAATAAGTGTTTTATTTCTGTTTGGCAACTCTGCTGTGTTAAATGGTTCATGCACATGGATTACAAGCCCTGTGCATTGCAGTGGTCTCCTCCTGCAGCTCGCCTGGGAGATGCTCTGCTCTGGAGGAAAGAGCTGCCAAATCCAGCTTCAGTGCAGCAGGCTCCTATTTTACATCCAAAGTTGGCTCAGGCTGTTTCCAACCCTGTGCTCAGCACAGCAGGAAGGAAGAGCTTTCAAGAGCATCTTCAACCATTTCTCCTAGTGCCTGGTCCAAAGCAGCCAGAGCCACCAAGGGAAGTATATCCACTAATGGAGTTCAGGGATGTTCATCATTAACCCTTAGGTGCTTCGGATCATATCCTAAAAGCTCTCTAAAAACACCATTCATGACGGCAAGCTGTTTCACTCCATCCTGACCTGGATTTATTATCAGGAGACAGATAGATTTTCTTTATTTCCTTTCTCCCAAGCCATTTATTTCACCCAATAAGACCATCCATCACACTGCGCTAGAACCGACCTACGATCCAAGGATATTCTTAGAGACTCAGCATGTCAGGAAACGGCTAGCAGCCCTGTGTGATGCAAATATTTGGATGACCAAGAGGTAGGAAGGATTGTCCAAATGTTTACTGAAGACTGTTGATAGCCTAAGGATTTATAACTGATGTATAATGTCTGCCCCCACACAGCTCTGTTAGCAGGTGCATCCAGTTTCAACATGACACATGGTATGTGTGTGCTCTGGGAAAGGGGATGCAGGAGAAAGCCTTTTCCCAGCTCTGTGAAGCTGCTTACTGGTTTGGAGCCCATGGAGTAGCAAGATGGGAGCCCAGAATCCACTCTGGTAACTCATGCCCCTGATAGAAATTCAAGCTATTGCTGACATTTAAAAACAAAACACAAGCATCGAGCATGTATATTTGGAATTTCCTAAGTGAAACTAAAGTTCTGAACAATTCAGGCCCATCAAAATATTCTTTGTCACATTCCCTCAGTGCTGTGGTGGAGGAAATTCATGACATTGTTCTAGTTATTGTTCTTGGCATTTCACTTCCTAATTTCCACTGTCGGGATTTGATCTCTTCTGCCTCGCATTAAGCCCTAATTGCTGCTACAGGCATATCAGAAGTGCTAACAGATCAGTCTTAACCATTTCTGGTGTCAGATAACTAGAGCTTTCCACTGCAGACCCCACTGCCAATGCTCCATACCTACTGGCAGAGAGCCTCTACCTCTGCCCTTCCAACCAAAAGAGTAGCATATGTCCAATACAGACCAGGCTGAGAAACTGCTGCTGGAAACATAGTCAAAGGAAGAGTTAATACCTTGCTCAAAGCCAGCTCTGGTGCCTTGATAACCCACCCTGCAACCTACTGTCCCGATGTCACTGTCTTAACAGGTATCTGCATGATTGAGAGGTTTCAGAGGGCTCCTGCTCAACCTTTTGCCTGAATGCAAGCCCATCACCAGCCACAGACTGGGTCAGTCATGGCTTTGTTAAGCTGATCCTTGAATACCTCCAAAGGCAGAGTCTAACAACCATGAATGTTGATAGTCCGGGTAGCAGAGTAGCTGCCGGTGCACTTGTGTCCATCCAGCCAGGTTGTCAAGCTCTGTTATCAAAGCAACAGCAGTTTTGGCTGTACGCATTCCTGCTACTACGTTATTGAGAAACAATATCCTACCAAATGGGAGAAAGCAGCAGGGTTGAGTCACGCAAGTCTGGGAATCACCTTCCCCTCCACTATTTTGCAAGTTTTGACTATGCTGGGAACGCAAACATATGCATTTAGCATGCTGCAGACAACCAGACAACGTGGTTTTCTTAGCAACGAATAGCAATTGTATCTGCTGCCGAAAAGCCTTTAATTCATTACAGCCCTGGACTAGTGGAGTTTACCGACGGCTCAGATGGGGAATACAATGGCTCTATTGTTTTCCAAGGGAAGATTTCTTAGTTGCATGCTGTTGCATAAACTGTATGTTTTGTATTTGTTACCTGTTTCGTTTCAATGCGCTCCCTTAGATAGGGTTAAGGTCATTTGTCAGCCTGTGCTGAAGCAGCAAAAGAAACTGTCACAGGCTGTGTACCAGATTATTAGTACTAACTCTTTTGGTTTGTTTAAAAAAAATTAAGAAAAGAACTTGGTATTTCTTCTAGGGGGAAGAAATTGCGTAATAAAATATATGGGGAAAAAATAGAAGTAAGTGCTCAAATTCCAAAGTCATCTGTTGTGCTCAATGAACATTTTTTATACATTAAAAGAATTCAGTCCTGGGTTTCATGTCACGTTCTCAGTGTGACCTTAGATGTGGAGTCATAACTCAAGCTAATCTGGACTTCTCTCTCCTTGAATGTATTTCTCAACAATTACCCACCAGTCCTGGAAATGCATTTCCTGGGCAAGGATCAAGAGTCATTGGCTGGCTTCAGTACAGCAAGATACAAGGAAGAGGCAGTTGCATATGGTAAAGTGGCTGGTTAGTTTCTTCAGCTTCTCACTGGGGCTGGTGACATCTAGAATGTGTGATCCAGGCACCAGAACTGCAGGTGTAGAGAGATCATAGGCAAAGCATTAGCTGTAGCATTGCTTTTACCTCAAGAGTTCCTACAAATGCACATGCTGTTTATCTTGTGGCCATACTGTGCACAGTCAAAAGCTTTATTGACAGTCATGCCACCCATGCTTATACCTCAATATCTTCAGTTTTGATTAGCCATGAGCCTTTGGTATATATTTTCACTCCATGGGGATGTGTTATGGAACTGGAAGAATCTTCCTGCATGTCTCCCTCCATGAAGACCACCCTATCTGCATGCCAGTGTGGTTGGCTCTCTGCTTTTCCCAGATCCATGGCTGCATAAATCAGTGGGAATGTGAGAGATTAGGTGAAGAAAATGGTAGGATGGGCTGGTGGGGACATACACACCATCCTCACACCAAGAGGAGGTGAAGAAATTCTCCCTGGAGTCAGCATTATGTTTCCATACTGCTGGGCCACTGGGTTAGGAACTCATACCCTCATTGTGTGTGCCAGCTTTTTGTGGATGGGTTATGAATTTTCAAATACTGTAGATTTGAGATTAAAATAATGGCAAAAAAGATGGGATAGAAAGCACTTCAGCCCAGAATTGCAATCCTAAAACCTCAGTTTGCCTGTTGTCTGAACCAGAAACACCCGCATTGCACAAGGGCAATTGCAAGTTCAAACCTCTCCAGCAAAAGAGAGAACCTGCTGCTGACCCATTGTGTGCCTGTTCTCTAGACTCTGTGATAGAGCAGTTTTAAGAGAGAAAGGCCGGTGATAACCACTCGTAGAGAAGGTACAGGTGGGTAGGGTCCACAATTCAGTTTTAGCATTCACAGCCCTGCTCTCAGCTGACCCAAAGCAGCTGTTCTTGGAGTTGCTGGCTTTAGGTTGGTGTAGGCTCACCTTGGTAAGGGAAGATCAACAGGTTTTTGAAGCCCTGACTGCCCCCAAGGCCCGAAATTGAATCATCTCATATGGATTCTTCTTACTTGGAAGTGTTGCTGCTCTTTGTCTCACCTTTGGGCTGAGCCCCTGGTACTTCGCAGTGTGTTTGCTTTTGGAGGCTGTGAGCAATGGCGTGTGGTCCAGACCAGTGTGGTGCTTTTAGCTGCATAGAATTAGATGTTTTTCTAAAGCAAACCATTACTGACAGATTGAAAGGTTTTTATTCCACAGGATCCTTTTCCTGCCTCATCTCCCAGGGAACATGCAGGACTTACTCAAACCCCACATCCTTGGAGTAAATCACAGCCTTATCTCAACCAGAGACCCTGTGCAGGAATGTTCCAGCCCTTGGGCCGCCCACCCTGATCCCAGGCATCAACATCTGCTCCAGACCCAAGCCCTGACCCTTCAGAGACATATTTTTGCAAGGTCAGGATGTTGGGTGGTAAAATGGGAGTGGAGAATAGTTGAGAGACATTTGAGGCTGGCTGTGTAAAGAGATTTCGGGGGGATGTTTACACTGGCCATTAAATGCAGAGTTAAGCCTGTTCCCTTCTCCAGACTGGCCACCCATCTGTGCCGTTAACATGCAAGCATGCATCAGACACAGACACAGTCCCAGCTTCAAAGTCTTCTGGATGAGGGTAGCCCATGGTGTACCCTTGGTCCTTGGTTGTGCAACTTGGTCCAAGTGGACCAAGGAAGGATCAGGTAAGGCAGAGAGCCCTGCTAAGCATCATCTTATCCTCAGTTCCTTTGTAGGGTGATGATGATACTTCTAGCATAAGCTGCAACTAAGATACTGTAGTACAAGCAAAAGGAAGTATAAATAAGCAGAAAAGCCATATAGGGGGTGATGACAGTCATAGCAGAAAGGGAGAAACAGCTCTGTCAGATGGTAGTAGATGGGTGTCAGTCTCAAATGGATGGAGATGCGGCTCTGTGCATTTGTTTCATCCATCATGAAACATTTCTTGTTGTGTCATGTGTTGGTGATTCACCACCTGCTGGCTTGTCAGCAGAAAGGATTACAGAAAATACCATTGCACTGGACAGCTGGATCCATTTTGTACACATTGATGAACCACCCCACCCCCTGCATGGAGACATTGCCCTTTGGGATCAGGTTAAAAAATGATTTCATGTCAAGTTTCTCTGTGAAATTTCTGCTGTATTTGTCTGGAAAACTCAACTAACTGGGTTCATCCAAGAAATAGCTATGTAAGGGGTCACTGAATGTGGACTGATTGCCCGTCAAAGACTTTTTCTATGCTCATCACACCATTTTCCCAGGACGTATTTTATTAAAGAGAAGGAAAGGGAGAAAAAAGAATGTTCCAAGTAAAATTCTGATTGTCTTAAGTTGCTAAGCTGAAATCAGGTTATTATTTTTGCATGACCACTGGTGCACAAATTCTTATTGAATGAAGGGGAAAACGCAATCTCCTTTTGTCTAAGGGCTGGCCTCAACAAAAACTCTGTTGCCCAGTGAAATAACAATTCAGGGTCCAATACAGAGAGTTGCATGGTGAATTCTTCCATAACTACTCATTGAAATAAGCTACTCCAGCTTCTACTGAGCCTTTTAAGCAAGTGGCTCATTTTCAGAACCATATTGCTAAGCCTGAAGTGAGGAAGTCAGCGTTGCCCATCACCCAGCCCAGGCTGCGCTTCCCTGTGATCCTGTTCTTATCCTGCTGAAGACACCTGGGGCTGAGCCACCCACTGCAGTGTCCCTGGATTCAGTTCCCATTTCAGCTCTTGCTTTCCTCTGTGACAGAGCATAGGAATCTCCTTCCTTTTCTCCCTCTTTCCCTCCCTTCATCCCTCCATTGCCATGCAGCTGCTCAGCTCTGCAATGGAAATGCTCCCAGATGTGCTTGGGAGGGAACAGGCAGAGCCCTGAATTCTGCTCCGTGCTGGGTGATGGACTCTGTATATTTTGTTTTAAGGAGAAAATATGTAGAGAGTCCTCGGAGAAGGGCTGGGGACCCATCACATCCCTGTGAGCGCACTAACCACAGGGCTAGGAGGTCCTGCAAGTCATTCACCTTTGCCTTGCCTTTGCCTGCCATTGGTCCACCAATGGCTGATGGGCAGCTCTTGGCATCATCAGTGGCTGAAGTCCATCTACATCACACAACAGGTCCCTAAGCCCTTTCCTGCAGATGCCTCAAGGTGACCAGATCCTTTGAGAAAATGATGCTTTACTCCAAAGCCCGTAAGCACTGCAACACCTAAACACCCACATTTGGTATTTTGGGCTTGTAAATGATGTGCTGTATTAGTTCAATAAATATTCACACAGTTGTTAAGTCTTTTGCAGAGCTGGTTTTACTGCATTTTATGTGCATTTAGCTGTGGTACTTGGTAGCTACTTGATTATTGCGTGAGACAATACATTTATGAAGTGTTTGCCTTCATTTAGTTAATCACTTCATTGATGTGTAATACAAAAACAGTATGAAACTAATTGTTTCCATGGAAACAGGAACCCGACAAATGATTTCATATCACAGCTTGGCAAAAGAAAAAGAAGAAACTTCTGTAATTGTTCCCATTAGCCAAGCGCAGAGGATTCATGCACAATCTCTACTACACTCTGCTTCACTTCTGTTGTGAATTAGGGGAGAAAAAATCAGCACAGAACCACATAAAAAAGCACCAAAACAAGCTGTGCTTTATTGAGTATTTGTAGTTCTGCCACCAAAATAATTTTCCCTTCTGCTTTACAGGTTTCTGGCCAGCAACATCAATGACTGTCACAGCCAGCTGCTAATTCACAGATGTCATGCACAGGGCCCTTAACCATGCATGAGCTGTGTGCGTGCAGGAGGAGGGAGAACATCCCCTACTACGCTGTGGGACTGAGCTATGGGTTGGAGACAGGACAACCCTTATCTCAGCAGTGAGTGCTTAGAAAGTGTAGGCAAAGCCAACTTCTGAAGCAAGTAATTGTGGCAACCCTCCAGCCTTAGGTAACTGAGATAGGCTGCCATGCAAATAAGCCTGTGTGGGCACAAAATAACGCAAACATCACCTTATCTGAGGTTTCCCCTATTCTCCTATAGGATTTATATGGGTCATCCTATGACTGGGTCATCTCAAGGGCTCTGTTGCTTTAAAAACACCCCATTATCACTGTATTAGAACAACTCATATTTTCCAGTTCTCCCAGGTTCACACCAGACTGAGAATTCCTCATCTCAGGCATCTCAGTGAGGAGAAGCAGGTCCTACCAAACTGCTTGATGGTCATGGACCATCATGTGCAAGATCAGCCTGTCTAGTTTTCATAAGATCAGTGGCTCTACAATGTCATGAGGTGGCATCCAAAACACCCTCCCACCATTCCCTAATTTGCCTGGGGGGGGGTCTGCCCCTAAACCCAGCCCCGTCACACACAACAATACAAGGGAACCAGCAGCACAGACCCCATCCTGTCTACCAGGCCATTGGCTGCACAACCCCACCAGCATCTCTAGAGGCACTGAGAGACATGGACTTCCTCCATTCTGGGAACCACCACGGAACAGGTTTCTCCCTAGGCTAATTGCTGCTAATTGTGCCACTTTGCTATCTCACCAGCCTGAACAGGGCTGATAGGGTATCAATGAGATAAAGAGCACTCAGCACAGGTAACTGGTAAATGTTGTCAGACCTGGGGTAGGGTGAGCTGCCTTCTGGAGGGGTTATCTCTCCCTTGGAGAGTCCAAAGCATGGCTTTCCTGCGGGAGACACTGCTGTTAGGATCTTTCCTACCGGAGACACCACGGACCTAAGGATATGTGGAGAGTAGCTTCCATTGCCACACTCTTCTAAGCTTTTTAGGAGATGCTATAAAGGATGTTGGTGAATGGGGGTTTGCAAACACTAGAAAAGCAAGCTGGCATTTATTTTATAGTAATTCTTTTAAATTTGCTTAACATGCAGTTTATTCTTTTGAGTGTTTTTGCTGTTGCTAATTTAACACTGTGGAAATGAAGGTTTCATAATTTCTGCCCCTTTGTTTTTCCCCACAGAAAAATAAATTCTATTCATTTAACAAGCACTGCATCTCTCTCTTTTATTTTTCAGCATCTTTGCTGATCTACATGGAGTAATTCTGGCCTGAGCACTAGGTAGGAATTACTAGCAACCTGTTTACCAAAGTGGAAACTTGGACAAGGTGTCAACATTTGTTGAAAATTATTTGCAATATTATACTTTAAAATTTTGCAGCCAACTCAGGAAGAAGTCTTGAGTGTGGATGTAAATTCTGGCTATGAGTATAATCACACATCACACACGAACACAATACCTGGCTGCATCAGGACTTACATTTTGTCTTGCATTCAGGTGTCTTGGTGCTTGTTGCAAAAACTAAGAGGTTATCACCAATTTGTTAGATGGATGAATCAATGGAGCTTGTCCGTGACTATCAAAGTCAATGGCAAGGAAAGTCAAATGCCTGAGAAATCTGCTGGGTCCTCTAAACCAAAGCTTGGGATATTTTGACCTCAAGTATCTCCACATCTTAGAGCAATGTAGGATAAATGGATAGGCAGATAGACAGGCAGAACTTTTACTTCCTCAAAGTAGCTCAATCATCTGCTTTTCCTTTTACCCTGCAAGTCTGGTCCTCTTTCAGTTTGGTTTAAGTTACCAAAGTTTCTCAGCTTGTTACAGTAAAGCTCATAACAAAGTCTGTGGCCAGCTCGCTCTTTGATAATTCCTTTTCCCCCATGTGTTTATCTCAAGTACTGAGCTTTGTTCCAGGCCCAAAACCAAAAGCCTTTCCACCCTGTTCTCTTCTTGACTTGTTGCAGATGTAACAAAATAAATCTTTAGAAAGAACAAACCTCCACTTCCTCTCTCCTGTCTGATTCAGTCACAAACCCCAGGAAAGAAAAATAAATCACAACATGGGCTCTCCTGGTCTCGAAGGATACCACGTTTAGTCCTTTAGGCCACCATTCAAATTGTACATGTCCATCCCTTGAAGAAGTCAATTATCACACTGACTGAATGAACTGAGCAGCCTCAACCTAAGCTATTGTATGAAACCACCCAAAGCCCCATACATTGTCATGAGAGAGATGCCCATCGTATCCATACTTCCCATTCTACGTGTTATGTTTGTCCTCCATAATTTGACAAGGGGGAAAAAGATCTGATAACCATGAAACCTTTATATTAAGCATTCAAGTCAAGGGCCAACAAACAACTTGTCATCAGCCTGAACCGAAGCTGGTGTGTAATGGTAAGCAGAGGTTGTAAGCACAACCAAGCCGTTGGTACCTTCCCAGAGCAGGTCTCTTGGGCACTGAAGGGTGATGTGCACCAATGGCTCTTCTCACAATCCCACTGGTGGCTCTGCCCCTTTACTCTCTCCCCTGTTATCCACCTAATCATTTGACACTGTAATCAGAAAAATCAGCTGCAAGATAGGTTTGTTTTTCTCAACTGGCCATAGCAAAGAGGTAGAAATGTGTCTCCAAATAGAACTTCTTCTTCTAAGGGATGTCTCCATGTAAAAGCTGTGTTGCTCTCCCATTAATTATTAAAGGAAGTCTCAAATGATCCGTAATTGCAACCAAATTATAGTGGCTTACCAAATTCTTGTTTTCAGCCAACCTGCCATAGATCCCACGTATGGATCTACCCCGTACTCTGTTCTAGCTCTGGGGTGAAACACATCAGCCCAAAGCTCTTTCTAGTGCCCATTTCACTATGCATTGCCCAGGACTAGGACCAGACAGCTGTTCATGGCATTCCCACCAAGGGAATTGCAAGTGAAGTGGGGCTCAAGTTCCTAAAATGTGGTTAGCTACATTTATGTAACTGTGTCTTCAGCTGACATGGGTCTAAGCTAAAGACAGACCTAGCTTTAAGGTGGTCAATACCAGAATTGTATAAATGGGATGATTACACCAGATAGTATCTGGCCTATTGGTTTTTACCCTTTCAAGTGTTCTTGGGGTAAGAAGTAAAGAGTCCTGAACAGTGTTGAAGTCAGAAGACATTTGAGTTATGCCTCTAGTCTCATGCCTTCACTCCAGAGGGATGAATCAAGACTTTTCTTTCTTTCTTTCTTTCCTTTTTTTTTTTTTAACTTAAACAAGACGTTTTTGCACATTTGAAACAATCTGTACAGTTAGCATTGAGGAAGGTGTAATCAGACACTTTGAGAACTGGAAGAAATTAACTCCAACCGCAGACCATCACTCAGACTATTACTTAATAATACTTGCCAAATGTGCAAAGTACTTAGTTTTAGAATAACAGGAAAGTAGTATAACTTCTCATTGAGAGCAAAGGCTTTGGACTGTGAAGTGTGCACGGAAAAGTCAAAAGCCACCATTCTCCAAAGCCAGAAGATGCTTTGCCACATCCCATCACCTGAGGGGTACCAAGGCACTGGGCTGGGACCAATATGCTTGGCCATGGTGTTGGTCTTTGAAGGATGTGATTCACAGTCCGCAGCCCCATGGTGCTTGAATGGCTGGAACAGAGTCAATGGGAGCGACCAGCCTGAGGTGCAATGATCTGTGTGCGAGAAGATCGCCTTCAGTTTCCAACATGCCAAGGAAACCGCTGAGAAATTGCTGTTTTCCGTCTTCTCCAGTACCAGGCATAGATGTTGACTCACGCCATGCTACCGAAGCCTGGCTAGAAAGGGATTATTGTGATTTCTGCCCATTTCTTTCCTTACTACAAAAGGCCCCATTCATCTGGCTAATTTTGAAGGGGAGAGCAAGGGGTATCAGTAGCATGAACTGTATCTGAGTGTCTCAACCACATTTCAGCAAGCCACGCTTGTTGGCCAGTCCAACCCAGTGAAATAGATATCTTTCATTTGAAGCTTTTTAGTGGATCGTTTCTCTGATTTTAAACAGAAGCATCTTTTCTGGCCATGGCAAGTTTAAAAAGTACTGACGAAGCAGGGACGGCCATTTCCATAGCAAAAACAAGAGGCCATTCAAAAAGTGGGGGGAAAAGTTGTTCTTGCAGCAGATACATGTTTCTGCTGCTGTGATCAACGTTCCTACATTTGCCTACCTAAAGGTACTCTGTGCATATGCAATAAGGCTGTGTCCAGAACTGAGAATCTCTTGCTTTATTTTAAAGCACCGTTCAAAAATGGATTAAAAAAACCCCAAAACATACATGATGTCTTATATGCTTAACTGCTTGTCTTTGTGGAGCACAACTGGGACTGCCTGTGTGTGTGGGAAGAGCTACAACATAATTGCTTTCAGCAGAATATCACTGTAGTCTATAATTAAAATATAGGAGGTTGCCAGTTTCAAAATCTTTAAGTGATTTCATCTGTATTTGGGTGATTATGTCTCTCTGAGTGGCTCATTTAAGACGATACTTCTATTTTCAGCACACGAAATGGTTGCTGGGCGAAAGAGAAGGGTAATTTTTGTCCTCTGTCTCTTACAGCTTCTAGGTATTAAGGGAAGTCTGGAGAGATAGAGATCAGACTCCAACAGCATGTCCCATCACTGGGGAAATCTTTATTGAAAGCTGCTCATGAAGTGTTGTTCCAGAGATGGACTGGAAGGTGTCAAGAAAGAAAAGAAAAAAACAAGGGGAAAAAAATAATTAACAGAAAAATCTGGCACCTCCTAAATCACAGTGACAATTTCAGCACTGTGTTTACACAGGGTAGTAAAAATAAATTGCCTGAGACTGATTACACCCACATGCCACTCGCCAAGCAATAGGGATGTCCCGCAGTATTGGAAACCAAACACAAGGAAACACGTGCAAGTGGCAATCATCAGTGTGACAGCATTAGGGACAGGATTGCTTTGTCCCATTCTCAGTAAGTGGAAGCAGCAGAAGGAAAAGGGATGTGTCGCTCCTTGCCACCACTCAGACATGATTGTGTGAAGGGTGACATTGGAGGCCACCACAGAAATCCTGTAAGGACCATGGACAAATAAGCAATGTGGCTTTAGGGTCAAGCTTTGATAAATTAAACCTGCATAGTCATGAAGTTCTTCTGTGATTTCTGCCACACTTGGGATATTGTGAGTAGGAGTCTCAACTCCATCCATGGTCCTCTCCTAAAGTCTGCATGGTCCCATCCAGTATGCAGCCAGATGTGCCCTGAAATGCATGCAAAAGGGAAGGGACCTCTGCTGTAACTGCATTAGGAACAACAGCAGGGGAATATCATGGTCCCATCTTCAGGGGAATAACTCGGGGTATGTCTGCCTTTAACACATAACCCTCAAAGTGTCAAAGATTATCACAGGTGGGAGGTAACCCTTTTCATATCCCCATCATAGTGCCCCTAAAAACCTGTCTTGCTTTGCTGGTGTTTCTCCAAGGTAACTTCTGTCCTTAAGAAGAGGTCTTTGCCACAGGAGGCTGGATGGCTCCTCACAGTGGCACAGTCCCATGTCAGAGGGCATGGC
Organism: Melopsittacus undulatus; assembly: GCF_012275295.1. Lineage (NCBI taxonomy): Eukaryota > Metazoa > Chordata > Aves > Psittaciformes > Psittaculidae > Melopsittacus > Melopsittacus undulatus. The sequence goes on from NC_047557.1 coordinate 99,968,296, forward strand.
TAGTTTTGGTGGGTTCAATCTCCCCAGAAAGCTTGTAACTCTGATGCTATCCCTTGCTGGGGGCTGTTGTGGCATCAGTTATGTGATATGTTCTTACAGGAGTGAATGAGCATTATCCCTTGTCAAAAGAAGGTTGCAGGTACAGACATAATGGAGAAGGTGAAAAAAAGAGAACAAAACACTCAGCCCAGTTAACATATGTGACCATGTACAACTGTCTCAAGCAGAGCAGGGCCTCTGTAGTCAATATAGTTGGCTATTTCACCTGGTGGCAGGGCCAGAGGAGGAGATGCAGGTATAGAATTACCTTGACAGGGCTCTCTGTTGCACTTAAAAGAAGGAGAAAGGGCAAGAGAGAAAACCTCTGGAGAACAATTTTGAGCAAGAGAAGACAGTACATGTATGCTGACTACACCACACAACAGATCCAAAGGCATCCCAACTATACAGAGAAGTCATGAATAAATCTTGTGCATATTCCAGTCATTTGTGGGCTCTGGCTTTGAATATGTGTAAAATGCCTTGGCTTTGTGGCTTTCAGCAGAGCAATAAACCAGCTAGAGATGTGTTTGGCTCCTCTTGACAGATGCCAAGGCCAGCCATACCTCAGCACTGCCGGGAAGCATCCTCTTCACAGTGCTGGAGGGATGCACACTCATGAGCTGTTAAAGGTATGTGTGGCATGCAGCGTTTTTGATCAAAATAAGTAATATAAGAAGGCAAAGATGATAGCATCGCTGTTATAATTGTAATGAGTCACAAATGCTATTTTGACGGTTTTCTTTGAAAGAAATACACAAAACCCAAGCGATTTAATTAAAGATCTCCAAGGCTTTGTAATCAGCATGGCCACAAATGAAGGCAAATCTACTTTCATGTGGCAGAATACATGAGTAGGTTTCCCATTAAAATAAAAAGAAAGAAGAGAAAAAGACATTTTAATGAGTTTTGTTTATAACAATACTAGGATACAACATGAAGGATCTATATCCCCCCTGAGAGAGAAACACTGTGATTAGCTTAGATAATGCACAGAAGGTTTGGGGGTTTTCTAAATGGTTTATGAATATATGAATTACATTACACATGTCTGCTCTAACACTGAGCATATCTCCAGCAGCTCCTTTGGTAAATGCATTTGGGAACAAGAAAAGGAAGAAACTCCCAGGGAGTCAAAGACAGCGACAGGTATCTAAAAACATTCACCAGGCTCAATTTCTGAAGCTCTTTCTGAGCTTTTTCAGATCGAATGCCCAAAACCCAGGATGCAGAAGCAGCCTTTGAAGCTGCTGAGATCTTGAAATGAAAGAAATAGGATGGGTCACTCAGCAAAAGCTTTTTATTTCTGGCAGTCAGGCATAGGGAAAATGAACGTTTTTGACCTGAGTTTGCATGGTGCTCTGACCACCTGGGACTGATCTGCTCAGAAGTGCAGGAAACACTGTGAGGGTTTGATACTGATAGAAATAGCTACCATTTCCTTTCAATCATATCACCCTCGAGCCTGTGAGATGTACAGAATCCTGCATGGATCCAAGATTTGCTGCAAAACATCAGAGAAATGGCAAGAGGGCAGATTAATCCCATTTACTCCAAAGAAGTCCATGATTAATGCAACTTGGACAGGGCTGTAGGAAGGGGGATGGATTAAAAAGATGGAGGGAAGTCTGTGCCTGTCCTTAGTTGATACTATATATGGTATTTGGTCAGTTCTGCTTTAGAAGCTGCAGCCAGAATCACATTTTTATTGTATTTCTTTTTAAAGCAGAATAAAAGGTCAAATAACTTCACTGCGCTCAAAGAGCCCATGGTGATGGATAGTGCTGCGAGTGGCAGTTACTAAGCTTTGAGCCCTGGGAGCAAAAGCAGGGGTTATGCCCCCAGTTTGGCCTCTGCCAGACCAGTGAGCACTTAGACTGTCTGCTCCTTTTCCCTTGGGCACCCCCAGTACAGCTTTTGACCCACGTTGACTGGCTTGGTGGGGAGCTGTGTTGGGTTTGATGCATGAACCCCCTGGACCAGAGCTGTGGTGCCTGCGGAGTGGACAGATGCGGATTAGCCAGAGCTAGGGCTTCATGGTAGAAAAGGTCTGTCTTGAGCTGTCAATGATTCTCATCACACGAGTAACACCAGGGTAATGCTAGAACCTGTGTGGGTAGTGACTGCAGATGTTTCAGCTGATCAGAGAGGTTACTCATAGGTGGTAACTGATGGTCACAGACCCAGGAACACTGTGTGGGACAATAGGACAATCAGCAAGAAGTGAGTTTCTGCCTACTTCAGAAAGGTCCTGGAGGATCACAGCTCCTTCCCTGTCCCATCCCACCGCAAAAAAAAGACATTTATCCTCAGCCCCCAGAAACCTCAGTGCCCCTTTTAACCTGCCCAATAAGCCAGGCTTATTTAATGGGACTGCTTTGCTAGCAGGACAGGTCCACCTTTTATTCCCACTATGAACTGGCCTCCCCATCAGGTTGATTTCTCGAGGCTAGGGCCGTCTGGTTGACCCACGTCCTCTCCAACAGCCTTTGGTTAAGGTCCAAAACACCTGGGGAGTGCAACCTCAGACCTTTCCCTCTCTGATTCAACCAGCACTGATAACCAGCACTGCTGAAAGCACAGGAACATCCCCCCTTCCCTCCACTCCCCTTTTACATCTGCTCTACATTTGCATCTCAGAAATTAGAGAACTTAGTTATGCGGCATTACATAGCTGGGGCTGGAGTATGGAACTGATTGGGTATTCAAGCTAAATAAGACGAGTTTAAAGATCTTTCCAGGAAATTGAGTGGAACACCCAAACTGACATTCGGTATTAAATATTATATTTGTGCAGTTGCTCTTTATAGCCCGTTGGCATTGAACATCTGGGAGCACGATTTATAACATACAGAAACTGAATACCTGCTCAAAATTATGCTCATCAGAGCTCAGAAATTAGAATATTACTGTGTACACTCTGAGCCAGTCCATTCCTAAAAGGTAGGGCTATTAAAATATGATTAGTTGAGCCATATCTGGTCTCAGAAATGTCATACAACATTACAACTGAAAAGACCTTGATGCAATACTATTGGCAAAGTCCCCTGCTTGATCAGCAGAGAGATGCCAAAGAATGAACCTTGCAAATACTTACCCCAGCACCGTGAGGGAAATTAAAGAGAGAAGGGGGGTCTTAGAGCTCTTGGTTGTACAGATTGGGGTGACTTTGGGCTTCTCCTTAGGGCAAGGTGGAGCAGAAAGCTTGTAAGGGTATTTTTTCTGATGCAGGAAGAGCTCTGCTTCCCTTTCCTGCCTCAAGCGCATGTTATTTTCACCCAGGATGTGGTGGGATCATCCCCTACCACAGCCCCATCCCAATCCCCAGCAATCACAGCTCCCCATCCCCAACATGTTCACATTTCCAAGAGCGCTGCACACTTCATGGGTGGTCAGGATTGCGTTTCCCCCCCCTCCTTTGCTGGAGAATAAAATCCAAACAACAACCACAGAAAACCTGCAGATTCTGGGCTCAGGTTGAGGTAATTAAGATCTTCTTGCTTCTTGCAACACAGTGTTATATATATATTTATATACATAAAAAACTCCTTTGCAATATATGATCATCTCTCCTAATGAGGTGGATTGACCTAATCAGGTCGGCATTGCACTGCATTAATCATGGTAAGCATTTCTGTGCCAAAACCTCGGCAAAGGGCAAATCACCCCTAGGGCAGGGCTCAGCCAAAGGGGGCTCAGCACCGGGTGTCCCATCCCCAGTACCTACAGGCAGAGCCCCCCAGGCCTGATCTTGGCCTCCCCAGGGGCTGGCCAAGGGGCTCAAGGCAATCTCTTGCCCTACAAAAGCCACTCTGAGACACTGATGGGTTGGTGCAATTACAACAGCAACCAAATCCCCCAGAGCCAGCCCTTGTTCTCTGTAATTGAAGACATTTCCCATAGGCGGGTGGCATATTCTGCTGTGTTAAGCGTGGCTGCACTAACCCAAACGTCTGAATAAGACTCAGTTTCGCAAAACACAAGTCAGAAATGCAACTGGGGGTCTTTCGCTCCAGGTCTCAACGAGGTCCCAGCCCTGGTGCCCCCACTTTGCTGCTTCTGCTCACCCTACGCAGTGCAGAATTCCCCCCTAAGGCAAATGCTGCTTACCCGGCCCGGCGGGACCTGCCGCTGCCTGGCTTTGTCAGGGCTTATTACTCCGTGTTTTCACACTTATCCCCAAGGTGTTGAACTCGCCCTGAAGGTTAATTAGTAATTTATTGCGCTGTCATCAGTTCGAGGCTACTAATGGCTTCAATTTAGCCCCAGGGCTTTTGGTTTTTTTTCCTTTTCCTTTTTTTTTCTTTTTCCTCCTTTCCTTTCCTCCTGCCTGCTTTGGAGGAGCTGGGAGTTGCAGCGCATGGGAAAGCAGCTGTAAAAGCACCTAGAATTAAGGTCCAAAGGAAGAGGTGAAGATGCCGTCTCCCCAGCTCTATATCCCTGGACTGGCTTGTGAAGAAACAATTTAAAGCAACTCGAAGAGAATTGCAAAGCTTGGGGTGGTTTTTGGGTGCTCCAAAACGCTCAACTTGAAATAACATCCTTTGGACAGCTATTTCCAAGGCAAAGCGGCCACAGGGCATGAACCTTGGGCCGAATGGTGCTACGTGAGCTGTCACTGCGGTTAGCAGCATCCCCCTCTCCCCTTGCAGGACACAAAATCATCTTGGCTGGACAAATGTAAACCAGCTTCGTGCTCAGAGAGACATCTGTGAGTGGGCAGAGGGCTGCTTGAGAGGAAGACGCACAGAGCCCATCACCCCAGCGTCTGGGAGCCTGCTTTTCACATGCATGGCTTCAAGGCTTGCCTGGGTTAGCAAAGAGCTGTGGTTTGATCCCGCAAGGACTGGGATGGGGGGGCACTGGGATGTGGAGATACTTTGCCCTTCCTGTGATGTGCCTCCATCGTGCCTCAGTTTCCCCGTTTATTTATATGGTGGATGTGCAAACCACCAGGCAACGTGAAAGCAAACTGCCCCAAAAACCTACAAACCTGCCTCAAACCCCTCCACCCACCCAGACAGCACCTATATGCTGTCTGATCAGCAATCCCTCTTCATCCTGCCCTCAGATGCTTCTTCCTGGGGCTTTTGTGCCCTCTCCCATCACAGGGATGCTAAGCAGGGAAAGTGCACGCGTTGTGTACCTGCCTCCCCATCAGCCCTGTCCTTGCCTGATGGAGCGCCTCTTGCAGTGCAGCCACACACCAATTTTTCATTGTTTTTTGGAAAATAAGCACATTTCCTGCATTTACACAGGCTGTTAGGTAAACTGGCCACAGGGAAGGAGGATGTGAGGTGCTAATGAGGACTGGCTGGGGCGGCTGCCACAGCCTGTGTCCAGGGCAGGAAGGGATGGCTGAGATGGAAATGTCCCATTTGGGTTGAGCCATGCAGGGTGCAGGGACAGGCAGCACCAGTTGCCTTTGCCACCATCAGCACGGGGACATGGGGATAGCAAAAGTGGGTGATTCTGAGTGCCAGGCTCTCACTGCATTGGGGATTCATAGGGAAGAGGGATTGGCTGAAGGGCAATTGTGTGATTTCAAGAAAAGAAACGGTGTGACCTGGAAGCCAGAAAGGGAAAAGGTATGGACATTTCTTCGGATTTTGATTTAAAAAGAGAAAGAGACCCCAACAAACCACCTATATTTAGTTTTCACCTTCAGCTGCACACATGTGGGTTCCCTGAGTAACATCTGCTATTCCCCTCCCCTGTTTAATTTATGGCCGTTAACTTTAGGGCTAAGGACAGTTTATGGAAAAAAACACCTGCTTTCCCCTACTCCCAGGGCAAGGGTGGAATTTTCTCTGACTCTGCATCCTAAATAAAGCTCCGTTCCAGGCCCCAGTGATTCATACCATGGCTCATGCACACATGCCTTATGTTAGGAGGCCCTGTCAAGATGCTCGTGCCCCTTTCGAGTTCGAGGACTCGAGCACAGGCTTTGCACAGATCTCATTTATACACATCACTGGGGCTTTCTGCAGAGCCCAGGGGAAACCTGAGCCTTGGAACTGGCTGCCCTGGTGTTGGGGAATGTGCTAACATCTCATATAGTGACATGGGGAGCAACATCTATGTTATTAGAACACCAATAAAGCCACCCAGTTCTGGCTATCAGCCTGGTTTTGCTCCATCCCTTATCTATCCCAGCCGGCTCCATCATTCCAAGCTTTTCTACAAATGCACCTTATGCACGGACAAAGCTCAGGCTCTGCTTTCTCAGCAAGGCAGTATCTCAGCCCTTTGACACAGATCCCTGGCTCTGGTTCTGTCATTATAAAAGATTATCTTTCCATGATGGAGCTTTCACTCATGGATGCTTGTCAAGAAAAGAAAAGAGAAAAGAAAAAAGGAAAAAAGAGGTAAAAAAAATCAAAATGAGAATTGTTGGCGTCAAATGGATGATAAAACCTGGACGCTCATCCAAGCTTGTATTTGAAAACTGATAGCCAGCACTCAGGCAGCACGCAAAGACCCCACACGTAGCAAACCACCCCGGTCCAGAGCTCTGCACAGCACGCAAGGATGTAGCATGGTGAGGCTTCAAACCCTCTGCAGCAGCCACCCCATAGACCCCACATCAGTGCAAGGGGAGGCTCGCTAGCTCTTTCCAAAGGGGAGCAAAGCAAGGTGATGGTGGCGGGGGGGAGAAGCCCATGACTAATCTGGTAACCTTTCCTTTTAGTGTTTAAGAGAACCGGAGTCTGTTTACAATAAAACAGAGTGATATTTTTCATCCTTCCAAATGGAACAAGGATTATATAAACAGAGCAACCTCAGACACAGCAAACACCTGTTGAAGGGAACCGGCTTGAAAAGACACGCAAAGATCTATCTGTCTATCTATCAAGGCCCCTGTCGACTTGTGGTCAAGTTCAAGTTGAAGTGCACGTCAGAGATCTGCTGATGGGGGAAAGCTGTGATAAGCAAAAGCATTAGCAAACGTCCATGGGTTTTAATCAGGAGGTTAGAGAAGGAGCAAGGAAGAGCTTTCTATCTCTTGAAACCAAGGAGTTTAACTCTGCAAGTTGTAGATAATTCCTCAACTGGATTGGAGCAACATTTCCTGTTCTCTGGCATCTTACTTCCAAGAAGAAACCCTAAATTGGGAAGTTACAGAATAACCTGTCAAAAATCTCCCTGTCTTCCTGCTACCCTTGGGTTTAGGTTTCAGTCCTGCACCAAAACATGTAGGCTTCTATTTCACCCATACTGCTGTGGTTTTGATTTTTCCCTGAACTAATCAAATTAAACATAATCTTGTTCACATAATCCTACAAGCTGGGTCTGAAATCATTAAGTCCTTCTGCTTCAGTCATGTCTCGTGGTGGTGAGTTCCACGGATTAATTATGTATTTCTTACCGCAAAATGGAGCTACATCATATCTTCTGTAATTACTGACTAAAATAACTCAATCAGTTTTGCTGTTTTGTCACAAAGGTTTGTCAAAACCACCCAGCTCTTGAAGCAGAACCATGCCAGGAAAGTCCTACACCTGCAAGACAGCCATGGTTTTAGGATGAGCTCTAAAGCAACAGAGAGATGAAAGATGCTCAAGTCCTGGTTTGGTCTGTTGTGCTAGCAGTGCCTCTAAATCTCTCTGCATTTTGGGAGCCTGCTGGGAGGATGCACCAGGAGATGACCCAGGTTTTAGCCAGTCTGGTAGTGCTTCCAGGCTTGTTAGAAGCTGCATTCCCCATGGACCACAGCAGCCTCAGCATTGGAGCCATGGAAGACCATCCTCCTGCCATCCTGCTGCTGGACCAGGCCCGTAGCTTGGGGCAACCCACAGCTGAAGGATTTATTAGCGTTTGGCATCTTTGACATCAGCAGTAAGAGTGCTTGATGACTTATTTTATTGTGTCATTTGATTAGAACTGAAGAAATGAACACAGAGTTTTCCAAAACGGAACTGGAGGAAGATGTGTCATCCTTCAGAAGCCATTCCCCCTCTCCCTTGAGAAGTGATATTCCCCATGAGCTGTGAGAATAGGAATTTCCAAAGCTATTGTTCAAAAGCGTGACAATTTCATCCTCATTATGACATTTTCCTTTTCCCACCCCTTCCAAGAGCGAGGCAAAGAAATATTACCTATTCCAGCACAGCACAGAGCAGTTTGCTCAAATTGCATATATCAGCGTAGCTCCACTGAAGCCATGGAGGCATGCCAACTTACACCTATCCTGGAATCTGGTCTCCTATTTTATGTATCTCAGATTTCATCAGGTTTCCCTGGATGAGGAGGGCTCCAGAAAGTACAAACTACCTGTTTATCTGACATCCCATCCCAGCTGACAAACCGACATTGCAGGACCGTGCACATCGGAAACACGGCTGATAAAGCACAAAGAAAAACTTCATCTTCCGCTGTGTGCACACTGTTGTAATTCTTCCGAGAGCTTTGCTTAAAAAAACCCTATTTTTCCACCTGTAATGAGAGGGACTGTCTTGCTTTGCCTGGGTTCTGGAAGTGCGCGTTGACAGGCTGTGTGTAATGTCATCTCCCTGTTTTAAACGCCGTTCCAAGCTCGGAAATCCAGTGGGATGTATGGAGGGCTGCTCCGGTGGAAGGAGGAGGAGGGGGGTTATTTTAGTTTTTAAGTTTTTTTAAGGGCACTGGATTTGGTCTTAACCTAACAAACAAGTTGACACAGAGGATTGTTAACCAACGTGATTTAAAGTGAAGTCCTTCAGACCAGCAAATATCTGTGATCATCTGATGCCCAGTTCACCATCTACCCACAACAGCCTCTGCACTCATTTCACATAAAAAGCACCGAAACTTTTTCTTCATATATATTTTATGTATTATCAAATCAATTCTCACAACCAATTTGGGTCTAAAAAATAGAGATATTAAAGCCTAGAAAATATCACTATGTTGTTGTAAATTTTCTCTATGAAGTGTTCTCTCCATACTAAGAAAATGTGCTCCCAGAGGGATGCTCACTGGATGCTAAGCTGTGCCCAAGCACAGGGGCTGCTGATTCGTACCAGCTCTTCCAAGCCAAGCACATTTTGCAAACTGTATTGTCACCCTGAGCCCTATTTTCCAAGAGACACAGGTCTGAGTCAGTGGGAATAATGGAGTATGGTATTCTCAGTGCTGTGAGATAGTACTGACTTCAGTTTTAAGTCTACAGTCTCAGTTCTTTCCAGTTACACCATCAAATACTGGATTAGTCCTGAAGTCACAGCATTCATCTTCATGATCCTTCTTCTTGGTTTCACACATCCTCTTGCACCTCTTTACCTGCCTGTTTCTGTACTTATTTCTAAACCATAGCCAGGAGGAAGATCCTTGGAAATGGTGACTTATTCCAAAATCCACCTTTTTCAGCCTTGTTCCACCTCAGAGACTTTTCACGAGATTGCACTGCTGTTCACCACTGCCTTTTGAGTCTGTGGTCAGTGCACATAACTGAAATACAGTATTTTAACAAGACATTCGTTGCCCTGCAATATCAAGCCTTGGCCACAAATGTCTTTTCTGAATTCATACCTATATCTACCAAGACAGCAGTATCTAATAAGCAAATAAGGGTAATTTGTTTTCCTGGCGCAGCACGTCAGACTCTTTTTGCCCTGTTTCTGGTTTGGCTGTTACTGGGGTTTATTTGTTTCCTGGGTTTTTTTTTTTCAGTTCTTTCCTATGAAATTCTTCATGTTGGAAAGGAGATAGTAAATCACAGAGCTCTTAACACTTTCTCTTTGTGGAGAAACGTGGCTTTTCATTTTTGAATAATTATTCAACTTGTTCCGTCGTATAGTCTTAATATAGCTGCTTTACGGTGTTCCAGTAACAGCCAGGCACTATCTCATATCCTTACGAAAACACACAGCTGAGCACTCTTAAATATTTATCTCATTCCTGAAAGAGAGAGGACTGGTATCAGTAGATCTCAGCCAAGGCTCACATCCAGGTTTAGAGCCCAAGTTCTCAGCTCACCCTGAATTTTATAGAGGGGTCAAATTTGACCACCAAAGCCTTGCTTCTTGGCTTGGCTCAGCGGTCTTCATGCTGTTTCCTGCAGATTCCCATTTTCCTATTCCATTCTGTCTGGGGAATTTCAGCTGGATGAACCAAAGAGACCAATGACACAAGGGGTGTCTAATACACTCTTTGCAGGTTCAGTCCTGTGAGAGATTCTTAATGGACAAGAGGATGACTGGGTGCCTTTTAGTCCAACATCTTGGAACCAACAGGAGGGAACCAGATTGCAGGTTCAGCTTTGGGTTTCTAATGTGATGTTGTAGGATTGACTTGCTCTAGATCAGGTCTGACCAAATTGTGATCCCACCACTTCCAACGATTTTGCAATATTACACAAAGCTCTGACACTAGCCAAGTCATTCCCACATAAACAAGAACAAAATCAAGCAGATGAAACTTGGATCTGGATAATGGTGCTCAGATCCAACTTCTTGGCTTGAGCTTTCCTGTAACTAACATCCAGCTTGGGCAATGAGAGCCGCAGAGAGGAATTTGCATGACTTTCTCTCCTTTCCCAGCCTGTCCAGAGTCATTGGTGTCCCAGGCACTGACCATTGTTTCTAACACTCAGTGCTTTCTCTATTTATACATGCACTCTCTCTCAAGGTCACCTTTTGGCTGCTGCTTCTCCACCTCCTGGAGTCCAGCATTATCTCCACTGGTTGTTTCCAACTATAACACACTCTTAATGGTTTTTTTACTTTTCAGATAACATCAAAACTAATTCCAAGCTACATTGCCTTCCCGCCAATACGTTTTCAAGCTGACAGGAGATGCATGTGTCTTCTATTTCACAAGATTGGCTTCTCACTCAAGGCATGTGGGCACAATGCGATCTTGTCAAAGCATTACATATAACACTAAATTGGACTAATACAAAGTTAGCTTTAAACTAATAGCAGTTCAAAATGTATCTATACATTGTCTGATTACTAGGCTGTTAGAAATCCAAACTGAAGACTAAGAAAACAGGAATAATCACATCCTGGTATTAGATAGCATCTCCATGAACTGCCTTATAGAAATTCCTGCTGGGTAGGTTGGCTGCCTCTGGATGGAGCTCCAAAGTTCGGTGTCTTTCACTGTTTTCCATTGGACTATGCAAGGAACCAGGTACTGTAACTCCAGTTCAAGCATTGAGGGGAAACAATCTGCCCTTACCAAAGTGATCCCACCAAAAGCTTTGCAGACCCACAGGTCTGACCCAGCTGTAGTTGGGCAGCTACAGCTATTTTATTTGTGCCAACCCAACCATAACCCTAACCATTACCTCATGGCTCTGTCACTCTGCCTTCACCTTTCTTCTCCAATCCCTCCTCCCACTACAACAGCAGCAAGAGCCCAGCTTGGCCCTGGTTCCCGAGCCTTTGGGCCACAACAAACAGCTTTGCCTAACACTGATGAGAAATCTTGAACTGCTTTTCAATAGTCCCACTCCCACCAAGGCCAGTGTGTCAGCTCCTCGGTGGCTGCACATCCCACTGAAGCCATTGAAGCCAACAGAGCTGTACTGAAACACACCACCTGACTCACTTGGCTCTAAACCTTTGATTATTGACTTCAATGAGATGAAACTCCAGGCCTCCATGACTTTTTGTTGACCCCAGAAGAGTTTAAGCAATAAACTGTTCTCTTGTCATGTACAACTCCCATAGGATCCCTCAGTCCAACAGACCACAAGTGTTTTCAAGGTAAGCAGTCCAGCATTTGGAGAGCACAACAACGACACTATGGCTGAGAATGGTAATTGTTCTCTATTGCCTCCAGTGATTTGGACATTTCATAATTCCCCTGCTGGCTGACAGCTGGATTCTTCCCTAATTACAAACCAGTTGTAGTTGAAAAATCAGACATTTCCTGGAATTTAAATAACCAATTTTCCACCAGTCAACATCCAACAAAACAATCTTACAGTTTCATTCTAAGCCCATTGGAAGCAAAAAATGTCATCAGAACATGCTCAATGAGTGGGGGAAAAAAGGGATTTTGGTGACTTCACACAGTCAAATACACTAATCCTGGATCTTTGTATTCCATTTTATTTTGTAAGTTGTTGAGGTTTTTTGTTTGCTTGTTTTTGATTCATTTTTTTTAAGGCAGAAATAGTACCATTCATATCCATTGAAAAAACCACAATTCAATGTTTTTAAAAGGCAGCATGTTCTTAAACACTGTGACTGTATTTTTTAAATACAGAGCTGGCATCTGACAATACAATTATTCATTTGTGCCTTAGGAAATATGTCTTCATATCTGATGCAGAATAAATATTGATTTTTCCTCAATCCATTGGCACAGGATTTGTTCATTTTGTCTCTGCAGCAAATTGCTGTGACAGTAAGGAACAACTCTAAACTCCCGAGTCTTAAGCTATTGAAAAGACAAAAGGAAAAGCCCTTAGAGAACTGTTGGCTTCCAAGAAACTCATGAACTCCATGAATGGAGAATGATGGTGCTGCATCCTAATTACATCCTTGGGGAACTATGGAAACAAAGGAGCCCCAAACACTCAACGCTGGTGCAGTCAATAACAGCAGCACTGTTTGACAGTTCATCTTCTCGGCTGCTATGTTCTCTTCCAGAACCCACAGTTTCAGGCATATGTACTTTTTTATTTAATCAATCTCTATCTCTTGTGAGACAGAAATAACCCTTCAGCTGTAACTGATTAAAGAGAATGGTGCTTGAGTTTGCAAGCAGCATGAAATGGGAGTTGGTAGAAATTTTAAGAGCCTGCTTGTCCTTGCGAACAGCATGACATGACCTCCTGAATGGAGGTCACTAAATGGAGTCTTTGCCATAATTAAAAGAGGACAACTGCAAATGGGAAAAAAGCATCTCATACTTAAAATGACCTTTGAAGCTGTGATGGTGCAAAAAAATCTGCCCCAGATTTGAAACCTTGAAGCAAGTGCTTGGAAGTTGTAGCATCTGGGGCATCTGTGTACCAAGTACTTTCCAGAAGGAGCTATTTTATTTGGGGCAGAAACCAATGGAACTTTGAGTTCTCTTTGCATAATGGAACTCAAAGAATGTATATATCTTACAGTGGGGTTTTTATTTTCCTTCCCTTGGGAGCAGCTGGGTTTTCCCCAGAATATCCCATTCTCATGGTCTTGTCTATTTTGGCATCACCTTCATGTTACTTGCTTTGCATATGGGAGGAGGGCTCTGTAGACAGCCCAGCCCCTTCCATCCTCCGCCTCTGAGATGCAAACTGCCTCCTCATGTGAGCACGGTGCTATCCGCTGGGCAACATGCTCAGGGAAGGCAACAGAGGAGCCAGGAGCTGTTTGCATATGTGGGCTCATCGATTAAACCAGAGGCAGCTTAGGGCTTCTCTGTTCAGAGCATTCGCACAGATGAGCCTATGAAGGGATGATGCAACTGGGACCATACAGCATTATCCCATCCCCAGGTCATTTAACACACAGGTGAGAAGCTGTGGCAAATGCTCTGGAAACCACACAACCCATCATGAGGTATAATTTGTCCCTAGATAGCGTGCTGGACAATGTATGGTTTGCCAAAGGCATTTCAAAAGCTTCTTTGGCCTTTATCAAACAAAAGGGAAAACAAGGAAGAACACCTGTTTTAAGGAATAGGAGCAATTCTGGAGAGCATATGCAGAGGCTTCCAGAGGGGCTTTAAAATGGACTTGTCAAGCAACTTAAATGGAAACGTTATTCCTGAAGTTTATTCTAAGATTTGTGCATACTTAACCCATAAACCCACAGCAAACAAACACTGTGTAAAAGCCCCAAGGGTAAATAGAAAGAACAAATCCCACATAGATCATTGCAGTTGTGTTGGGGGAAATCTCTATAGAAGAGACTGTTTGACTCATTTTCAGTCTTTCTGCCAGCACTTGGTTGTATATAGCACACAGGAGAATATATTTCATCCAGTTAAATTCTGCTTAGTGGGGGTACCAAAGCCCATTGAGCAAAATTGATGATGCCAAACTAAATCTTAACCCAGTTATTAGTGCTTGAAAGGTATGTGAAGATTTTTAATAATGAGGAAGGCTAAACAGAGATGTCTGTTTTTCATAATTGCACAGTGCTCCCAAGACAGCTGCTCAGCCATCTTGAAAATCAATGTTTTGATGCCCTTTGAACCTTCTTTTCCTGTTGAGTGTCTCTCCTACAGGTTGCTCCCCAGGATGAAAACAATAAAAGCAAATATATAACAGTAAAGGCCTGAGGTTAATGTCTTTAACAAGATAATGTTACTTAAGGGAACTGTAAACCAAATCATTCCTAAATTCCATTTGTTCTTTGCAATCTAGGATATATTATGAAACCATATGTGTGCATATGGATGCGTACACAGTGTGCAAGATTTTTTACAGTAATGACTGCGTTTTCACACTGCACATACCAGTATTCCCATATTGCATGGTTTCCTGAGAATTAGTATTATTCTAACTGTTAATCCTTTTATTAATAACTTGCTATTGCAGCTGTGTCAAAGAATCACATCGTAACATAGCTGGCTATGAGTCTAACGTGCAAGATCTAAACAAATTTGCACCAGGTCATTTTACCAAGCAGCATTTTTTTCTTTGGATATAGTATCAAAAGGTAGTTCATTCCAGCAAACTGGCACATGCCCTTAATGGTTTTTAATTTTCACCAGAGAAGAACTTGCTAAAATTACTTCAAGCTGCATTCCTTGTGTATATATGGATTTTGGAGGAAAAAAAGAGAAAAGAAAACATGAAAGGGTAAACAGTCTCCTCATGCACATGGCTGTTTTTATACCACTGAAAATTTATCTCAAGACATGTTCAGGTTAGTCTCTCCAGAAGTTACTTTTGCAGCGTTCTTGGATATTCCCTGCAATTCTATAAACCATGGGCAAATTTGATACGGAACAATACTCTGTCCCTACGTGTGTGTCTTTTCTTGATTTTCATAGAAGTGGTAGATATAAATAAGTGTAGACCAAAGGAGTGAGACTAGTTTATTTAACTTTATATTATCTACAATACTATAAATCCTGGAAACAAACCAGAAGCATAATCCTACCAAAACATTTTGGAGGTTGTCCAGAAAAAATCCAAGGACACTTGTTTCTGCTGATATCTACATCATTGAACTAATTTCCATTAAAACGAATAAATGAAAATCCCTGCCAGGGGGAATCACAGGCAATCATATTCACTTTACAATGATAAAAGTCTCAGCTCTATGTGCCTTCAAATTTCAAACCTACTTAGATGCTGATGAGAACCTGACGATATGGTCACCATGAAACACTCTGGAAAACTGGAAAACTGAGAGTTTGGAAGATGTCACTTCTTCCTCCTCTTCTTCCTCCTGAGTCTGAGTTTTGCTACTGCCCGTACATAACCCTTAGAGGGCAATGAATATTTGGCATAAGGACTGCCACAGGGATAAGGTACTAGGGTATCTGAACGTGAATCAAGAATCTCTACAAATGGTCAAGAGGGAAAGAGAAAGCTCTTCAAGTCTATTTATAGCAGTAATAGGCTTAATCATCCCTTTCAATTATCAACACCATCTAGCTATGTTCCTGTGAACCATCACAGCTCTCTGGAGAGCATCATTTTGCCTTGCATTACAGTATTATTTGTACAGCTACACAGACTGGAGCTTTAGAGCATGGATAAGCACAGCAGGACTGCATGGCCTTGCCCAAGAGACTTTTCTTCTGGGACAGAAAATAGGTACATATGGAAACCAGGGCAAATTGTATTTTTTGCATGCTCCCTTGGGATCATTTAGTTTCTCATTAGTCCAATAAGCTTCAGCAGTTGTTTTCTCACCTATTCTTTGTAGAAGAGCAGTAGCCTTAAGACCTCTGATGCTAGTCCAATCCACCTACTCCATGATGGGCATCCATCCTCTATCAGCAAACCCTACAAAGCACAACAGAACAAGACCTCCTTCCTCAAAGGGAGGTGGTAATGGACTCTGCTTTGACATGGGCCACCAGTGCGGTGTCAGTATGGACTGATCTTCTTGGGCAATAAAGCCATGGTGCTTCAACAAGCTCAGGTTTAACAGGACTTGTGCAGGGTTTTAGAGCTGCCCTGTAAAATACCTTTCAGAAATAGAAACATTACCTCTTTCTCCTTGCAGAGATTGCAGGTTTTCATACCAAAGCATGTTTTAGATAGGCTCCACGTGTTTCATTTTCTCTTCTAGCATTAATTACAGATTAACCTGACCTCACCATGCTATCACAGCTGCTAGTATAATGCAGCTTTAAGGCAGTGGACATGTCTATCATTAACTATTTAAATGCTTCTTTCTGCACCATCAGCAGAAGTATTGCCACATAGTGCAGAGCAGAAGGGATAAACCAGTACCCTTGTGTCATCCTTCCCAACTCAGGTTACATGTGAGTTGACCCATGTAGTATCTATAAAGGGGTAGGAAGTGCTGTTTAAATCAACAGATGCTTTCACACTTATTTATTAAAGGAAATAGATGAGCATGCTGACAGATTTTCCTGATCGTAAGTACATTCCCGGAACTAGAATCTTCTGTAAAGGCTTAAAGATCCTACTGTATGAAGAAATGAAGAAACGGCAAACAGATTTCACTGTCACTCATCTTAAGCTTTCGACATGAAGAAAAAACTGAATTATAGCTTGGGAAAAAGGAAAGCTAAAAAGAGAGGGAGAAGAGTTGATAAACATTAATCTATGAGTGGTAGTCATAGGGCATAAGGAACAATTGCTCACTATTTCTCAGAAGCTGGAATCTTCAAATTAGATGATGAGGCAATGGTTCTGAAATAAACGGAGTATTTCTTTTTTTAAATACCTCATCATAATATGCGGTAGAAAACATTGCCCCAAGGATGTTTTGGGTACCAAGTGTACAAATTGGTCCAAAAACCCACTGTCATCTCTACTGCCACTTGGAAAAGAATTACAAATTTGAGTACAGACATGAGACACTAAATAAAATTAGCTTATTTATCTCTAAATACATTTTAGCCCTTTAAGATCTCAGCTCTGTTTCCACTGATTGAAAGTTTCTCATGATTTGCAATTGATTTTAAAGCCATGCAATACTGCATCTTTTTACTGTGAGTACACCAGTGTGAAACTTTCATTCTGGAAAGAGGAATCCACTTAACACAAGATTCAGGATCTCTGGAGGTGGAGACATTTCTAACATTTATGCCAGAACGACATTTATGCCAGAACGACAAACTGACACTCTACACTAATAAACATATTCTGAAACAACTGCAAAGAAACATTTAGCTCGACCTCCCACCAGCAGGTTATTTTTAGATTATTTCTTTTTTAATAAACCAAAAAAGCCACAAAAGCCCCCAAAATCTTTTAATCTAATCTTGGCTATATTTTCCCTTTCAATGCCTAAGGGATATGAGATTATTTATAACAGGAAACCTTTGATTTCTGAGCTTTTATGTTTTTGCAGTGTTCCAACTCACACACACACACACACAAAAGTGTGTTGATCTTTAAGCAAAAAACAAATTACAGTGTGTACCCAGGGCTAATTCTCCCATTCACCAGCACCACCACTGCTGCCTCCTGCTAGCATGATGTGGAGCAGAATTAGGTCCATGCAAGGGGTTTGGATAATCCCACCTTAAGCAACGCAACCTCAGAAGTAAGCAAACCCGTTGGAAGAGCGCCTTACAGGAACAGCCAGAAGACACCGGTGACAGACACATTAAGGATCCCCCTGGGTATTTGCCTTCCCATTAGCACGGTCAGCACGAGGTTTGCATGCCGGGTCAAGGCAGGGAACGAACATCTCCCTGACAACAGCACAACTGTAGGGTCCCCCCGTGTCCCCAAGGTCAGTGGAAAGTTTCTTGCTGACTTCAGAGGTTGGAATTAAGGCCATGAGAAGCTTGCATATGGCACTAAACCCGTTTTTCCACATTGTACAACATGAATGTATATAACAGCGAGTACAAAATCCCACTTCAGCCTTTGGAGAGGAGCCTTGTCATCCCACCATTACCCCATCCTCTCCAGCCCCATCCAATGTGCCTGTGACCTTGCACTTGAGTAAGTCTGTTGTAGCTCTGGCAACCTTCTTTTTAAAAGGACCTTGTTCTACTCTTCCCACCAAACTGTCCTTGATTCTTATATCCATAAACTAGGCATCTACAATTCCACATGAAGAAGCCAGTGCCTTTCCAAATGACAGATCTCAGTAACAGCAAGAAATAGCATAGGCACAGGCCTTTGATCCAGTTTGGTGACTTGTGCAGGCACAGGTATGCTGTTATTTTCAGTACAACTTTCCCTAAAGGACACAACCCAATGGAAAAACTGCTGCTGACAAAATTTCAGCTGCATGGGGGCTTGTCCAGCAGAGGTTATTTCAGGATCAGGTGCTGGATCACTGTTTCCCTGCAAGTTCATCAGGGTCTGCCATGACAGGACAAGGGGCAATAGGTTTAAACTAAACCCGGAAGAGTTCAGGCTAGATATAAGAAAGAAGTTCTTTACTGGGAGGGCATTGAGGCATTGGAAAGGATTGCCCAAAGAAGTGGTAAATCATCCATCCCTGACAGGGTTCAAGGCCAGGTTGGACAGATCCTTGGGTGACATGGTCTAATGTGTGGTGTCCCTGCCCAAGGCAGGGGCTTTGGAATTGAACGATCCTAAGGTCCTTTCTAACCCAAACTATTCTGTGGTTCTATGATTCTAAAAGCGTCTTTGATGCCTTGGTCATGGAATCATAGAATACTAGGTTGGAAGGAACCTTGAGGATCATCTGAGTCTAACCTTTCTTGGGGAAGCATGACCTAGTCTAAATGTCCCGGCACCCTGGTCCGTACAAGGGCTCAGAATAATGGTATGTTTGTTATGATAGATTAATCATTTTTTCTTGGACATTTCTGCTTTGGTTTATTTAATAGTTAGTAATGTTGCTGAAAGGAAAATGAGGACAAGAAGCTCCTCAGTGGATGAGAATTTACTGCCAGGTCCTGTCACTTCCCTTGACAATATCTTTCTAGTGATAAAATACGCATTGTACAACATGAGTAAAACTGAATGGGAATATGTTCATAGAGATTGACATCAAAGTCTAAGTGATTGCAGACCTGGAAAAGCTAAAAAAAAAGAAAAAAAATCATGTAGTGATGCATTTCTTGCAAGTTTCAATTCCCAGAAAAACAGGAAAGTTTCTCCATGTGTTTTAAAGAAATAGATGTAAATATACAAATATATATAAAATTAGGTTTTTTTGCAGATGGTATAAGGAATGGCAAGCTCAGCTTATGAAGGGTAAATCAGATTTCTGCACATGGAAATTTTCCTCTTCCTGCATCTGAAGGTTAAATGGGATTTTAAAGGCATTTAGCCAGACCCTATATAATTTCAACCCCAATAGCTTCACATGGTCCCTTTTAATCTTGCCTAAATTATTGTTATGAAGAACGTGATAATGGTTTTTCTTTTGCTGGCAAGCTGAGAAAACTGATTTTGTTGCTGGTTTAGCCAGGCACTCTTTCAAGCAGTTGAGCTGAGCCTAGCGCCAAATGTGGTCTGAGGTTGGTTGATCTCTTGGCTTCCCCACTGATGTGATGAGGATGGGCAGAGGAGGCTTCAGAGAGGATGCTGCAGCACATCTCTGGCTGCACCAGCCAAAACCTTACTTCTGACCCAACCATTCCTGGTTGTTTCTTCACTTGTATTCACTCACACACAAAGACAGTGACAAAAACTGGAGCCATTGCACATATCCAGCATACAACCCACTGATGTAGGATCAAAACTTGGTTGATCTGGTTGAATTTAAAAGAAATAAGAATATTCTTAGGACAGGAACTTATTCCTCAAGCCGGGATGGAGGCTTTTCAGGGACAGAGAAAAGATATGGCAGAGATGTGACAGATAGGGATGTTATTTGTCCCATCTTGTCAAAGTTACAACCACTTTGCAACTGCACTGACTGGTCCGCACATGGGTGAAGGCTTGATGTAGTCTGGTTTACACGTGTTTCAGAGGTGGTCACCTATCAGCTAGGAGGTCAAACCCATAGACTGGAATAAACCTTAGAAGATCGCTTTTAACTCACAACAGTTAAAATAATAAAAATAAAAAGTCTTCACTGAGCTCTGGCAAAAACATTTCTCTTCAAGTTTAGTTCTTTTCTTTCCCCATGAAAAATGATGGCTCCTCGTGCCTTTTCTTTACCTTTAATCCCAGCAATGCTGCATTTATTCTAGCTGACCACGTTCTTTCCTTCTCCTCTCCCTCCCTCTTGCACCGGAGCATTAATGAATGGGAACATTTTTCTTACTTTCAGAGGCATTGCAAAAGGTTTCAAAGTAAATTCTCTGGAAGCCCAACAAGAGCCCACACTTCCCCCTGTAGTGTGCTCATGGCGAGGAACCCAGTGAGGAGAAATCACCGTGACCCCATCCTCATCAGGAAAAATAAATACGTTTTCTTCCATCTGAGCTGCAATTCTGCGTGGAACAATTTAAGCTTTTCCTGCCACCTCCAGGCATTGAGGTTTGTAATTGAAATCCTGAGGAATGGAGTTGGCCAGCAGACAAACAAGAAACTGTCATCCTTGTACATCTGCTTTGCTTTTGGATGATTTAACTGGCCAATTGGTCTTTGCTTTTCATTAATATTTAATTCCAACCCCCTTCCTCCTGAACAGGGCAAGGTGTTATAAGCGTTACTCTTTGGAACCAGGAATGAAAGCTTCCATCCACCATGCCCCTCTGCTGAGCTACCTCCAACGCAGCCTGGAAAGATTGCTCCAGGGGGAATAAGGAAACCATCTGGTTTCTTGGGATGCTTAAAGTGCTCGGCTTTTCTGCCAGATAGAAGCTGATCACTGCCAGCTCTAGCAGAAGGCTTTCCAGTGTGATGCCTGCCTATAAGAAATAAGGCAGGCTGGCGCAACCTTGTGCATCTTCAAAGCTGGTCCTGTTTTGACAGGCCAGAGGACCTTCAGAAGTCCCTTCCAACCTAAATTACTCTGTGGCTTCTTTATCATAGTCTCAATGTTCATAAGGTGATAAAGCCCAGAGGCAGGCACCGATGCACAATGCTCCAGTCCAAAAAGGAAACATGTTGTGGAAAATCACTTCCTAGTAAATCTTCAATTAGAAAAGTGGGAAGAGGGAGTTTGGGGGGAACTGATTAGAAATCTGGATGCATCTTGCTCCAAACCTCCAGCACCCAAACCTTTTCAAGGGACCTTCCAAACAGCATCTGTGACTGAAAGGAACCTAAATCCCTCCAAAGGATACCCATGTCTAAACACAAGAAGCTGGCAGGTACAGGCAGGGGTCCAGTGAACTCTTACAGACCTCCTGGCTTATTTACAAGGTGTCTTAGCTATTGTAAGCAGCTGCTTTTTTGTCCATGAATTGTACTAGGAAAGGAGCAAGGAGCAGGACAAAAGCAAGGAAACTTGGCTTGAGAAAACACCCAAACACATCAAGATGAAGAAACTGTTACAATGCTTGGAGCTGGCGTCCATCCTCTGCTCCTCCTTCCCTCCTAGAAGAGTTCTAGAGGCACATCAGGGATGGATCCTTCCATTGTTATTTGACTTGGACTTGTGCTGATATTAGTCATCCACCAGCTTTTGGTGACCCTGACATAAAACTCTAAAGAACAAAAATGGGTGATAATCCCAATTAAAATTAGCTGGAAGCTATTCAGCACACATTTTCACCTTTCCGAGACAACAAGGCTTTGACTAACCAAAAAATGCTTGGGAGAAGTAATTTGCTTTCTCAAGGCTTTTTTTTTTAATTGAGTTTTTTTTCTTCTTTCTATTGGTGGAATAAAAACCAATATTCCACCAATATGGAAGGCCCAGATAATTTCTACAGCATCATTTCTCTTTCTTTTGTTTTTCTCTTTTTTTTTAAATTGTTTTTTAACCAGTTTAGGGCTGATATTTTTGAAAGAGTAAAAACATCCCTCAAAAACATAGTAAAAATATTGGAATAAAAGAAAAAGCCTGTGGTCATGAGCAACCCTAGAAAGCTCAACTGACATCAAAATACCCTTTGAATCTATGGGCTTATCCACACTTTTCACACACAGAAGATTCCCTAACCAGAAGAGTTTGCATGTCCTCCCACCTGTGTGCCCTGTTTTACCTTCAGAACTAGGAGCAACCCTTGTTGACAGCTATGAAAATCCTGTGTATCTACAGACAACCCAATCCTTTCATTAACTATCTGCTAACTAAGATGCCGGCAGCTTCTCATGAACAATATTAGTGGGGGAAGATCTTTGATTTGTCACAACACATCATAGGGAACCGGGAGAAAATAACCAAGTTGTATTGGATAGAAAGAGTTCAGTTTGGTCCTCCCACTTTTCTAGCTCCAAAGTTCTCTGTTTTACTGTCTTGGGCTCTGAGAGTTTTGATGCCATCTTAGGGGGAAAAAAAAATCCTGTATCCACACATTAAAAAAATGTGAAAAGATGATCATTTTGCTGCACTGTATATTCTACCCCAATGAGCACTCTAACAGATGTAAATAAAACCAGCTTTTCCTCTTCTGACTTGTCCCATGAAGCTGTAGCTGGGCCTCTACATAATCCTTGGGATTTCTGAAGCTTTTAGTTTTAACTAAGTAATTTGTATGGCTGCCTGAGATGCTTCCAAATGTGTGGTAACTTGAGTTTGGTATGCTCCCAACCACCTAATTAAAACCATGGAATAAAATCATTTGGCTTAGGTGATTTTTAATTCTTCTTTCCTCCTCCTTTTATTTTTTAATCAAAAGAAACCTTCTGAGTCACATATCTAGGGGATTATTCTAAACAGCACTTTGGAAAGGGCACACTCTGGAAATCCTATATAACAGTGGAGGAGAGTTGTCACGCATGTGTGTAGAGCTCATTTAGACTGAATGCCAAAGGTTATGGTACACACAGGAAAAAATCAAATTGCTTGTGATCCTCCTTTTACTGCAGCATCCCTTTCAGGATGATGTAATGAGGAAAAGAAGATTTCCTCTTCCAAAGCCTTAACGAGGATTTTGGAACGACTGAAGAAGGAGCAGCCCTGGGGGGCCCAAGTGCGGATGTCAAATGTGCTTGAGGAGTATCAGGGGAATTGTTCCCTTTAGGGCACCAGCTCTGTGCACAGATCCAGAAAAAACCCATCTATAGCGGGAGAAGGGAAGAGTTTCATCCAGAGGAAACCTACAGTCTGCTGCAGGCTACCCTTTATGGTGAGAAACTTGAGCAACATGATGCAAAAGCTTTTCCCCTAGCACACGCAGTCTATTTGGAAGCAGCAGCCTGTGAACAAGAAATGGCTTTCCTCTTTTCTGTGTTGATATAGTCAACAATCAAGATCTGTGCTTTTTGTTGTCATTGTTTGGTGCAATAACACACAGATTGAAGTTTGGTTTTCACGGTATCTGGCTAGGCATGTTGACCTGATGTGGATCAAAGACTACATGGTAGAATTAAGCAAATACAATCAGTGTAATATGATTCATTCTTGTCCTGCTGAACAGATGTTTGAACAGATGTCAGGTAAAAAAAAAAAGTGCTGGGGAATTAGTACATTATTCTAAATTAAAGTGTTACTCTAAATTAATGCTTTTAAGAGAAAGAAGCATCTTTATTAATCCCATTTAATGTGAAGGAGAGTATTTGTGACTTTGATTACTAGGAAGTTATTCTCCCTTTGCCTTTTAGTGGCCAGCAATCATTAGTTCCCCTATCAGAAACACAACAATGTTAGTGGGCTAGGATGCTTGCCTATCAGCCTTCTCTGCTTAAATCTCCATCATCTTGGGAAGCAATATTGAAGACATGAAGTAAATACAGGTTTGAAAATGTTGAGTCATTATGAGCCTACAATCTGAGGAAAAGGTTTGATCTGGATTGTGTTGTATAGTTGCCATCCTTACATACTTGGGAGCTTCGTAGGTACCTTGTTTGCTGTTTGGTAAACATGGTAGCAAAAACCTAGCTTTTCTTGGCATTTCTCAGTCAGTATTAAAAATGAAGGAGACTTATAATGCAACTGATTAGCCATATAATTATAGTAACTGGATTTAAATCTGGTAATTATGGAGGCAATGTTTAGCTAAACACTCATTTAGCCATGTATCTGCAGACTTATTAACCACACAGAGATCCTACCACCCAATTTGAAGTCTATAGACATGGCTAAACAGACCTCTAGCTTCCACGCTTTGCTTGGCCACGAATGTTTCTTCAGCATTTAAAAGCTGTGCCTCCTTTGTCAGGGAAAACTCCAAAAACAATAAAAAAGAACTAAAAAAGAAAATAAGCCGATAAAGAGCTCCTTGGAAAAGTGCCTGGAGATGACTAACCCATCTCAAATTCTAGGTATTCAGAGGAAAATTGCCTGGCCCACCAGAGCAGCAGTGCAAGACAGGTTGGTGGAGATGGGAAGTGAATTTCTTACATATTCAGTGAAATTCTTGTTTGATTATACTCTAGATTGTAACCAGCTGATAGGGAAAACCTGAGGTTACTGGTGATCTTTTTACCAGTTCTATTTGCTGGAGAGCTGATCTCCAGTAACTGCTCTTTAAAAAGGAGGACAAACCAAAACAAATAAATGGGAAGGTTTGGGGTGACTGTTCCTCCACTCAGCACTTTCGTGTCAGAAAGGAACATCAAGCCCTTCATCTCTGAGGGTCATTGATTTCTTGAGGGATCCTGGATGGCTTCCCTACGAATCTCTGCGGAGATCATTCTTTTTATAGCTATCTCATGTCACTGGGGAACATTTCTCCAGCCAGCACATTCACTCAGCCACCAGTGCTGCCTGACATTTACCCTCTGATGTGGCTCAGTTAACTTTGCCTGGCTACGCAGAGGCATCCACATAAGGTCATACTTTGAAAGAACAAGGAATTCCACAGTAAGGCATCAATGCTTGGGAAAACCATGCATCAACCAAATTTCTTTCTCTACTACTCATTACCCTATCCCCATTTGATTTGCCATCAGAACGTTGCATCTCTGTCTGCTGTGCACGGAGATGTTCAGCCATCTTGGTAACCTTCCAATTGGTGAACATATGTAGGTATGAAAGACAAGACTGTGTTGTGGGGATATGGATCTTGCTTCAGCTATAGGGATTGGCAGTTCAATTAGGAGAAGAGTCTGTATCATGAGGCAGCCACAGTCTGATGGGAAAAACTTCCTAATTCAGATTTACTCTGCTGCTAAGGCACTCTGGGATGCTCACCTTATCACTTCACCTCCACATGTGCCCAGTTCCTTCCCATTCATTCATTTGCCTATTCCAGAGTCTGATCCTAAAGCCAGCAAACAGGCTGGGTACAGGATCCAGATCCAAAAGCTCCTACTTGGGCTTATTTCCAGCAGTATATTTGTAAAAAAGGTTTTGCTGAAGAAACCTTTCAAAGAACATCTGGGGGCACAAATGTCCCCACTTTGCTGCATTTCAGAGCAAGCTGAAATAACCCCTTTAGCAAAGCAGCATCCCTTCTGTGATCTGGTGACCAGCTTCTGTCCTGCTTTTACCCAGGAGGTGTATCATAAAGCTGCGGGTTGACGGGGACCACAGTGGTTATTTCAAGTTTCAAAACCAGAAGAGAGACAGAAAAGAAATGCTCCAGGCAAAATTCTTGCACATGAAGTGCTCTAGCCCTAAAGGTGTGATGAAAGCATAATCCTGCACATAACCCTTAGTTCTGCTGCCTAAAATAATACTCCAGGATGCTGGCAGGGGAATACTATGCTTCCTGTGAGTGTTTCAGTTCACATTCTCCCAAAAATAACACAGCGACTGTTAACACCTGCACTTTTCAACGTTTCCTTGCTAACAACAAGGAGATTAATGGGTTCCATTCAAAAAGACCTTTTCGACCTCATTTATGATGTTGAGAAACTCAGGAAATTTCTTGCTAATCCAAACCTTGATAATCCCAGTATCCTTCAAAAAAAATCTCTGCCCAGGGCATACAGCAGGAGAGCTGTTTTATCAAGGTAGAACGGGATCCACAGGGCATCACAGCAGGTGGATCCCTTCATTAAACAGAGGTGAAAAGCAGGAGGGGGAAACAGGAACAGAGATTACCCAACCTGCTGCCCAGTGGTGCAGACTTCATGCACAAATTCATTTGAACAAGTTTTAGCTCCCATTTTGGAAAGCCTGTGAAGATGTGAGGCAGGGAGGGATTCCAGCAGTTCCTCAGGGGAGCTACTTTAATCCAGTGCTCCCTGGCAGGATTAGACCAGGCTAATCCTGCTGACAGATGCCAGAGTGATGCTTGATCCAGCAGCTCCTGATGGCTTAGTGCCACAGCAGGCAGGGAACGGGCATGAGAACCAGAAGCTGCAGGTTAGCTGCTTCTGGGACTAGTTCAATCTGTGATTTCCAGAGGAAGTTTTCTTCCAGTTTTTCCATGCACAGTTCCAGCTTTCATCCAGTTGCTCAAATGACATCTTAATGATCAAGTTTTGCTAAGCACACTCGTGAGCCAGAAGTGCAGGGATAAGGACCTGCGCAACTCAAGCACAACCAGAGGGAAAACAAAGCAGAAAACGACTGTCCAGGTTCAGCACAGGATGGTCAGGGACACCAGTGTGGCAGCTACTCACTTACCACCTTTTAGAGGGCATGCTGAGGATGCTCTTAGAAAAGGACCAGCCTCAAAGAAGGAAGGTTTGTACAGAACTGAACTACTGCTATGGTCTTCTGTATTTTCCTGCACTCCTATAGGTAAGGTCAGCTATCAATTGTCCTACAGGAGCTACAGTTAATAGACATGTGTCTCTCCTGGGAAGGGAGATGGGTATTTCTCATGCTAAGCTGTAACATCTTCATTTTCCCCAGCAATGCACAAAGTCTGTGCCTCTAAGATGAAGAGAACTGCTTTGCTCTGAAAAGCCCTTGTGGGTAGGGATGCTGAAATGGGATGGAGCAAAGAGCAGCAGACAGATGGCACAGCTCAGGATTTCTGATTGAGTAAAGCTAACTAGACCCTCCCACTGCCAAGGAAGAAGAACACATCTAGATGGTGACTCCATCCCAAAGAGGTCTCAAAGCTTTAGGTGGCCAGACTCAGGCAACACAGTCCTTGTGCTGGTGCTCTTTCCTGGTTGCTCTGATCCCCTTGCTTTCGTTCCCATCACCGCTTGATCTGACACCCTTAAATGACTATTTCTGGTCTCTGTCTCACCCCCAAGCCTCTGTTCAGCCCAATTAGAAGTCTTAATGAGGTAAAAAATAGTATTTTTTCAAGTCAGCATGGGGTGCAAAATCATCCGGTGTGGGAGCAGGAAATAACAATATACCCCCATTGTAGAAATTTTTACAAATTGTACTAATCGGGTTGTTTTGTAGCTACCAAGCAGGTGGGGGAGGGAAACTGATGTGGTCATTTTAATCCATTCCGCTCAATAGGAAGTTTTCAGGCAGTTTCGAACAATTGGGGCTGAGAAAGTACAGCTGATGTTGTGTGTGTACTCAACAATTTGCAGCCGAAACACAGAAAGGTCAAGCCATTGAGGGCTGGTAGCTGAACCCATTGTTCAGGATACCGGGCTCCCCATGGACCTGCAGGAAGCACAGGGCAAAGCTAAGGCTACCCTTGCCAAAGCTTCTGCAAATATTTTCCCAAGGCACAAATTGTATGCTGCTTGGAAAACAGAAAAAGTAAGGAGCATCGTAAACACATCAACAGGCATGGGGGAAAAAATACCTTGTGTATGTGTATGCTTTCCCAGTGATGATTCACACATAACATAGGGGTCTTGGTAGGGTCATCTTGAGTGAGAAAAGGTGGTAGGTCTGAGCCCGTCAGTAAAAAGATACTACATTTAAGCAAAGATGTCTTCCATAAGCATAATCATCTCCCTGATCTATCTAATGAATTATTTCAGGTTGGGATCTCTTCACGATACAGATTTAACAGTGAGAAGGATTTTATCTCAGTATGCTAGACAGTCTTCTCCTGTGGATCACTTTCTGGGTTGGTCAGACTAAAATCAAAGAGATCTGGTCAAAAAGTGAGCAGAAACCTTGTTGTTTCTCGTTAAGAAAAAGTTGAAGCAGCCCTCTAAAACTTGTCCCCAAGTCACTGCCTTTTGATACCTTTTTTCCATGTTGCTCGGTCATTCCATTTTCCCAGAGGTAACTTCCTTTCCCTTTATATAGGGGAAATAAACAGACTACAAAGGAATCTTGCTTACTGACAGGTATTTGAAGAGCTTGGATTGGCTCTGGACTCAAGTTGCTGCAGGTAAGTGTCAGGTCTGCTGATTTAAGTGTCAGGTCTGTTGATTTGTCAGTGTTCATATCTGATCATCCTCTAAAAAATTAATTCTTTTAAACCATGAACTACATGCTGCAGTCACTGCAAATAAATTGATGATGGTCATAAGGTTTGAAATAGACTCTCAGGCCAAGATCTCCATGCTCTTTATGCTCCCTAAACAGTGAGAACATCCCAGAATCAATGTGTACAGCTCTCTCAGCTGTGCTGTTACCAGATCCCTTCAATCCCAGTGGTTAGTAATTGCAACAGCGCAAATTGCTCAGCTAAAAGGTAAGCTGGGAGATACGACAAAACATAAAGGAAAAAAAGGTCTGGAAAATAGTGCAGGAAGTTGTTGATTCTGAGCAGAAAAAGTAAAATTGGCATTTTTATAGAACAATACCAAATCAAGAAATCTTATGAACAGAAAACTTCTGGAAGAGCAGAGTAATAGGAAGTGCTGCAAGAAAAGTAAAGAATAACATAATCCTAACTATTCTATGATTCTATGATTCTATGATTATAAGCCCACACATGAGATTTCTTTCAGTGCTGTTGCTTGCTGTATGTGCTTACAGACTTCTATCCTGATACAGTGCCTTCCCAAAGCTGAGCACGTGTTTTCATTCAGTCTCTAGAACCAGCTACAAAGTCACTAGCAAAGCATATCATGATCTCAGACCCAGTGCAAGCCCATGCACCAGCATAGCATAGAAGCATTTGTGCTTCACTGAACTGTGGTCCTTTCAAAATAGAAAAAAGATGGTGAGAAATCACCATGTTTCAAAAGCTGGAAATATTTTACCCTTCAAGAGCAAGGAATGAAAGATAAAAAACAAGAAATAGAGGCCTGGCCAGTGCATTACTACAACGTTGCATAGGTTTCATATGGGTGAAACATCCAATGTCAATTTGGGAGTCTCAGGTTTCCCTTTGTGAGAACAACAGAATGAAATTCAAGGAAGTCTTCATATTGTGATGCTCCTAAACCTGCATTTACCCTGACTGACACACGGCCCCAAGTCTCTTGGAAGCACAAGAGCCATTTCTGAAGAGTTCAAGAACAGTAAACAATCTTAAATTTGCTATCTAAAGCCTTTCTCCAATGGTGAGAAAAGTAGAATCTGAAATTCCATTCACCCCCACCCAGGAGCTGAATTCTGATAAATCACTGAGAAATGTCCCTGAATTGAATGATGGATTGCTGGTTTACCCCAGGATAAAAGCAGGATTAGGCTCAGGTATCTTGAATGCAACGAGTCTGAGGGTGGGCAGGCTGAACACTGATGGGTTTCTAATGCATGAAGAGCCAGAATGCAGCAGTGGCTCTACCCTACCATAAGTAATTAAATGTTTTTCAGTTATTCTAAGAAACGAGATAGTTGATTCAGAGATCATGTTCCACCCGCAATCTGCATAGGATAAAGCAAATTTTCCCTTGTTCCATCCAGCCTCCTCTGCAGGGTTCCTGCTTTCTGCATTGCCTGCATGCCAAGGCAAACACAGATATTCCAAGGAACAGGAGGGATTTCAAAAACCTGCCCTATTCCAGCAGAATAACCATAAAGCTGTTCCTAGATATGCACAGATAATTTTTGTGTTAATCGTAAAGCAAACTCCTCTGCAAAATATTATTCGTGGGACTGAACATCTGCCAACTGCAAAAACATTTTCTTAGCTTGTGGATAAACAGTCGTACAGTATCTGCTTAAGATAGAAAGGCCTCCACCTCCCAGCATTAGCGTAATTTCACACTTTACCAAATAAAACACCCAGAGGTTCCTGAGCTGCATGAAGGAAAATTGCAGCAAATTAAAGAGTGCAGCAATTCAGTTTTGTTGAAACTGCTCTGGTCTTTGTTTCAATTTCTTTGCCTGATTTGAGCTGAGCTACTGAATTAGGAACAGTGGGTCTGGGATTTATTTATTTATTTAGGATACCGTTTTAGGGAAGGGTGTTATTTAGAGAGAACAGGAGAGGGAGAAAGGCTTACCAAGGTCAAGACAAACTAAAAGGAGCAAAACAGGGAGACAGAGTATACTCAACAGACCAGTTTAATCCTGCCTGTCTGCATCCATCTGCTGTTTGCATTTGAAAGACAACGGCTTGGGACCTCATAACAAGCATACAGACAGCAAACAGAGACCTCAAAGAAGTCTGAACGTCCATGCTCAGTATCAGAACCAATTACAGATTTCTAGTACCATGTAGACGAGTTTCTGAATCAGGGCAAGTTCACCAAAGCCACAACATCTTCTCATAAAGCTTAGTAATTAGTGCCTTACCAGTCATAAAGAAAGAAGGCAAAAACTTTTCCCTGGACATCAAGGACTTTACTCAGCCACAATCTCAACATGAATCATCAGTTAATCCTTTGACTGTCCATGAAGCTGAGTTCAGTTTATCCTACTGCATAGTCCCCAGAAGAGGACCCCAAAGTCATTCCCTAGCTTTACTGAGACTCTGGGCAATCCCAAAGGTGTGAGCCAGGTCTGAACAGCACCATGTGTCAGAGGTGCTGGAATGTGACCTTTTAATCCTGGTCCATCCAGGAGAAAAGGAACATCTCTGTGCTGGCCTGTTGTGCACGTTTTGCCTCATTTTTCATCCTGCTCTTGACATTCAGATCAGATACCTCAAGCCCTAGAACATTTAATTATAGCTCATGCCATCATTTACCTTGTCCACTAAGCCTTTGATTACATTAGGCAAGAAAGAAAATTTCATCTATGTTATCCATTTATTCCTTAGGCTGAAAATAAAACCAGAATTGGCTAGAAAGAGATGATATTTTTCTTCGAGACAGCTGAAGGAAGCATGAAAACCGCTATCCAGGATATCCGGAACTTGGCTGGTTCTCTTCTCTTCCCTGAGTTTGCTCACCAAATGATTTTTGTTTATTTTATAAAACGCCTGTTCCTCTTTGACAGGTGTCCTACAGGCAGAAAATGTGTCTTGGCTAGGGACACATGGGGGAATTAGTTCTGGGTTTCTTCTAGGGAGTAATGGGAGTTTCTCTGCTAAAGGTCTGTGCATGGGCAGCAGTATTCCTCTCTATGTTGAAGTTAATGTGATACATTCAGGCACAGAACTTCAGAAGTGATAAAACGACTGAGAATTGAATGGCTATAATAAAAACAGAAGTGAACTTGCAGTGGCAGGTGAAATCGGATGTTTGGAACCATGAATTAAACTGAACGGAAAAACCAAGTCAGGTTTGCGAAGTTTTGGCAATTTCAGCATGGAGTTTTGCAAATCCAAATTAAAAACAACCAAGATCCAAACATGCAAAGTCCAAATTACAAAATTAAGAGAGTCAAATGGGCAGTTAGCCAGCATTTACCCAACTTTACCTCTGTTTTGTTTAAAAATACTTGGTTATCGTCAGTTACATAAATTCAATTCAAGCTTAAGTATTCTGCAAGTTTCTCTAGTAAATGAAGGTGTATGAGTCTGCTCTAGCTGTAAAAACTGTTTACCAGGAGCAGTGCTGCTCATTTCCATCTCTGCCACAGACTGTCTGCAAAACCTTGGGTCCCTTTGGGTGATCCCAGGGTCACTAGAGCTGAAAAATCTCAGTTCCATTGGATATGATTAAATAAAAGGCACCATCAACAACATGAAGACTTACTGCATGAGCAGCTGCAGTTTTTTAGTTTAAGTAATTCCTGAACAACAGTGATGAGAAGGTGGTATAAAGGCCCCATTCACTTGTCCTTAGGGCCTGCTTACATGCCCACCCAACTCCATGATTAACCAATTTAGTAGATAAGTGAGCCTTACAAAAATCATACAGCAGTTTCTGCTGGCTCTATCAGGTCAATTGAGTCCTAGGGCCAGCAGAAGGGAAGGGATGTAGGCAACATGGCAGGGTGGGAGGAAAAGCAGAATCTCAGTGGTAGTGATGGAAATACATTTATATTATCACAATACACTCACAGTATTTTGACATTTGGTTGCCATCACTGAAATTTCTCATTTTGCTGCCTCTTACTGCAGTGTCATCCAAGCCACCTTATCGTACAGAAATTCAATGCTTAATGCTTTCTTGAAGGCTAAGCCTTTACAGGAGTTAATGTCTAGATGGTAAAAGCTAATGAGCCAGAATTGTTCTTCACACCCCCCCTCCCAGAGCAAGCTCAAGGAAGAAACAGCAAAGGAATGAATCAGCAAGGGCTGGGAAAGGGTATCAGATTAATAATACAAGTCAGGGGAGGACAGGGAGTAGCTGCACACATCATCCACATGAGTATAGCTCAAAAAACTCAATATAACAAAGCACCAAGAGTTATGCTTCACTTGAAATGTGTTCCACTCAGTTGCTTAATCACTGTAGTAAATGCAAATGGCCTCAAACATTGAAGTGCTCTATTAAATAAGAGTACTTTAGGACCAACACTGCCAGCAGAACAGACTCCTTTGCACCCAGAAGTAGGAGTAAATCAGTATTTCCAGTAAGTTTTGTAATAGACAATTCATACCTTGAGTAGAGGCACCAGGACTTTCTAAGTAGATTATTTTTGCACCTTTTATCTCTCCTTCAAACTGCCTGTTTGGAAGTCTTGTTTTGAAAGAAAATGCAGTAGAAGAACTCTATTTAGCAGATTTTGTAGTATATGAGCAGGTTTTATTGATTTGGGGAACAAAATTTTGCATTTCAGCTCTCACAATGGTTTTTGTAGATCCTTAGCACTACAGGACTAATTGGGAAGGCTCTTCATGAGCTCTCTTAATTGGGGTGGTGACTAATAGTTGGATGAGCTTCTTTTGTTCTAGCAAAGTTTCCTTTAATGCTGCAACTGCTCAGCATTAGGTTCAGAGGAGCAGCAACCAATTGGCATGAAGATCTGCTCCCTGGGACCCACCAGATTACATTGCGGTCACCTTTGGGATCTAAGAAATCAGAAGAAAACTCTTTAATGTGGGTGGGACATTTAAACAATAGATGAAAGGAGTGAACCCAAGCCCAGCCAGCCATTTTAAGTGTCTTTAGCATATTTCAATGAGAGCTTTCATGCTATCCAATGTGTGTCAAGCCATCCTCTTGGCCTGGCAAGCATCCAGATGGCAGTTCCCCTCTTCCCCTCCACAAGTTGAGAAGAGAGAAGGAGTTCGAAAGTGACATGGCAAATCTCCAGTCCTCTCTGAATATATTTTACTAATATGGCAATTAATATCATGGACCAGTGCCTACTTCATAAAAGCAAATTCAATGTCGGTAGGAATGTGGAGTGCGAGTGATTTAGAAACTACGATTTCTTGGACAAGGGCATACTTAAAAAGCATGATCTCATAAATCTGTGGTTTCTCCACATTTTTAGGTTGTGTATATGAGAACTCCCACACCAGATAGCAGGACGTGTAACATTCTTAACTCCATGAACCCTAGTCACATGATGGTAATTACTGAAGACCTTGAAACAAAAAGACTAATAAATTCAGCATTAAGAGCACAGCTCCTGTTCAGTTACTCATAGTACAGAGCTGAACTTGGACAGAACCCATGTATGGAAAGGTCTTATCCTTTAAAGCATCTTGATTTCTCAACATGTTGCTGATCATTTATATATATACCTCTGTCTACATTTTGGACAATAGTCCATGCAAGTGCCTTTGAAGGGCTCAGGGCATCTAACCCAGCGGGTGCTGGCTCCTAATTCCTTTGGCCTTGTCAGAAATCCAGCATCAGTAACTTCAATAGGGAGGAATGATATAGTCCAGCTCAGTGAAGTTTTGCTTTTCAAATACAGAGGTTCTTTAGAGAGCAGAGCTAAGTAGCTTGGACTGGCTTAAGAAATATGGGATCACATGTACCCCATAAACCACATGTATGCTGGTGAAGAAAAGCTGCTTGAAATAGGAAGTGGGTAAATTGGCAGGAATGGGGAGGAATGGGGTGGCAAGCACTCAAGAAGGAGCACAGTAGGAGCAGAAGTATTCACCACCCACTGCAGTGGATGAGAAGCACCCCCAGTTTGGCATCTCCCCACATCAAACTCCTACAGACGAATGCAGGTTATCGCACTAAAACTTCCCTGTCCTCCTCTTTCCAGAGCCATCAGTAGAGGTTACTGTAAGGGAAAAAAAAGATATTCTTCTCTTTGCTGCTGCTGTGGGTCTCTGCTCCAATTCCTGGTGTGGTCTGTGCATGCCTGGTGCTGTGACTCATTAACTGAACAGAGCACAGCTTGCCTCAATGTTCAACTCTTCTGCCACGGGTAAAGCTGCCAGCTCTTTGAAGGAGATAATAGGTCCACTGCTTGGCCAGGGCAAATTGGCACCTCTCCACTATGTCAGAGCTTTACATACATATTCTTTAAATGAAGCAGTCATCAAAACGCTGCTTAACTCTGATAATTGCAATTATCCCATTCTTTCAGTGGCCCACTGTAAACAGAGAGTTCACTGTCTTGTCTTTTGCTCTTGCAATAGAGTCATCTCTGTCCCAGGACTTCCTCTTTGGCAACAACCAATCTCATCTGAATCACTACCCAGCGCTTGCTTCATCCTTAGACTCTGATGGTCTGATAACATTTACTCAGGACTATAAGCAATTAGAACAGAGATGACACATTAAAACCATCTCAAATTAGAGTCCATCTTTAAATGATTATTTACAGCTGATTGGGAAATGGAATTTCTGCTCTGCAGGAAAGTCAAACGTTTCAAAATTTCCTTTCATCACAGACTGGAATGCAACCTGAATTTGGCTTAAATCCCATTGTAGTTGGACTTTTGGCACCTGGGACTTAGAAACTGCTTAATGTCAGCCATCACTTCATCCTAGAGAAAAGTGCAGCTGTTTCCACATGGGGCAACAGAGTAGCCTCCATTAAAATATGCTCAGCACCATCGCATTAATTAGTCTCAGGACACATAGAATCCCTACTTTCTCCCCAGAGCTTCCACATGGGAATGACTGTGCCCAGACCACACATAACATGAGACAAACCTAAAGAGACACAAGGGCAGAAAACATGAACTTTAGCCCAGTAGAGTCAGGACTTGTTCATGGAAGAAGAGTTGCAAGTCGGAGACCTTTCTGTACTGGATGGAGATGAAATCTGTACCTCCGTCTTTTCATCTGAGGAATCTACCCACCAATTTACAGGTAAGGTCAAAACAGGCTTTCCCCATCCTCTCCTATTGCTTATGAAGAGAAAGCAGCAGTCGGTGAATGCAAGAAGTCTCACTTTGCACATCAGGGAGATGAGATTTCCCCAGCAGAAGAGCACTGCGGTCTCCCTTCTCAGTCCTTTCACATTGCACACAAGATGAATCAGCAGACCCTGAATGCCCTTCTATAGTGATGAATTCATCTGACACAACAGGATCCGCACTTATGGGGAAAACCACTCTGATGACATCAGAACTAAGTATGCCCATGTTCCATGAAGTCACTCTTCCTATCAGGTTGGAAAATAGATTGTCCTTAGAAGCAGTGCTCTTGCAAAAACTTTCAACTGGCATTTTTGGCCATGCTTCATCATCATCATCTTTGACCAAACTCACTGTCACTTTTGGTCATTACTCATTACTTACTTTCTGTAGTGGGTTAAGCAAAGCAGAGGAATCATTATTGCTGGTGTGATTTTTGGCCAACCCCCCAATATTCCACAAGGTTAAATACATAAATGCATATAACTGCTGCTCTCCAAGCAAGATTCTGCAGTACAGCTTCAGGATATCTCCAAAGAATTGGATTCTGAGGAAGACAACAGTGGTGCTGGGTCATGATTTCTCAGAAACACAAGCAAAACCAGACTGCTGTCTCAAGGGTTAAGGAACATGGTTGGATGAGGACAAGATGCTCCTCCATCTGAGAAGGCAAGCATGGTATCCCAGTTCCCGAGTCTGTATAGAAGGGTGTCTTGCTCCTCTCCAGCCAAGGGTCAGAGCAAAACTGGTCACCCACTGTCCTACTCTTTCTACTGGAGTTGTTGAGGGAGTCAGGGGGTCTGAAAGGAGGCTGTAGCAAACAATAGTCCCATCCTCAGTATGGATGATGGAAGGCCTGAAATCCTTCACTGTGCCACACAATTAATCTGCTGCAGTATTTGGACATGCCTGAAATTTTTGCCCAAGCCAGGACTGAAATCATGGCTATTAAAAGCACCATTCTTCACCTACATGTTGTAAAGGGCTTTTCTTTCACAACTGCTTGAGTGATAGGTCATTACTCAACTGCCCTTACATAAAAGCTATTTTCTTTAAGTTCCTTGCAAATCAAACGACTTTCTGGTTTATTGAAATTGCATTGGTTTGAGTACCCTTGTCATCACCAAGTCCCTTTGACACCTATGGCAAAAAAGCCCACGGGAAATTTGCCACAGAAAGCAGGTAGGGAAAGAGGGAGCAGTGGCCTTTTGTCAGATGAAAACACATTTCTGAACGTAAAGGGCTCCTGAGGGAGAAAATCAGAATATGGGCTCTGATTCAGCAAAGCAATTAAATACGTGCCTTAAGTCAAAGCCTTACTTAATTCCTTTGACTCCAATGGGATTTAAGCAAAAAGTTAGGACTTAGCTGAATTCAGGTCTAAAAATTCCTTTGACATTTTTTTCCTCCTGGATTATGGTGAAAGAAAGTGGTTACAGTGCATGCTTTTGGGAAGCAGGGGGGTGATGAACTGTGATGCACATTCAGGCTAATGTAAAGCTTTAAAAAGCACTTGGCAGGAACTGAGTAATAAATTAAGTTGCTCAACTGGTCGTGCTTTGCAACCAAAGCCATTGTCTTCCAAAGTCTTCAGCATCGTAACTTCCCAACTGGCCTCAACTCCGCTGTGTCCGATCAGAAGAAACTTTACACTTGATAAGTCCTCTAATATGCCAGGGAGAGTTCCTCCCTGCTCTCCTGCTCTCCTCCTACCTCTTTAATAAGCATCACCATTAGCTTTAAAGTACAAAGGGAGTTCACTTTGCAAGCCTTTGTGTTCTTTGCATGTTAGGATAGCGAAGGAGCAGTTCAAAAAGCAATCTGCCCAGAAACCACAGTTTATTAGTCCCAGAAGTTTCATTTGCTCAGGTCAGACTGAAAGCTTGGCTGAAGATACAGTAGAAATTTTTCTCTGTCAGGCAACAGAAAGCAGTACAAAGAACCCAGCTGTTAGGTCTCATAGCCCAGGCCTCTAATTAAAACAGTGGAAAATTAGATAACTTCACAAATTCATCACTGCCACCACTGGCTGTCAAAAAAAAAAAGCTTGGGGGTTACCACCCACCTTTTGTTTATGTTGCTAACCAGTGTCTCCATCTCGTGTGTGTGTGCGTGCATGCACAGAGGAGTTTTTCTCCCTTCCCCCTGCTTTCAGCCACTTTCTGCACCTCATTCAAGAAAACTTCCGATGAGACTGGAAAGTAGGCTGTAAACCAGGTCTGCAGACATGCCTTCCCGGACAGACTTTCCTACAGGGAAAATGAAAAAGGCTAAATTTTATTGTTCTCAAAGGAAGAGGCATTATTCTTCCCAAAAGATACAGTCAATGCAGTGCTTCTGAATGTCCGGGCTGAGGTCAACAAATGTCACTCATAGCTTGTTATCAACTCCATATTAAAAAAAACCCAAGCAAACAATACTTTTGTGACCTAAAATAAAGGAGGGAAGACCTTGTAGTGCAGGCAGTTAAACAGCCAAAAAAGAAAGGTTCCATCTTTTCAATTGTTCAATTGTTTGAAAAAGTTCATTTTGTGTTACAGCGGATGAGTTCAATAGCTCTCAAGACAGAGTGATTAAAAACTTCTCTTATATTAAGCCTTACTTAAGAAGAAAATTCTCTTTCAAAGAACAAAGGAGAGACTTACACCTTAACTATGCAGAGCATGAACCAGCTTCTTCTGCAGCTGTGGCACAGGGGACCACAAGGGATCAGACTCTGGTATCACACAGGACAAGAAACAGGTTGAAAACACAAAGGGTTTAGGAATAGTCAAGTGGACAACAAGTTTAGGGCTGTGTCTGGGAACATATACAGCAGGGAAACCCAAATGAGACAGCCAGCTCCATGGTTTGGTACTTTTCTGGTTACAAACACAGTCACAACACCTGAATATTTAAATCTGTGAGCAGAGCCCAAGCAGCCAAGGCTGGCGAGGGTAGTAGGTTGTGATGTCTCCTGTCTCCTGTCCCACATGTCCATACAAAGGCGGGCTGGGGTACCAGCAGCCCCTGTTGCTTCTCTGTTTCTATGCTTGCTCTCCTACAGCAGTTGCACTTGGGAAGGGTGGAAAATGAACACTTTTGGCATAGAAGGAATAAGAATAGAGCTAATCAAGACAACCTTCAAGGTGAAGAGCAAGATGAGGCATACAACTACTTCAAGACACAGGATACCACTGTTACATGAATTCATCAATTAGCTTGCATTCACATAGCAGGAACAGCTACAAGCTTTTTATTTGCCTCCCTAATGAAACAAAACACGTATGCTTAAAACCACTGCAAAGGCTCCATGTAAGGCACATGTGGTTGCATCAGCCAAACGTATCTTATAACCAAGGTGAGATGGGAACGTTCAGTCAGCTCCCAGCAGCTCAGAAGTGGCTCAGTCACAGGCTTTTGTGACCTTAACACACTATGGCTGTTCCTCTGGTGGCCCAAACTTGTACCTGAAGGATAGAGCTAAGGGGGAACACACGCCTACGTGAAAACCTTGCTGAAGTCACTCCTGCTGCTATCAGAGCTACATGGCTTACAGCAAGGCCAGATCGCCCACAACCCACAGCGTTTTGCAGAGATTTGTGTCTTTGGCTTTCTATAATTGGCAAGATCCTTCTAAAAACAAAAAGCACCACCACCAACCCCTTCCCAGTTCTCACCAACAAAAGGTAAAGACATTGAGAAGGACGGCATTCTCTTATCACATGTTACCTTCTAAATCTTGAGTCTTCCTTTGTACTCTGACAGTAATTTCACATATAGACATGGCTGCCAAGCGAGGTTTGTTTGATGTTCTTTCCTGCCTTTGTAATGGAGTTTCCTTTTAAGCAGGAGGAGGCGGAGGGAGAGGGGATGACAGGGGCTTATAAATATGGAAAAGACACTTTTTGGCATAAAATTCGCGTCGCATTTGGAATATCTCTGACTCTTTTCTTCCCCCTTCCCATTAAACTGGCCACCTTTGGGATTGTCCACTTGGAAAATATTAAAAAAAGAAGCACAGAAGGGAAAATCATCATTGCTGGTAAATATTCAAAACACTGGGATGCCAAGTTTTTCACCCAAAAAATAGCCCTTAACCAAATCCTCTACAAATTCTGGACTTATGTCAGTATTACCTCTGCTCCTCTGAAAACCCAGACTACCATTGATGCATCTATGGCAGCTGCTGTCAAAAAAGTAATGAGTGAGTTGGTTCTCCCTGATGTGACTAGATTTTGGTTAACTTATGCAGTCCGTCGGAGAAAGGCCACAATACTCATGGTAGGTCTTATTATCAAGGTTTAGAAGGCATCTCCCATATTCCCTATTGATAACACAAAGCCAGTGATGATCCAGCCTGCTAGGACTATAGGCAGAGAATTTGCCCACCAGAGAAATTAGCTTACACCATACAATAAGTAATCTCAAAGATCTAAGTGGTATCCCCAAGGTTACACAGGAAAATGAGAGAAGGAAAGAGTTGCCATCAAAAGCACAGCCACCTCTTCCTCCAAGCCACTTCATCCTCCAAGTCACTACACTGATGCTCCCACATCCAGTACCAGAGGACCAGACCTGGGATACTTTTCCATCCAGAGCACGAGAATGGCTAATTTAAAGCACCGCATGACCAAAAGGACACATCGTAATTGCTCTGAGTACAATAGAGGACCTTACTATGTTATCCCAAGTGTGAAGGGATTGTGGGATGTACTTGGAAGTACACCTGCCAAGCCCAGAGAGCTCCTAGCTGCCAGTGGCTGATGAATCCAGACTCATTCAGTTTGATTCAGCTGCCTGCTTTGTCTTCATTTCCTGAAATTTGGTCAGAGCAAGAGCTTCTCAAGAAGGATCTACACGTCTCCCTGCTATTTAGAGCATAATGTATGTGCATTTCATTTATCCCCATGACTGTTTTCTTTAGATTGCTCTTGACACTACACACTTTGCCTAACACATGAACCACCACCCCCCCTTGATAAATTTATATGTCTTATAAACAAAAGCTGAAAAATGCAGCCAACTGCCCCACAGCCCTGCCAATTTGAGCATATGGAAGAGCAAGAAGATGTCAATGGATCTTTCTTTTTTTTCTGTAGGAGCACTAGAATTTGAAGCAGAAAGATCCTTTAGTCCAGCTAATGAGGGATTGCTCCCTGTAGTATATTCCCCTCAGCACTAAACGACTCAATTGATAGCCCTCCCAACACTTCCCTGGGGGAACTATTCCACAGCCTAATAGATCACACTGTCAGGACTTTTCAGCCAGCTGTATTTCAAAGGCTACAAAACGTGCTCAAGTGTTTGACTTGGAAGCTCTTTAAACAGTTTTTGGCTCTCATATTTGCGATACCACAGGCATGACTTCAGCTGTTGGGCCACACCATTCAAGTGCTGCACACCTCTGTCCTGTGCATACGCTCCCACATGCCTGGGATTGGGCTCACACGACTTGCTCTGCAAGGAAAGGATTTCTGCTGAGTGATGGTGTATGGGGAAGTGAAGCCTAAATTGTCTTGCAAGCTTGGAAGCTTTGGGCTGACATTAATCCAGGGAAAATTATTCAAGGAAAAAGAAAAATTAGGGTATTTG
Organism: Melopsittacus undulatus; assembly: GCF_012275295.1. Lineage (NCBI taxonomy): Eukaryota > Metazoa > Chordata > Aves > Psittaciformes > Psittaculidae > Melopsittacus > Melopsittacus undulatus. Next base: position 100,009,309 of record NC_047557.1, read on the forward strand.
ATGCCACCAAATTGCCAATAAATGTATACTACTAATAGAGAAATCTTGTTTGCATTCTGTACTGCACTGTGGGCCCAAGACCAACAGTAAAGCTCTTAGATTTCTACAGGTGTCCTTCTCTTAGCCTGGCTTCAGGCAGTATGTAAATCCCATCTATCTGTGCAGCAGGTGGGATTACAGCTGACTGCTTTACAGACATGATTTCCCCCCAGCCCTATCATCATTGGCTCAACAGCATCACTGTAAAAGCAGGGCAGCTGGAGGCACTGGATCCATTTTTCACTGGGATAAATAGAGCCAAAGGGAGAGCTTTTTACTGTACTGCTGGAGCTGGAGGTGTCCCACTGGAAGGACCAGAAGGTCTCTAGAGAGCTGGTCCTGAAGCAGTAGCTTGCAGTATTGATGTTGTAGATTGATCAATGGTAACAGTTGAAAAGCTGGTGCTGAAGTTAAAAAAACCAAAGAGAATAAAGCTTTCCAGCATCTGGAAAGCACATACTGTTCTTCTGACAGCACAGGTTTAATGCTTCAGCCACAGATACACTCTGGGATGATGCACTGCTTGGGAACACTTCATAGCATTTTGTAGGATTATTACAGGGAAGCAGAATACATCTTTTACTGAAGCCTTCCTAGGACAGGTTCATTATCCAGACAGCAATATCAGACTTGGATAATTTACCTCCTTCAACCACAGTTTTCTCTCTCTAGAAGTTTTAGATATAATATCTCAGTTTTCTTTGAAATAGAGACTTTGGAAAAGCTTTGAGATATTTGGAAGTGGACCGAAAGCAAATCACGTCTCACCTAGAACAAGCTCCTTTTGTCATCATCTGCATTAACGTAATACTTGTAGTTATCTGCCAGAATCATGTTGTGCTAGATGCTGTGCAACAGAAATAGGACCCACTTTACCCTGAAGTTTATAATCCACTTGAGCTAGGACTTAAATGTTCTGATTTTATACCTAAAAATAAACCAGAATAGAATGTACTCTTCTCCCGTTACCACCCCATCACTAAGAGGAGAAATGCCACTTTTAAGCATGAAATGTGAAGGTTTAAGGTCTAACGAGTGAAATAAAAACTGTATAAACTGATCTAAGATTTCAAATGTGCGCAGAATGCTCCCGCTTTCTTAGCAGAACAGATTTTTTTATGCAATTTAGGCAAGGAAGTTACATAAGGCATCCCTCCTCATGCACTTTGCTGGGAAGTAAAGATGTCGCTGAAATTCCAGTGCAGTTAAAGTAGATGTGGAGAGTTGAGAAATATTTATGGGAGAAACAGTCCTGAAACAAAACCTCAAAGGTGCTGGTTTCTTTCCCGTCTCCCAAAAGACTTTGCAGTGGTTTGAAACCCCTGTACTGGTTTGACTGAGGTTTTTTTGCACATTGTCCAGATCTTTGTAAAGGATCACACTTTCATTGTCTAAGTCAATGGAAACAAGGTGAGGATTTCGGCACTACAGATGTTTGACATATTTCAGATCTATGAAAATGGAGAATCTAAGCATTGTGGCTTAAGCTGTTTCTTTAGCTAGAGGCAGGCATTGATGGTCCAACAAAAATACTGGGCATGACTTCTGGGAACTAGGTCTGTTCATTGATAGCTCTCACACAGGTTTTTCTTCTTGTTTAAGTAACATTATACCATGTAGATATGAAAATGAGAAGCTTTGATCGATTCCACTTTGCACAAAATGCATTGAACATGCTCCGGGAAGGAAAGATGACAGAGGGGATTACTGTAGATGCTGGCTTTAGATAACGTTGCATTCTTTCTACCACATTAAGCTGCTTTATATCATGCCATGACTTGACAAGATATGATAATGTAATACAATAGGACATGATACCACATAGCAGAGGCTGAAAGAGGAACTAAAAAGAAGGAAAGGAAGGTTTTGTTTGGGAAAGGATTATCTGTTTCCGACGAGGGCATTCCCTCCAGCATTTGGGTGGGTATTTGGTCAGGGAAGGGTCTGCTAAAGGAACAGCTAGCTTTGAGTATCATCTGGACTTCTGAATACTACAGATCTAAAAGTACTACAAGCAAGGTTTTACAGTCTGCTCACACCTTGTAATCAAGAGAGTAAAACTCAAGTGCAGGATGAAGTTTTTATCTTTCCGTATATCCAATCCAAACATTGTTCTGCTTTCTTAAAGGATTAGTAATTATTATGACAAAAAACATTGCTTCATTTCAAGTTACTTGGCAATTTCTTATGAGCTGCTTCCTGAGACCTCACACTGCACAAACCTGGTGGAACAGCCATCATCTTTGTCACAAGTTTGTAGAATCATAGTTGGTCAGCCTGGTGTCTACAGAAGGCAAAGAATTATTTTACTTATAGATGGACTGAAACAGGGCTGATTTCATCTTATTTTGTCCTCAAATTATTCCTCTACTCTGATTTAACCCATTAAAAGCTATATCCATTTCTAGACGAACGGTATCCAAACTGAGAGTTCTGCAGCTTGGCAAAGATGCTTTAAATTTCCTGAAATATCTTGGTTATTATAGTCACCTTATAAATTTAAGTCTAAGTACTTGGTCTCATTAAAAAAGAATCATCAATTTTCACTGAACACACTCCCAAAATCCACTGATCTTTTCTTATAGTCTATTTCTGCAACCTACCCTGTTGCAGAAGGCACAGTTACCAGATTGATGACTACTATGGAAGGAGGAAAAGTTTCTTTTGAAAGGTATGTTTTAAAAAATCCCAACTAACAAACCTTTGGAAAAGCCATGAGAGCAGTGCATTGGAACAGAGACTGCTCGTAGCAAATGTACTCACTAAAATGTTAGTGCTTACTTAAGTGCTTTCCTGAATAAAGGCCCGAATTCCTGTTTTTGTTCAGTTTAGTAACAATGACAGAAGGATTATTTTGTAAAATGGCTTTTTGGTGTCATTTCGCAGATTGTACTAAGATTTGAGCAACAGCCCAGGTCCTGTTATACTCCTTTTGTGAGGAGATGGGACCAAACACTGAAAATTGATTCTTAGTGTTTGACAACACCCCTTAAAAATGGATTAAGTCCATCTTAAATGGTTGTCACCAAACCCCACACAAAGCTGGGGATTACAGCACTGCAACACTTTTGAGATCTGGGTGAGGCTGTACCTGTCACCTGAAGCAAGGAAATGCCTTAATGTTAAGCTGCTGTGAGCCAGATTTCACCTCTTTCACCCTAGGTTTCAGCCTTTGGAAGCTGCAACCCACCATCATCAACACTAGGCATCTCACAATGTTGTAGCTCATGTCAACAGGCTGGAGATAAATCAGTAGAGCTACCCTCAGTGCAGAAACACAAGTAGACTGTAAATCCCCCTCAGTGAGCTAAGTGTATATGTTAGCTCACACTGAATCCTCTGCTGCCACAGCAGTCCCTGAGCTACATGGTGTAAAACCATCTCAGCTAGGGCAACATGAGCTGCATTCCCAAGACTAGGTGTCTACATCTAGTCTATTGGTGCTGTATCAGCAACAGGGAAAATAAATAGGTGATGCTTGTTTGCAGAGGGCTTTCTAGTCGTATTCTAGTCATGTCATTCACCAGGATCACCAGGAAGCACATCTTGCTCGTGCTTGGATAGAGCCAGCTTCAACATCCAGGAGTTAGAGTGTATCCAGCCTTCCATTCCATGCTATGATCAGCTAGCACTGGATTTCATGGAAGTCTTTGAATCTGTCTCCAGCTTGGTACATCTTTCTAAAAGCATGAAGCCAAGCAATAGACTTTGGGTGGAATTTCAGGGTTTTCATTGTGGTTGCAGGTGTTAATACAGGTCCTGAGACAGAAGTCCTGTAAGTTGGAGGTACCAGTACCAGCCTTCACGGAAAACAATACCTACACTCTTGCTATGTCATTTTTAGAGCAAAACCTGAGGTGCAGCCTAACCTGAAGCAGAAATACCTGTAGCTCACATCTTGGTCTTAAGCCCAGTATGGTGCATATGCCCACTACTGAATGTGACTGATGGGATCCATGCTATCCTCCAGTTTTCTTAGATATGAATGTTCTATATTCCAGATTTCAAAACTGGGCTCAGTTGTTACTATTCTAAGATTTTACTGTTGAGATTATTATCATGTTAACCAATGTCTCATATACACCACAACCACAGTAAACACCAGCATCTACCTCATAAGGGTGGAGATGGGGGGAATGGTAGAAGGGAAAAAAGTAATCAGTTGGATTCTTGGTATCAAGCCTGAGTGCTCTCACAGAAATGGATTTGTTCATCACAAAACTTGAATTCACACCATTTCCCTGATCCAAGAAGACAGATGACATCAGACCCTTGGCAGGAGGTGCTTTAGAGGAGATCAAGCCATATACTGACAGGAATATTCACTGGAGCTATTGCTCATACTCTGTGTCCAAGGTCTGATCACAGCTTGAATATGGACCTCATCCTAGCTGACAGTAAAAATGCTTTGTGGCAACTGACAAATGAGGCGGTACCCCACAGATTTAAGTGTGATTGCGATACACAACATCAGGCCAAGAGCCTGAACTGAATAGGGAATAAGGGTTGATACTAAAAGTCTAGCTGGGCTCAAAACAGCAGCATGTGCTACATACTTCCAAGATTGCTGTATCTTCATCTCTGCCTGTGGGGAAAAATAAATGGATATGTTGGGTCAAATCTGTGTTCCCTGTTGTATTTTATCACTGCTTTACAGGCTTACAACTCATGAGTGAATAGATAAGGGTGATATAAAGTAGTTATCTAGAAGAAAACACTGGATTCTTTAAGACATTGTGCACAGTAAAGGATTCATTTCCAGCAGCTGAAGGTTAGATCTAATGGGCTTTATTCTGCTCTATTCAGAGTCCTCTGCAGCTGACAGTGCTTTAGTAATTAGGCTTATCTTCCACCTTAGAAGCAGCTGAATCATAAAAAAGTCCTCTGCCGTTCTATTCAGAATGAAAATTGGTGACCATTTCAGCTTCCTCTTGGAAAAGAAGTTAGAAGATAATCTATGGGTCACCTGCCAGAGGAATCATGGAAAACAAGAAAAGAGTATCAGCAAGGATGCAGGCAACTGCTCTGATTCTGAACTCCTAAAGTCTGGATTTCCATCTTGGCAGCTGGCAAGACTGCAGGCTCTGGTCCCAGACCTAAAGTCATGATTCCCCTCCTCATGCGCACGTAAGCAGCTTAATCCAGAACGATGCTTTTAAGTGTGACTCAGATGAGTGTGTTTGGAGGAGAGGATGTTTTGGGGGGGTCTGAAAGACCTGGCTGAAAGCCACTGGCCTTAAAAGCAGAAAGAACATCTCCACTTTTGCCTAGATCCTCCGCCAGCATCTGGAAACACAAGCTCTTCCCCAAAAGAGATTTTCTGATGCAGCCAGACTGATTAACCCAAGGTAAAGCGCTGTCATGCTACCAGCTCTTGAAGAAGAGCACGGCATCAAGGAGAACACATTCTGTCTCTCTTTCTGCCCACCTTATGCCTTTGGCATTATGCATTTTCCTTTGGAAGTAATCAAAACACCCCAAAATTTCACTCGAGCAGAGGGGCAGGCAAGGGGTTTGTCCGATTTCTTAGTGTCCAACACAGAGGCTGTGACTGGAGAGTGCCAGCAGTTAAACCTTTCTCAGTACTCTCTACATCTGTGCCTTGGAACTTGAATTGTTCTTGAAGTGCACTACATGTGGACATGCTTAAGAAAAAAGATGCTGAAATTAGGAAAACATTATTTCACTGTAGGAAAAACACATTTCAGCTGCCTTCACTGCTGTTCAGTGAAAAACCTTTCCCAGCAGAGAGAGGAAATAAAGACACACACATTAGAAGAAACTCTGAGATTTGGGGTCTGGGTGGTTTTGGACATGGATATTCAGGGTAACATTTCTTTAAGCATTAACCAGGCTGTGCTACCCTTCACAGGGTTCAGTGACTGCAAGAGGAGCAAGGTGAAACCACAGCTCCTTCAAAGGAGGCGCTGGCTTTCATATATAACCATCTCATGCATGATTAGAAGTGGCTGAAAGCTCCACCTGGTACTTCTATGAAGCAAGGATGCGTTGTGCGCAGTATCAGGGAGGGCTGGTGCCACCCCATAGGCTGACAATACCCTGACTCCTTTCCCAGAAGAGTCTTGGTCCTAGAGACAAGGGAGATGGCCAAAAGTTTACATGAAGAGCTCTAGTGGTAGTAATTCTCTGGTAGCTACCAGCCTCTCCAGATGGTCTTCAGATCAAAGCCAAGAGGAGCCAAGAGGTGGATATATGCGATATATATATATATATATCAAATAACTTCCACAGAATACGTACTTCTCTAACAGGACAGGAACCATGCAAGACTTGAATTTGCCTCTGCCAGAAACTTCTGCCCATCCTTTGTACAGGGTGGCCAGGCTAAATCACGTAATAGAAGCAGGTTTGTAGGTCACTGGCAGAGCTGCAAGAGCACAGGAGGCACTGCTTGTACTAACAGTCATCCAACTGGACGAGACCAGAAACAGACTCAAGTTGAGGGGTGTTTCTGAAGGCAGTATTTTTGATAGTTTGTTTTTCTGGTTTGTTGGCCCTTTCTCAAAAGGGATAGTGTTTCTCGAAGGGAAGTTTCTTTTTGCAAAGTGACTGACCCGCTGGCACCAGCACAAAGTTTTAAGAGATGAACTCATACTTCTGAGTATGATTCCTTTGCACTGCTGAGAGCTGCTAATGAAGAGGAGCAGAGAGCAGCTAGAAGGGAAATAAGAGCCAGCAGCTTGGGAAATAGAAAGCAGGGGGTAACAGAGGCCACAGGGTCCTGATCTGCTGCAAGCATCTCCAAACCAGAGGGGCCAGTTCACCCCTCCTCCATAAAGAGAGGGCTTAAGGACCCCCAGCAGCATTTGAGCCTCAAAAATCCCTTGTCCCTCTTGCTCATCTGCTGCCTGATTCTGAAGGAGCCTAATCTCCCTTGGGTTGCTTTGAAGTTACCCAGGGATTTAGATTTCTGCCTCTTTTAAGGCAAGTCAGAGTGCTGCGGCCGAGCTAGGCAGCAACTTAACTGTTCCTCCATCCCCTTAACACAGAACAGGCACTGAAACGTGACAGCGTTAGCGGGGGTCAACTCTTCCCCTCCTCCTCTGTCCATAAAACACTTCTTTCTCCTGGCTGGTTTTACAAGGGAAGGGATCCAGCATGCTCTGCCCATCCCTTCTGACCAGCAATCATAGCATCACTGCCTTCTGCTGGCTCCTTCCTCCAGCCCAGCTGCAGCTCCCTGTGTAGTACAGAGCACAAGACATTTCTGCAAACCCATCTGCTTCCACTGCCCCCAAAGCTGGCCTATGGGTGTTTCCCAAGACGCCTTAGTCCATAAAGATGTTCAAGGGTACCCATACCAAGCCTTGCAGCTTGCCCAAGCATCGTAGAGGGTCACAAATGCAGGTAAATCACAGAAGCCTTGTCCCATCGCAGTGATTTTCACCCTCTGAATCTGCTTGGCTTTGTACACAGCATCTTCCACTCAAAGAAGCCATTACACTTTGCAAAAGTGAATCTGAGATATTAGGATATATTTAAGACAGAATACTAGTCTTATTCTTGAAAAGGAAGAACAGAGCCAATGTCAAGCTGTGAGTCATGGGGAGAATGAAGCTGCATTCTTGAGGACAACATCTGAAAACAGCATCACAAGGGATATTTCTCTGCTGTTTCTCAAATATTCTTGAAATTTTTCACCCCCAGTCACTGAACCATGGCATTACAGGAAAAGCACCTTCAAAATACCATAAAGGCTTGAAAATCTACCTGCTTGCTCCAAACTGCTTATCAGTGCTGAGAATCTTGCTGTGCCAGGAGGCTTTTGATTCCTGTCCCACTCCAACCTCCAGGCCTTGCCCAGCACAATGAAGGCTGTCAGCAAAAGGAATCTGGCCAGGAGCAGATGCCAGGAAGGTTACCCAGGCTTTGTTCACATGTCAAACAGGGATGCACCCATGGAGACAGAAACAGGAGACTCCCAAGTTGATCCACAAGTCGCCATCCAGGAGAGAAGGCGGCTGAGATCATTTGCGTCTCAGCGGAAATCATGGGGCTTTATACTGAATATAAGGGAATTCCCAGACAAGGACTTTAGGGGAGTGAGAATTTAGCGGCACCTCTGATTTTTATTCCCTGTAACAGCTTATCTTCTCTTGCATCATGAAGTGTCTGGGAAGCAGCCAAGGGCATACAGCAAGGGAGATAGCAAGTGGAGAGGGAGAGGAAAAAAGTCAAGGGGAATACAAGCATATTTATAAAAATCAGAACAATAGTTTCCCAGAGCTGTGATAAGAACTATTTTTTACTCACAAATAAATACTCAACACTGATTTTTCCCATGCATTTCTCCTGTTTTTTCTTAAAGAGCTGAACTCCCACAACTTCCCCCAAAACCAAAGCTGTCAGGAAAGTAGTAATCAAGGTAGAAGGAGTTAATCCTTCTGCCTCCCAGCAGGGAAGCCATCTGCCTGCAGGCTTTGGAAAGACCATGAAGCTGGTGATCCTAACTCAGTCCCTGGTGGGCATTTGTTCAGATTATAAAGATCAGCGTGCTTTATTATCTGCTCCCTCCAGTTTGAATCAATTGGCAAGAGCATCTCAAAGGGTGGCCTGGATTTGTAAACAAGCAGAGCTTTGCATCCCCAGCCAGCAGTGCCGTGCTTCGTTGGCAAAGCTGCCTTGTGCTGTATCCCTCTGGCGCTCTGCCTGGCTCTTGCAAGTGTTATCAATCGCTTGCTTCCATGAACGTTAAAGAAATCAAACTTTCCTTCTCTTTTCCTCCCTTTCCCTCCTCCCTCTCCCCCAGCAACTTAAAAGGAACCAAACTTAGATCAAGGTCAGAGGCATAAAAAGTCTGTTTCTCATGCTCTGAGGAAATCCTAGCAGTTGGATGGTGGATGAAGTTATCTCTCAGCTCTTTCTGGACATGAATTTGGAGAAAGACTGGGAGGGATTTGCCAGGATCTTATAATCCTGTCCCATTCCCCTCCTTCATGTTGCAAGGAAGGATCCTCTCTGCCCATCATTCCCAGAGATCTCATAGTAGATCCCACATGTGGCAACACACAAGTGTTCTGCATAGGATGCGCCACATCAAACAGAGCAGCTCCAGTCTGAAAACCCCTGAGCCACTCCACAGATTTTGATGCAATTGCTCACCCAAGCAAAGACAACCCCAGGGCTGCAGGTGCGGATGAGGCAAAGTCACATGTGATCAACACTAGATCAGGAGAGGTAGCTGTGTATGTAGCACCCACTGGAATCAAAGCATTACTTCAACATCTCTCAAGAGAGAAGTCACACTTCCAGTGTGCATTTAGCCATGTAGAATTAGATATAAGCTTTGCCAATTAAACACATCCTTGCCAGAAGCTAAGGAAAGATCAGGCTCAACAGAATCCATACTCCCATATAATCACTGGTATTTCAGTAGAAAGCTGAACAAGAGTTTTAGCAGTTTCTAGTTAGAAGAATGACCTCTATCACCCCTGCAACTAGCTTCTCATGAGCATATCTGACTAAATCTTATAGATAATTTATGTAATAATTATTATATTTTAATGAATTAATTTCTTAATTAACAATTTACAGATTTTTAAATTAAATCTTATAGAAAAAGGAGAATTAGACTAAATAAGAAGTGACCCACCCAGTAGTAAATGGGAAAACAGAGTTAGGATTAGAAACCAGCTATCACTAGGGTTCCTCATCTGGCACAAGACATGTTTTCCCCCTCTGCGCCCCTTTTTCAATCACAAAGCAGCATCTCCCTTTTTCATTCATGCACTTTGCCCAAATAAGAACAAATGGGGAATAAAACAAAGAAGGATTTTAAGTTCATGTTTAAAATAGCTTATGCATTTTGGAGCTCCTTCCAGCTTCATCTCAGCAACATTGTGCTGCAAGCCAAGGTTTTATACACTGTGTCATCAGGGGATCACATTTACAAATAAGATTAAAAAGTGAAATAAAAATCACTTGAGATGGGGATAACTCACTTGCTGGCAGAAAGTGAGGGTCTGAATTGATCTCCTGGCCCATGCACACGCTTTTCCATCTGCCAATAACACCCAGCAATTAGTCAGTGCCGCAGCACGCAGTGTTTATAGCCGAGGGTTGTAATGAAATCAGCATCTCACAGAGGGAACTTAACCCCTTGATAGATAATTGGGATGGCAGAAGTTGCCCCTATGGAGTAGAAAAGGAATACCTAGATCAGTGCTGACTTTGACACACAAAAGTCTCTGAAAGCATTTAGAGCCCTTAAAGGGCTATTGATAAACTAAAAAATGTCCCTCTGGCATATAAAAGCCTGGAGTAGGGCTTTATATCTTGGTACAAATGCCCGGGGTTGCTCTGAGCATATCCAAGTCACAATCACACCCTTTCTGCCTCCAGGCTGGATAGACATAGGTGAACATCAGCTTGGACTTCGTACCTCCACTTCCACAGCCCTTCCCGGAAGGGCTCAGCAGTTGTCTTGTCTGCCAAACATCAGGGAGCCATCTGCAAGCACAGAGCTGGAAAACAGTTTAGGAGGTGGGTTACGACTGTTGAGAGCTGAGACTTCTTCATTTGTGACACAAACTATCCATCCTGCACTCCTAAATGTACCCCAGGATGCTGGGATCATGCAGCAAACACAGATCATGCAAATAGCTTTAAGACAGAGACAGCACCCTGGGTCCGGACACGTTAGGCTCATTGCAAAGCCTTCCAGAACTTCCAGTCATAGGGTCTACAGAACCACATTCCATATGCTGGACATCTTCTCTAGCTGCAATGAAAAGGAATTCTGCTGGATTGTGCGCCCACCAACTCTGGACCTAACAACCAGTGCCCTGAAAAACTGATGTGGTGTAAATCATACTGTGTAGGTCCACTATGCCATAGCCTTCAATTTGGTTTTCCTTTCCCCTAACAAACTGCTTTATACATGAGACATTTTTCCAGCCCAGGCTTTCCTAATGAACACTGCAAGGCTTACATAAACAAAGAAATGAAGCGCGGCAGTTCAAGACTAAGGAGAAAATATCACAACCATACCAACAACATCAACAGTTTAGAGAAAACGCTTGGAGCTGTCAATACCCTGAGATGAGTGGTGAAAGGTTTGGGATATGTTCCAGCTTGAAGTAATAGACAGCTTGCCTGTTTGCTTGCAAATCTTTGAGGAAGACTGCACTTTGGAGCCGCAATTCAGAAATGGCACCAACTACATGGAAATAAGAACATGGAAAAGCCCAAACCAGGATAAAAGCTAGAAGCCATGAAAAATCTGAAATTCAAGAGCCTCTTTTCCAAGACAGGACATAATAGCTTGGCTCCCTGAAGCTCAGGTCTTAAAATATATCTCAGCACTTCATAGCTGTACATTCCTAACCCCAGGCTGCTGTCTGCACACGTCCAGGGCATGTAAAGAAATCAAAGTGATCCCGGTAGAGGTGTCTCAAGCCATGCTCTCTTCCTTCCAAAACAAATACACAGTGGTGCAATGATCCCATAGAACTCCTGAATGAAGTTCTATGAGCCATACTGATATCTTAATTCTGTGCCTGAGACTGGGCATGAATCCACACACAAGTCCAGGGCTCACCTTTTGGGCACAGATTTAAGTGCCCTTGAACACTTGGCACAGCTTTCTAGCTTTCAAAGCATACCAAGAACAGAGCCCACAAGTGGACCTCGACCAAGACAAGAATAGCCAAGATCAGCAGACAGAGCCATGTTTAAATCCAGGGGCCAGCACTGGCGACAACAAAAGTGAAGAACTGCAGAAATCAAAGAGGTAATGACCTCAAGCTGCTCCAGGGGTGGTTTAGATTGGATATTAGGAGCAATCTCTTCACCAAGACCATGATCAGGCATTGGAAAAGGCTGCCCAGGGCAGTGGTGGAGTCACCATCCCTTGAAGTGTTCAAAACCCATGCAGATGAGGCCCTCAGTGATATGCTTTAGTGATGGTTTTGGCAGTCCTGGGGTAATGGTTGAACTTGACGATTTTAAAGGCTCTTTTCCAATCCAGTTGATTCGATGATTACTCACAGGTGACTTGGACTGCAAGCATAGCCAAGGACCCCAATCAAGATGAAGAACCAGTAATAGCAATGCAGCAAAACACCACCCAAGGGCCTATCCCCAGAAGAGTGAGCAGCAGCCAGAACTGAGCTAGTAGAACTAGACCCCCAGGAATGCAAACCTCACCTACACAGATGATGGGATTTACTCACCTCTCTGATGGACAAAGGGAACCATCAGACAGATTCAGGCCCAGCTAATGGAGTCCTATGCTCCTAATGAGGATCCTATGCTTCTCAGGACAATGATTGGGGTCAGATGCTGTAGAAGCTCTGGTATGTGGGTATCTGTGGGGCCACGCAAGGCTCAGGACCTCATCACAGCTGTTCTGCAGCTGCATTTTGCCTGTACACCAGCAGCAGGCGGCTGGGCTATGCAGATGGGCCCAGAGAGACTTGCAGCTTCCTTGAGCTTCTGCACTCAGGCTCAGCTCCCATAAAGCCGAGTTTTTACAGGCCTCCCTCTGTGTGTGTGTGCATGGATGTGTGTATGTAATCACTGGGATTTACAATACATTTAGGCATCACTCGGGGCCAACGTTTTCAAATGCTATATCCAGAAGCTTGGATCCACTGGGTCTTTGGTTTGATTTAAAGCTGGTTTGTTTTGGATTTGAAAACATAGCCCTCCTCTTCAGCACAAATTGACTTCCTGAGCTTGCTTGCTTCCCCCAAACTCTTCTCCTGGCAGCTCCTTTTGCTTTAGGGTTTGTATATAGCCTTCTGTCATCTCTTGGGGACATACCTTCTCTCTCAACCTTTTCTTCTTTTGATCACTGCATGTGTAAAGTTGTTTATTCAGTTGGCAATAAAATATTCCCTGTCTCAAACAAAACTAAGAGAATGAATTAGGTAGAGTTGTGTCAAATCTGAAAGGCTTTAATGAACTTAAATTTGCAATATTTGTCTTCTTCGCTCCTTATTTGGCTTTCCCTTTATGGCTTTCTTTGATTCTTACATTTCTATGCTGTCCATCTTTCTAAATCTCTGGTTTCTCAGTTTGTATTTTTATGTTTGATGTTGCTTCATTTAACCTAGTGAAGGGGAGTCCAAACTCCCAACTTAAAGCCTTCATCAGCATAGATTTACAGTCAGACATGTAGTTTCTCATGAGACTAGTCCTACACAGCTCTGCTGGAACGGAAGATGTGGAGATCCATGGGGAAGCTGCATCTTAAACAGGCTCAGCAAGACTCGAAGCATAACTGTCAGCAGCTGAAGTGGCTGGCCAGGGGAAGGCTTCAGTAATGAAACCAAGGTGGCTAAGCTGCTGACAGCTGCTGAGCAAGCCAGAGGAGAGGTGGGTTTGGGAGCAGAGGGGAATATTTCATCTTTTCAGAGTTGATGAGTTTGCATTGGCACAAGACAATGAGGAGCAGATGTCAGGTGGAGATGCCAAACTACCCTGTACTTTTTTTGTTACAGCAAAAAATAATGACACTCAAACCACTAATGTTTTCAGTTTCCCAACAACATTGACTCATTGTTTTTAGAGAAACCCTCCTTGAAGTTCTCCAAGAATGGTTTCTAACAAGTGTTCATTGCGGTGGTCCAGCAGCAAACCTTTCACGTGGTGCTCCACATCTGCAGACTAGCAATCAACAAAACCCACTTTCCAGAGGTAGCTGGTTGCTAAGCATGCTCTGAGCCATCTGCATCAATCAAAGCAAACTTACCTGGGGACTGTTAAACAGTAATTTCTTGCTCAGTTTTTCTCATAGTACAAGTAACCTGTTTTCTTCTCTTTTGCTGAGGGGCTGTGTTAATTCCTAGAGTCATAGAAGAATTTAGGTTAGAAAAGATGCTTAAAATCATTGAGACCTCTGTAATAATTCCTGTGTAACAAAAACACTTGGAAAACTGAAAAGCTTAGCTGAACTTATTTTCATCATGGGTGCATTCTGGATAAACCAAATTTAGGAAGTTTCAGATCTAGAAAACATGCCCTATGAGCACCCAAAATAATAATAAAGGTAAAATCACAATGGATTTGTTCTTGGTAGCTGGTTGACTTAACAGCTGCACTATGTCTGCAGCACAACCATAGAATACCTCCAGTTTACTAGACACTGAAGCACCCACTGAGAGCAAAACAGAGAGATGCTAGCTGAGGAATGGATGCTGTGGTCTCCAACCAGCCCTGAAACCCACCCAAATTAAACCCTACCCACCCTGTGCGTAGACACAATCCCCTTTCCCTTTAGCTCTGGTTCCTGTGGGTGTTAATGTGATCCAGGCAGAGGGATGTGTTCACTCTAAAGTGTGAGTGCTGATGCTGTGCTAGAAGTTACAGGCACACAAGTATTTGGCATCTGTTCCACTCCCTGCTTACGCACTGTGAAAAACCATCGCCTTGGTCCACAGCAAACTGTAATATTTGTGGTGTTTTAAGACATCTTGTTGTGGAAAACCTCCTAGTTTTCCTTCTTGTTTATAACAGCGTCGTGGGAGGTTAAACTGCTTTGAAATCTCTGGGATTTAAGGATGTTTTCTCCTTGTAAATGCAGAGCAACAGTAATCTGGTTTAGGGTTTTCATTTCTTCATCCTGATCTGCCAGGTGATCGGTAAAGCAAAGCAAAGACAGGTCAAGAGGGGAGGAAAAAACATGGCCTTTGGTAGGGGAAAGAGGGGTAAAGGGAAGAAGAAGGAAGAGAGAGAGAAGGGAAAAGGAGGAGATGTTAATCCTGCACTCTCCTGACACCTATTCCTCTTGGCTGGGGTTGACAACTGATAATCAGCACCTCAAATGAACATGGGGTACAATTGCTGCCCATTGCTGCTGAGACCCTGCTGTTTCAGGTCTTCATGGGAAGAAGGAAGGAGTCTGACCTGTTACAGTAGCCACTGGGCCATTTCACATCTGATTGGCATCAACTGGCATTCCATGGGATTTGTGAGCAAGGAGCATCCTGGAAGAGGCAGTGCATGGGGAAAAGGGGCTGATGCCTGAGCTTGAGCTGCCACAAGGCTCTGCACGAGCTGGGGCCGTGTAGAACCATCGAGCTAAGCTGAAAACCCTCTGTTTTGGTGATACTAATCATTCCCAGAAAAGGGTTCTGCTTTTATAAGTGTTCCCCTGAAAAACAAGATCCATCCCATGAAAACATGCTGACCACTTGAGGGGTTATTTTTTGGAGAAGAGAAAAGAAAGAGGGAATTACACCATGATGTAATCAGCTGAACTGAGATTCAGAAGCTGTTTAATTCAAGGGTTTTAAAGATCTGCATTTTTGCTGGAAATATCATACAAATCTAGTGTCTGAACTATAGTTACCTCTTTACAACCTGCCAGATTTTTCTTCATTAATGAAACACAGCTAAAATATTCCAGTTCACCTTCTACAAATGCATTGCAGCATGTCCTGGAATCCAGCTTATGTCTATAAATGCATATACTATTATCTTTACTTCCTCCTGCTTATTGGCAATGGCTAGTAATCTTTCAGTTGTGGTACGCAAAGCCAAACATGAACCAGTATTTTCCATTATGGTTGTAATTTTGGCCTGTAATTTTATCACTCAAATCTAAATCCACTTCAGAAACACCATAAACTAATTGTCACAGGATAAACTTAAACTTCTGAGTGGTTTATAAAAGTAATTTAATAAAAGGAAAATAAAAAACAAATGGAAGCCATAATATTTTTTGGCAAAAGGGTCAAATATTTCTTTCTCTTTACCTCATCTGAATGCAAGAACCTGCTTCTTTTAAATGCAGTCACAGCAGGTTTGTTTGTCTTGGATTATGCAGTAGCAGATATAACATTTGTCCATTGAGAGCTGTTTAAAAAGACCAAAAAAAAAGCTCCAAAAAGCAAGGTAAACAGATCAAATTTGTATGCAGCAAAGATATCCTTGCCCTGATTTAAAAAAAAATATCAAATTCTAAGTGCTAGCAATATGACCATGTTCTTATTACACAGTTTAAGCTGTTTTCACAGTTTGCAAAACCAAACACTTCGCAACCCGTTGTAAGTTTATGTTAGGCCATAATCTGAATGACTGCTGCTTAGCCTGCTTCACTTCATTCATATTAAGAAACAATATACAGAGGATATAAAGTGATCAACTGTGTTTACACTGATGGGGGGAAGAAAAGCCTTTGCATAAGTAGCAAATAAGGAATCTGGGTATGAACATTAAAAAGGCTGCTGGTCATTTACGAGTGGAACGTTGCAGAGTACAAGGCAAAGGATAAGTTCCCGAGTGAGATCTCCATGAGTATCCCCAAAATAACCCTTGTGTCCCACGCACGACTCCAAAGGTCACACATACCACTGTGCTTCCAAGGTTTGCAGGGGTGCTTGGTATTTTGACGTGTGAGGGTCTGCAAGCAATAGCTTTACAGGGGAAGGAAGAAAAAGCAGCCCAGAGTCTATTCATAAAAAATAGATGCTTCAAAACTGCAGTGGGAGCCTGTTTATAATAAACCAACAAATGATATAGAGGCTGCTGTTTGGCACAGGAATGGGCTGGGAGAGGCTTGTATTACATTTCTCTCTCTCAGTGTTCATGGTATAAGGCAGAGCAGGCTGAAATTTATGCTCTTCTTGGTACTGTCATTCTGGCTGTGCTGCTCTGGAGACAGTTCTGGCATAGCCCCTTGCTTATGCTAGACATTACATCTCCCTAGATTTATTACCAGAGGTTGGGGTGAGGGCACAGGGGCATTTCTGGCTTCTTGATGGTGATGGAGGCACTTGAAGAGGCCAGGACAGACACAGATAAGTAGCCCGAGAGCCAGCTACTGACCACCACCTTCCCACTTTCCTGTGCTTTCTTGTATTATGGGCCAGCTTGGTTGTTAATACAGGACCCTTGCTGCTGTCTGGGTTATGTGCCGGTTTGCAGAAAATTGGGAAAATGATAATTACTTATTTTTTGTAGTATTTTTGTTTTGCTCAGGTTTTGCTCTTTTGGCTTAGCAAGCAAAGCTATGCGGTTGAGTGCCCATCCATCCACCCATCCATCTATCCATCCATCTATCCATCCATCCATCCATCCATTCATCCATTCATCCATCCATCCCTCCATCCATCCACCTATTCTATCTTGGTCTTTTGGTCATCAAGACATATTCTGCTATAGGCAGCACAGAAGGGTTATGTCAAACTTGCAAAGAACCAAGTCATTAAGTAACATGGTCTAGTGCTGGACTTAGCAGTCCTAGGGTAAAGGTTGGACTTGAGGACCTTAAAGGGTTCCAACCCAGTTAATTCTATTATTCTAAGTCAGGAAACCCACATCTCACCAGGATATTCTTTCCCAGTGCCTGAGGAGGAGGAACAGGCAACACTGGTCATACTTTCCTGGATCATGTTGTTTCTATTGAATGCAGCAATTTCTCCATCACTGTAAGATTCAATACAAAGAAGATGTGTTGTGCCCTCCAAGACTGACAGTAGAAAGAAAAGGCCTCCCAAATGTAAAAAAATGTTACTCTCAGCATCTCCATCTTTGAATTGTGTTATGAAGGATCATCTCTCAACCTGTGAGTGAAAAGCTAGCCGTGGTGAAGCTGTGCATCCAACTCCATGGAGTATTTTGATACCAAAGCCATGACTATGAGTCCACAGAGTTTCTGCGCTGGAGATGCTGTGGTTCTCCATGTCCCTTTGCAGAGAAGCAGCAGTTCTTCAGACCAACTTTACTGCAGGATTACTGACCATAGCATTTTGGTACTGAGTTTGACAACCACAAAAGCACAGCAATGTGGGTTGCAAAACCAGTTTCTATGAGGACTAGGAGAAACCCCTGACTGAAGCTGCTTAAAAGTTTTCTCCATGAAAGTAATCACTCTAATGCTTTTTCCCTTTGAGAAATGTTGAGAAACACTGAATAAAAGCTTTTTCAGAACTGGATATTACTATTTATTATTGTTATTATACAGAATTCACTCTTCACTGTCAGTGAAACGGGAGCAGCATAAGATACAGAGCTGGAGTTACAGTGTATGTCTTGACCCCAACAAATTACTCCTCAATGCAACAGCCAGGCAAAAAATGGAAATCAGGAAGGGAAAAAACAAGAGAAAAGTGGTTTAAAATACAAACCTCACTGTCTGTAATGTACATCACAGTTTTTAGCATGTTGTTTCATCAGGGTACCACTCCCTAAATGCTCAGAAATTCTATCATGTGATTAATAATACATATAAATATACATATATATACACACACGTTTACATTGCATACATACAGAGGGAAAGGAATTATTTTTGGTGGCAGGCCATGGAAACCCCAGGGTTCAGTTCCCACCAAAGTGGACAATTTATTTACATTTCTTCTCAGTATTATGAATTGATCTTTCCACCAGCACAACTCAGAGATACTTAGGTCATTTCTTTCCTTCTTCTCCCTCTCTGCTTTCTTTATGAGATAATAGTTAATTAGGACTCAAAACCAATCAGAACTCTTGCACTTATTAGGGCTTGATCCACTTCTGACATTACTTGAAAAATTATTCCTCTGATTTATTAAGGGACTCACTGTCTGAAAGATACCGAGTCTTTTTAACCACTTTTTATGCTTTATGCTGCAAGTTTATCTTTTCCACATCACCTGGGAAAGGGACACAGCTTGGGCTGTTGAACTTTGGACAACAGCTCCTTGCAAGTCCTTTTTTCTCTTGGATTCTTATGACATTAGAATCAGAATCATAGAATTTGTGTTGGAACAGACCTTAAAGCTCATCCAGTTCCAATGCCCTGCCATGGACAAGGACATCTTCCTCTAGACCAGATTGCTCCAAGCCACATCAAACCTGGTCTTGACACACAGTGGGGTGTCCTTTGTTTAGACTGCAAAAGAGAAGGTTGCTGGATGAGTTTTGTCACTTGTTTAAAGATAGTTTCCATTGGGGATTTTTTTCTTAATGTTGTTATAGTTGGTTTTACGTTACCACATTCCCAGTGGCCTCAAATAAGGTTTGGAAGTTGCAGAGGAGGGACCAGAAGACGAAGGAGTAGGAATTCAGGGTGATATACCTCTAATGGAAATGTGAGGAAGGGGTGCAGCAAAGACCAAAAAGCAATAAATGGGGTGGAGAGCATCACAGAGAAAGAGAGAGAAATAATAACACACGTGCCCTCTAGCCAGTACCAGCATTTCTCATCTCCAGCTGGATCAAGTGTCCCCATGTTTAGAGTTGAGGAGGGGTTCCAGGTCTGGTAGCTAGGGAAGGGATGTGATGCCTCAGAACTGTGGTGATCCAGGAGCTTGGCACATCAGAGCAACCTGCATGAAGCCCCTTGTCCTCGCTCCACCCAGTGCACCAGCTGGGTTCCCCTCTCACGTCCATTTGGACCAATAAGTCTGCAACTGCAGAGCTACCAAATCACATGCCCTGTGATCTGATTTCCTTTCATGGCCAAGTGCTTTTAACAACCCACTGCCAACTGCAAGTGGTATTGCTGCAAATGGTGCCTGGAATGAAGAGAGGAAAGAAAGAAAAGAAAGAAAAGAAGAAAGAGAAAGAAAGAGAGAAAAAAAAAGAAAGGAAGGGAAAATAGAAAGAGAGAGAGAGAAAGAGAGAAAAAGAGAAAGAAAGGGAGAAAGAAAAAGAAAGAAAGAAAGAAGTCAATGAAACAGAACAGATAATTTTGCAATTTAATTTTCCATCTTCTCTAATAACGGTACCAGTGTCATGCTTGATGGATGAAACTGCTACATATGGCCTCTCAAGATTAATTCCCCTCTTATAACTTCAGCCGTGATTTTCCAGAGCAGCCTCTTGGCTCTTTTATGCAGTCTTCCCCCCGGTCCCTTTCCCTCTCCCTTCCCCAGCCTTCTTCTGCTTGGAAGAATGTTTTGGATCAAAGCCGACAAGGAGAATTAGACTGGGTATAAGGGCTGGCTTTCATGTTTGCTGAAGAGACTCAAATCCTTTTCCTGAAGGAGAGAGCAGCTTTTATGTGGAAAACATCAGCAAAGCAGCAATCAGACCTGAATATCTTCCGTTCCTTATCTGAAACTGCTGACTACTGCACAAATACGGCATATCTGCTCCTTCCAGGATCTTGAAGGAACTACATTTTTTACCATCCCGCTTGGGCAGAAATCACTGAAGCCCATTAAAAGTTACACCGTAATCTGATCTCCATATTTTCTCAAGCCAGGAGATCTGGAATTTAAAGACAAGGTTTGATCTTATCTATTTTTTATCTGATGATGCTGGCTCCACCAAATAAGATTTATCTGTAAAGAAAATAATGCAATTAATGTCCCAGCTGCCGAAGCCTTTATGGAGACCTTTCAGTTTTTGCTACTCAGGGCACTCCAATTAAATGTAACTCTGTAAACTTGAGCAAACCAAACCCTTATCTGAGGACATGCAACGGTCCTAAATTCAATTTGTGGATTTGGTAAACCCTGTGGAAAGGGCTCAGGCTTTCTTTGCTTTTTGTGTGTGTGAAGGGGACACAGAGACACTGTTCTGAATAAAACCCAAGTTCCTCTCCCTTAGCCTGGCAGGGAGCACGCATACCGCTAACAAGTGCTATTACTGCATTTACGTCATTGAAGAATTTTCTCCTTCTGGCATGCTCTCTGGCATCCCACAGCTGAAGGAGATCCAGGGAAAATCAGACTTGCTGTCCTGACACGGGGGCAAGGGATACACGTGAAAGGTTGGTCCCCAAGCACCACAGTGTCCTTGGCTCACCCCAAGTGCCAGACTTAAATGGATCTCACTGAGTCCAGAGGGATCAACCTAGTTTGTTGTCCAGATGCTTGGACATCTCCAATAGATCTCCTCTGAGTAAAAATGCTGAGGGAGATCTTCCTCAAGCTGGGGCTCTCCCAGTTCTCCAGTGTTTTGGAGACCTCATGGAGTGTCCCATGGCACTCTTCAAGCAAGATGGATACCTTGGTCCTCTTATGCAAAGTGAGAATGGACGCAGAAAACAGAGTTTGAGAGAACCACAGTAGCAGGAGCAAGGGTGGGCTAGCAAAGAGTGGAGGGACAATCTGGGACTGCCGTTCCTCTTTGAACTGAGCCATTCATGATGCCACCCTGGGCATCACCCACAGGGTTTCTCAGCAAAAGCAAACCAGATGCAGCACGTGGTGTGAAGGGTTGGAAGGACTTGTTTAGAAGAGGACGTTTCATAGTGAGCAGGTTCACCATGAATGGGTTCATTCACTGCAACTCTAATTTTTGGCTTTACTTTCCCGTGCGAAAGCAAAACATCATTTCTGGCTGATCTCACCTGAATTATTTCCAAACTGCTTTTCCTCTGAGTTATTTGGGTTTGGAAACAGTCTGAAAAAATTAATCGTGCACCCAGTCCTAGGATTTTACCCTATCAGCTGGCTTCGGAGTTCCCCGAGCTGCATTTTGTCTGCAGCAACCTCCAAGATGGAAAAATATGTTCATGTCCCAAAATCTTTCTCAGCCTTTCAACTACAACACAGGGTTTTTTCTTTTTTTTTTTTCAGAAACCTCTGGGAATTTACCATTCTCCTCCTTTCTGGATCACTTTTATTAAAGCCTACTTTCTCCACTTAAAACTTCATTTCACAGGATTAATGTTGATGGCCTTTGCCTTACCTCTTCATGGTTATTTCCCTGCTCTCCTCATTTTCTTTGTTCATGGAAGACCATCAACAGAATTCCCTTGTTGTAAGCGAAAGTAATTTTTTGATAAACATTGCTTGGTATAATACGTCTTTTTGTTTATAAATGGTGATGCTACTTAATAACAAACTGAGGCCTTAACATATGAGCATTGTGATCCTGGCTGGAAATAATTTAAAACAACTTTAACAGATGTATAGGGAAGGGGCAAATCACAAATCCGCTTTGTTCACAACCTGGAGTAACTAACCTGAAGCCATTGGCAATAGACAGAGCCCTTCTCTCGCAACGATAGACCCCAGATGATAAGATGAGCTGAAGGCTTTGTAGTAGTTTAGACATGCTGAATTTGAGGGTACTGGCCACTCAACATGGAGAATGATGACCTGGTGGCGTTCAGAGTAGCTCAAGAAGGTGGTGAGAAATGAAGATGCCACTCTTGGCAGCAACCAAGCCTGTCCAGACCTCTTTTTGACCTTGCTTTCCTCTGATAGGAACCTATTCATCTTCTCCTGATTGTAGCAAAAGCTTTCATGTGGATGATCTGGGCAGAAGCAAGCATTTGCGCCATCCCACCTAGGAACAGGCTTTTAATACACCTCTGGGATGTGATGGGCCTCATCAAATCAAAGACCTTGCCCACCACAAGCTGAGGAAATCAGTTACATGCAGTAAAACTGAAATTTCCATTCCTTGTGTAAACACCATGTATCTCTCCAACGGTGTCCATAAAAATGCAGGAAAGTGCAAACTCAGCAGCTGGAATAGGCTGGGTACCTCCATGCAGTGAGCCTATACCAGGTGGTCTCTGTCACAGGAGGTGATTTATGTTAACTCTCTCTCGGGCTGCTTTTATTTAGTTAGTGGGAGTTTGACAGCCCAGAGGTCACAGACACTCCAGTCACTAGTGGTTTCTCTACTGAAAAGAGAGGGGAGGGGGGAAACAGGATGGGATGGGGAAAGAAGAACTGAGCTGAATTCATGCTAGTGTCAACCACTGGAAAAACAGCAGGTCCATAAATAGTAAAGGGTTTGGAAGATGAAGGACGATGAATAGTGTCTTAATCACAAATGAAATGTCAAGGGAGGAGGGGGAAGGGGCTCTCTGTCCTCTCTTGCATGAGATTTAAAACCAGGGAGACAGCGTCCTTGGGGACCATGCAGTGATTTTTTTCTGTGCACCCAAGGAAGGAGCCTGCCCAGGATTGTCACAGCTTTTTTTTTTTAACTTTTTTTTTTTAACCATGTTCAGCTAAATTTTTGGAAAATGAGTTCATAACACTGCTGATTTCTTACTTCTGCTTTCCCTTTAGACTTGTGCAAGACACTGCAAACAAATCCTTGCTTCAGTGTCATCAGCCAGTGGGAGGGCACAGGGAGAGCAGTCCTTCTTGAAATATCTTTGGAGAGCTCAAGGGGAAAGATTCAGTAAGGAGGAGAAGCACATCCCAAGGGCTCAGACACAGAAGAGGTCTTGTACGTCCCTGAGATGCAGTCATGCTTTGGTAAATTGACATATCTCATGGTCTTATGGGAGGTGAGAGCCCTTTGCTTAAGCCCAGATGGAGGAGGATTTGATGCTTGAGGTCTGCCTTGCTGAGTGTAAATGCATGTGTGCTCTCAGCGCCCTCTGAAATGAAATGATGCTCTCCATCTGCTCCAGAATACTCCTGTAACAGCACTGCTGCACCCTTGCTGAAGAACCATGCCACAGGCAATGTGGGTCTGCAACAGCTCCTAACTAGGTGCCTGCTTTTACATATAGGAACAGTATTAATTAGCATCAGTAGTCCTGATTTGCTCAGGAAATCAATGGAGGAACAACTCTGAAATCATTAACACTTAAACCAGTTTCATTTCCTCTGAGATTCAATGCCTGGGACCTGGGACATTACTACACCCTTGCTTTCTGTGCATGGCATGTGTTCCTTTGACTTTGTCTTCATTAGAAATGTGTAATTGGTGATAACAGCAGTACCTCTGCACAGAGCCAGGAGTAGTGCTATTGGCTTTCGTGGAGCTACTCTGGATTTACATCAAGGTGAATGAGATCAGTCCATTAGCCTCCCTGGCAAGCTCCCTGGAACGTGGTTACAATTTCATCTGGTCCCTGAAATGCTCTACTTCTAGCCAATGGCTTCCCCTCCCTAGTAGTTACATACATCAAGGTCACCAAATCCCAGATGTCCTCCAAGGTCCCGGGGGTCATGGTTTGATTTCACACTGGACAATTTGCTGCTAGAAGAAAAATAGTCTGGGACTTATTTTCTAAGGTTCACAACCCAGGAAATGCAGGAAACTGTTCAGTCCAGGTTTTTCTTGTGTGACAGTTCAGTTTTTTTATACATCTGCTGATACAATGTTCAAGGATAATTTGACTTTCCTTGGGGAAAATCAGCAGCTGGAAAAGTTACAGAAAAAAGAGCTTTTCCCAAGAAAATCTCCCCTCAAGTTCATAAGAAATTGCCATGACCTACAAAGTGTAGAATAAGAGTTGATTGGGCTGGAAGGGTTTGAGTTGGACGTTATAGATAATTCTTCCCCAAGGAAGATATGGCTTTTTCTGCTTTCTGAAAGAGGCCTATTCTGTGGAAAGGGATTTGGACTTTACCCTGTGGGCAGTCCCTGTGCAGCTAATGGCAAGGCTTCTGAAAAGATAGTAGTAGAGCAGCAGAGGAATGTTATCAGGCCAAATTGGGCACTTCTCTCCCAGGAGTGTCACGAAGGACCAGTGAGAGGTCATAAATGCTCAAAGATCTCATGATAAGGTGGACTTCATCTATGTAATCCCATTGCAGAGGACCTGCTGACGGCTTATATCTAATGAAGACAGGGAACATATGAAGGGAGGTCTCAAAGAACACCACAGCTTTTGGGGATGGGGGGGATCCCTGCTGTCTATGGTGGCTAATGAGAAGTGCAATACACAAGCAACGTGTTACCATTACATTACAGGCATGACATAATCCATGTGAACAAGGGCTACTCCTTGCTCTTGGCTTATGGACATCCACCCTGCTGATGCCAACACGGCGCCTATGGGACTCCAACCAGATCCTGTGGGGAAAAAACAAGTGCTGCAAGTCTTATTTCCAGTGTGGGATTTTTTACTCACACCCTGACTATTCATCAGAAGTGTCATGATCTGCCTGCTTTTGGACAGAAAAACAGTGGAAAAATATGGATCATATTGTTGTAAAACATATAAGTTTTATGACTCACCCAGAGTCTAACTCGTGTGTGATCAGTCTCTGAAAACTGAGCAAATTATTAAGGTTCTCAGGATGCACTTTAAGCTCATTATAAGCAGCCAGTTAAAATAAGTCTTGTCCCTACATGCTTTTTTGCTCAATGAGGTGTTAAATAGGAGATGCTCTTTAAACAAGCTAATCCTCCACGAGAAAATATACAAAAGAAAGGCTCTGGAATGACATTTACCGCTCCCCAAGCACGTCAGAAAAGCCGCCTGTCTTCTCATTCACCATCTCTGAGGGAGAAAAGGATGAAGTGGGAAGGTCTCCGTCTTGGCAAAACAGCTGCCGCAGACTTAAAAGGCAAGTGGCAAAGGTAGAGAGGTCTGACTGAGATCACAGGCACTTCTGGGCAGATAGGATCTCCGGGAAGCGAAGACAAGGTGTGAGAAGTCTGTTCTTTCTTGTATCATCGCAAGGGCTCTTTTTTGAAGATAAGCCCATTTCAGAGGGGGTGGGGAGTGTCTTTGCACTTCAAGGGCGGGCGCGTTTCCACCTCCTCTCTGTTTGTTTTCTAATTTTCTTTTCACTCTCACGTCGGCTCTTCCTGACCCTCTCTCTCATCAGCATCACCACCACCTCTTCACAGGGCCCCGCAGACAGGGGTTAAGAGGCCTCAAAGGGAAGAGGGTTTTTTACAGTGGGGTCTGGAGGAGATGGGCAGAGGCTCAGGTGAAAGGGATGTGCAGGAGGCAAGGCACAGGGGGAAATGCCAGGGCATCCTAGTGTGTTTCAGGGCAGCAACCACTACAGTGATGGACCACAAGGAAGGTCCTGGCTCACCTTCCTAAGCATCATCCCCACACAGCCCAGATACAGAAGCAGATCATGGCAGAAGAACTTAAGGAACTTAAAGAGCTTAAAGAAACACCCAGAAAGTGAGCATTTTATAAGGCAACTAGCCTAATGCTCCTGGTGAGCAGCACTCCAAGCTGGTTTCATTCAAAACCAAACTGTTGGTTGTCTCCTACCACCCCTATGCAAAATGGAACTCTTCATTGATAGTCTCTGCTACTTGAAAAACCTAGCAATCCCTACCTTTATGAAGCAGAGGAGGGAAACCCTGAAAACAGTCTATGGGTGAAAAAGTGGTGGGTTTGCTGTAAGTCTCAAGAATGGGCAGGTAGTAGGAGAAAGGATAACTGCACTCTTCTGCCACTTCTGCTAAATATTTGGAACTGGGGTTCTTCTGGAGATATGGGATGTACAGAAAGCAATGTTTTCATGTACGCAATGTTTTCATGTTTTCATGTTCAAACTCAATGCAGTGTCACCCAAACCAACACAGGAGGGAGAAATCCAGGTGTGGCTTTCTGTGCCATGGGGTTGTTCACACAAAGCGCAACCAAGTTCAGAGAACAAATAAGCAAAGGGAACAGAAGGGAGCATTGCCAGTGAGGAAGAGGGAAATGAAGTAGGAAAGGTCGGTAATTTCCCACTTAACTCAGCCCGTGTCTCCTAACCCCTCACTGCTGATCCCCCTTTCTGATTACCGTACCTACAAACCCCGTAATACAATCGCCCATCTTTTCATCAGCTCTTCCTTCCTCTGGGTCTAATCTCTTATGACACAAATGAGGGAGTTCAGGGTTTTATTAGTAGAAACAGGGGATTTCAGGCTCTGAGCCCCCGCCGCCGAGCAGGGACCTGCTGGCGGGCTGCTGCCCGTGTCAGGTTGTTGTACAAACATTACCTCCTGCAAATCCCCGGCTTGGTCACCAAGTCAAGCGGTGGAGACAGTTTGCCCAGTAGTTTGACCTTTCACCTCCCCTTTACTAAATAGACCTAATTACTGCGTTTGTCTGTCATTTAAGCAACAAATGACTCCATTGAGGTCATTTGAGGGAAGCTGGAGTTCTTTGCTGTCATCTCGAGAGAGCTCAGCTAATTTTATCCTGCTGGGGAAGAAAGCCCTGTGAAATTTTGCTGGAAGGCTCGGTTACAATTGCTGTTTCCTGGAAAGGGTCTGGTGACACTGCCCAAGGAAGCAAGGTATGCCCCTACCACCACCTCCTAGTTCACAGTCCTCTGTGGTTTCCAGCAATTGTAGGAGAAACCCTAAAAGAGAAACTTCCTGAGAGCATCTAAAACAAATCAAATAATGATAGGAATAGTAATAACAACAACAACATCATGATATGTCATTATTTATTCTAAATCCAGATTTTGACACTGGAAATGTCATAACTCCCAGGACTCTGACCACCTTTTGTTCAACCAGAAGGAGAGCCAGAAACCACAGATGCATTTGTTTCAATGGTGTTTCCTCTGCAGTCTTCAGTACTTGCAGTTCTGCTGAATCCCAGTCGTGTGCTTTGTGGGTAACATGCAAAATACTGATGAAAGCTGTTAAGCCTGAAGAAAACTCAGGGAAAACAAAATGTGTGCTTGGAAGGACTAGGCAAATGTAGAAAATGGTGGTGTTTCCCCTCTGCTAAGATACATAGCAACCTCAGAATCAACTGTGGGGAGATAAATATACCTGCCTACACACAGAGACCCAGAAAATACTCTATGCATCTATTTGCATAGAAGTAGATCTGGAAGGGGCAAAAAAGAGGTCACCTTTCCTATCTCCAGGTTCAATCAGCTCCCCCAGACCCATTCCTGAGAGATGTGAGCCTGACTTATCTCCAGCACCATTCCTCTCCCAGCAGTGGAGATTCTCATTCTCTCCAGGTCATCCCTTGCACATCCCTCCTTAGCAAAACCAATATATCTAAGCTCAGGCAAAAGAAACACACAGGGTCCCTGCTAAGACATGTTTAGACAAGCTCTGCCAAGGCAAGTACTTTACCTCATTTGTATCACCCCTCTTGCTCCTAGCCTGGGCACATCCTTGTGTTTCCAGCTCCTGCACCTCCAGAATATCTCTGCAAATTATGTTTTTCTAGCTTGCCCCTTTGACTGCATCTCTGTGCATATCATGTTCTGGCTCTTCTCTGCTGCATCATATGTTAGCTGCATATGTTAGCCCACTGCCATCCATGCCCTCCTTAGTCTTTCATATGTAAGACATGGCTCTGGACCACAGGAAGCCCACTTCCATCCATGCCTTGCTTAATCCAAACAGGTACCACCCTATTTTCTGCCAGGTTCCTCCTCTGCATGCAAGAGGTCCCCCTTAAACATCTGCAAAACATCTCCAGCCTCCTCAGCCCCCTCTGTAAAGATCTCCAGCACCATGGTGCCTTAAAGACAAAACAAAGCATGACAGCAGCCTAGGTTGTTGCTGTTCCCGTTGTGCTAATGCCAACTGAGTACTTCCTCACACAATTCCCTTCTGTCTCCATCCATCTACAGCCTTTCCCTGTGGGCTCTACTCCACCACTGTAGCAGACCAAGCCAAGGAATCTGCAAGGGATGCTCAGCCTCTGCCACCAAACAAAATCACCCCTGGGGCCACCCCACGGGGAAAACACCTTGCTTGGGGCCCCTCTGATGGATCAGAGCTCCAAATGGGAGTAAGGAATGGCTTTTTATCCCAAGTTTCTTCAGCTCCAAGCACAGGAGGGTGTTGGTGCCTGGCTGGAGCAAACCAACAGCATGGTTGGTTTGCTCAGCAAGGGCTGGCAGATCAGCAGAGCCAACCCTACAATTGAAAGAGACAAACACCCACAGCTGAAGTTTGAAAGGCGAGAAGATGGTGACTGATGCAGGCACGCTCAGTGATCTGATTCAGCCCCATCTTTCAGCAGGGCTTAGATTAAGTTCATCAAACCCAGATCTTTTCCCTCTTCTTTTCTCTGCTGACACAAGTGTGCATCGCTCAAGGCATGTATTATCAGCTAAATGCCGTGTTCTTTACAGAGCAAAGCAATCCTGCAACAAGGCGAAGAAACAGTTAGGCTAATCCAGGGACTAAGTGTCTTGTATTTTCGCTTCCCTTGTAGGTGAGTCCCAGGGAGTCTCCCAGGGATTTATTTTCTTTCTATAAACAAGGGTTTGTTCGACCAGAATCACTACAGAAACAGTCGAACTAATCTTGCAGTGTTATCCTTGCCTGAAGGTGGGAGCTCTACGATATTGCCTGGGTTAAACTGGAATGAAATATAACCAAACCCCTGCCTCTTTTGCTGTATTTAACAGCAGCTTGTAAAGCAGCATGAGTTGGAGCATGTCACAGCATTGCTGTCGCACTGCATCTCACATGCATGTGGCTTTGTGGGGAGTGCTGAGTCCCCGATTACCTGTGGGACAAAATGGTTTTGGGAAGGAGAGCCTAAAAAGAAATGCATCCCTTAACCACGATTTGCTGGCAAGAGTTTTTCACGTGCAAATAACAGAAGCAGGAAAATAGAGAAGGGGTTTTATCATTCCCCTGCTGCAAAATTTAAATAAACATAATTTCTTATGCTCAAAGGACATGTTGATGAAAAGGTTAATGTTATTACAGGTGCTTAAAGGGCTCTAAAAGCCTTATATCACTACGTGGGATGAAAATGTATAGAGACAGCGAACATTGTAATAACATCCTTCTTAGTTCCTTCACTGACAGATGCCTTGTTTTGTTAGAACACAGACAGTATTTTAATAAGGTTGAAACTCAGTCAAGTTTATAGCTCTTCATGTGAAACAGAGAGATTTTCTGCATTTTTCAGCCCTTTTTTCTTCTTCTTGTCCCCCAGATCTCATCTTCCTCTCGCTGTCATCCATGAAGTGAAGCAGTGTGGAATACACGTCAAGGAAACATGGCAACACCTCTGAGGGCCAAGTGTTCCTTTTCCTTCTTAAGGAGATGACGGATTTAGTTTAGATTTTTGGCATCACTGTGCTGACAAAAGGGTTGGTCTTACCTGATGTGTTTTGGTACCGTGTTTGGAGTGATGTTAGAGGAGGTATCAACACCTCCCAGGACTGGAATGGAGAAAAGAAGCATAAAAATATTATTGGCATGTACTTATAAAAAAAAGCAAGAGGTAATGGCAATGTCTTACCTAGTTCTCAGCACCTTTTAGCACAAGGAACTGTGCGTGTACAACTGCAGCCACCATAAACTCCTAAGGCTCAGATCAAAGGCATGGAGTCTGCATACCAAAACAGGGGAAGTTCAGGTTAGATATAAGGAGGAAGTTCTTTACTGTGAGGGTAGTGAGGTGTTGGCACAGGTTGCCCAAAGAAGTGGTAAATGCCCCATCCCTGGCAGTGTTCAAGGCCACGTTGGGCAGAGCCTTGGGTGACATGGTTTAGGGTGAAGCATCCCTGCCCATGGCAGGGGATTGGAACTGGATGATCTTAAAGTCCTTTCCAACCCAAACTGTTCTATGGGTCTATGATTCTATGATTTGTTGTGTAAAGCACAGGGAGATTGTTTCTGAGTGTGGGACAGTAGAGTACAAACCTCAACTCTGAGCCAAAAAGCCAAACCTAACCAGGGACTGTTATGTTTTATTGATTTGTATTGAGGATGGGTGAAATTAGTTCAAGACATGCTTTTCAGGAAAAATAAATATCTATGGGAAAGAATTGTCAAACACACACATAAAAAAAAAGAAAAAATAAAATAAAATGAAGAGCATGGTGAAGACTTTGAGCCAAGCAAGTGGGAGCGCTGACCTCCTGCTGTCTGTGTACCCTTCCTGAATAAATATTTCTGCCATACACAGATAAAAGATTATTTTTATAACAAAATTAGCTTCTGTCCAATGCTCCACTGGGTTCTCTCTCTAGGCAAAATGCAGAATTTCAGTTGCTTTGTATTGAAAGGGGAAGTGGAAACATCCCAGTGCTTAAGGTCCTTTCCAACCCTAACTATTCTATGATTCTGTGATGCTCAAAAATTAAATGAACAGCCTGATTAGAAAGTAGGATTTGGTTTTTTTTAGTCCCTTCCATAAATCTACCTGATTGCTGCAGGTGCCTGGTGTTTGCCTCTTGTCTTAGCACTGGTCTAACACCACTGATGGATGCACTGGTCAACCCTGAGATGTGCTGACCTTGGGCTGTGTTGGTTTTTGCTTAGTTCCCACTCCCCAAGGCATGCCCTCTGTGCTTTGGGGGGAATCTCATACCTGGGGATCATCCTTTTTCCTCCTATCTGATTTTGAAAAAGGGACCTCCAACATCCAAATATCATCTTATGGGCATAACCAAGGACAGGGCATGGCAATGGGCTACCATGTTCTGCGGATCCAGCTTGCCAGGCTAACTTCACATTAGGTATTTCTTCAGAGGATGGTCTTCTAATGCTAGGACATGAAGCAGCCATGGGAACAGAGTTAAAGCCACTTTCTTTTGGCATTTCCAGGGCACTTGAGGACAAAGGTTTACATCTTCGTGTGGTGCACTTGATGGGACAAAGGCGACACACAAAGAAGTCTGTGCCAGTCTGCTTCCTTTTAATCAACAGCAAAACACTGGAAATACGGTCTTTTTGTTTTCTTCATGAAAAAAGGTGCTTTAAAGGCTGAAGCCTTTAGGACACTGGCTATTCAACTGGCTAGCTGAAGAACACAGTCCATCTCCAGAGGAAACTGGTCAATGCTACTGCTAACATTGCTGGCTCTGATTTATAGGCTGTTCCTGCTGAAGCCTATTTACCCCATTTTCTCATTGTTGTCTCCTCCTGGCCACATATTAATTAGATCCAGCTACTAGGTGCACACTTCTATTTTCATTTAGGTTGTGTTTTGGGTATGTTTGAGTTAATTTTCAATAGACTCGTGTCCTTTTAAACTCCCTTTGTCTTTAAAAGTCTTTTGCAAACCAGAGAAGAACAAACCTCATTGCTGTTCTCACATGCATGTACCCACATGCACCTTGGTCACCCATGGTGGCTTTTGCAGGTTTGCCTTAGTTAAATAAATGTCCTTCCCTCCACATTTGAAGAGTTCCCAGTGGAAAAGTGAGGTAATGTTATTTTGTTATCTAAAACAACCACCGAGTTTTTTAAAGGATGACCTCCGTGTGTCTGTGTATATACAGACACACACTCTCATGCACAAGCACATGCAAGCAGAAATGCACATAAAAGACCCCGTTATGAGTTTCAAACTTAGGTAAACCTCCTGTAGCCCTCATTAAGATTTGGGCTGGACTTGGCTCCAAGGTTCAGACTCCATCTGCTCCCCTCAAAAGATCTTTGTTTTCATGTCATGGGGATGAGGAAAGCTGATACATGGAGATTTCTTGGCTCTCCTTTTAAAATATGGGGTAAATCAAAAGCAAAGTGGGTCTGGGTTTAAGGGTTGGGGGAGCATTTGCAGTTGTTGGGAACTGCTTTGGCTGATGTAGCACTATAGCAACATACTATTGCACAGCATTTTCTCTCTTCTTTGGCTTCAGTGTCATGCAGTAAGGATTTCAGACAGATTTTGCCTTTCTTGGAGCCCTTCAGATTCAGCAGAGAGAACGAAACCAGCACGAAAGAAAGAAAAAGAAAAAAAACCCAACACACACAGAATTCCAACCAACCAACCAAAAAAATTCCCATGCACAGAAAAGAAAAAGAAAGTAAAACTCAGAAAAGTTGCTGGATTGCAAAATCCCAACTGGTTTGGACCTGTTGCTGGCCTCTTCTACTTGTCATCCGCCTTCCTTATCTCTCCCTCTGCCCTTTCCCTTCCCCTTTAAACCACAGGGAGCATCAATACAGTCATTTATCAGTGTCTTGCGGGGATTTGTGTCTCCCCAGTCCTCCTGTGCTGACTTTCCACCCCTAATCACCCGCAGCCCTCACACCAGCATCCCCGGCGGGTGAGGAATCACTGCTGCCGGTACCCGGGTGAAGCAGGGTGGCCAGGCTGTGCAGCCGGGCGAGCACCACTGCTCTCTTCTGGAGGATTATATATTATATTCTGCTTATTTATAGGAGAAGAGAGGTATTTTTGCCCCTAGATTAAAAGCTGGAGATAAACAGATAAAAGGATGGAGCTCTGTGGTAACTGAAAACTGGTTAATATATCCCCCCCCAAATCTGTTTTAAATGACCGTATATTGTATTTTGTAATAAATTAACTTCTCTTCCGTGCTTTGCTAAAGGAGGGATGAATCTCTCTCTGTGGTATCTTGAATGTGGTGCTTAATTAGATTGGTTTCAGTGGTCTGGAAAAATAAAACTTGATTTCATAACAAAGAGTGAAACCACAGACAAGGTGGTGTTGTAATCGAAATCAAGGAGATAAGGGAGAAACAATCCCAGAGTCACTGGGGGGGAGGCAGCTGTGGGGGGTGAAATCAGGACTTAAATCAGGTTTAAACAGCTGTTCCAATGCCTGGATTTTGCCAAACGTTTTATATTCACAATGTCCAGGATTTTTATTTGAACCTTTGTCTGACCAGATGGTAAAAAAACTGTTCAGATCAAATAGAAGAATCAACCTGCCTCTTTACCAGCACATGATCCCAAATATATGTGTATATATATATATATATATATATATATATATATGTATATAAAGTCTGAAGGGCTTCAATTAACTCCATTTATTTTACTGTGTGGTTGCAGTTGTATTTCAGGAAGGTAGATCAAAACTTTGGGGCATTGCTGCTCTCAGCTGATGGCAGCAGAAGTAGCAGGAAATGGGGAAGGAAAAAGAAGAGGCTGTCCTTGCTGGGCTGTAAACCCACGAGCGATAAGGTTTTGTTATCATGCAGTTCCAGGGAGGTTTAGATAAGGTTAGGGTCGATTAAAAAGGATCCAGGCTGAACTTCCAGGCTCCCAGAAGAGTCTTTATATCTTTAATTGCTCTGGAGAGAGGAAAAATTAACAATTTTATTAATTTCACTTGAAACATTATGAAGCTTAATATATGTATTTTTATTTATGTAACCCCAGGATTAAATCATCTGATAACGAGTGGCTATAACTCCTAAACGAATATTGCTGCAAGAGCAACCAGATGGACACGTTCAACTGCGGTATGTAAAACGCCAGCAAAACCAGACCTGCAGCAGAGGCAGATAACGGGGTGAAACACTGACCCTGATGCAGTGAGCAGCAAAGCCCCGCGATCGGGAGAGGACCAGGAATTCACCCGGCTCTGCCCCTTATCACTGGGCACAGCTGGGGAGACAGGGACACATCTGGGGGGGAAAACCTGCAGCTTGAAGGATGCTGCTTGAGTTGTGGGTCTGGATCACAGGGTTTGCAGCCCACGGCCAGGCACGGCTTTCCAGCCTCCTCTTCCCACATCCCTGCTCTGTTTTGAAAAGAGAGAAGTTTATCACTTGGGCAAAGGCTGTCAGGGAAGATGGAGAGTGGAGGGAGGGTTTTAGCCTTCAGAATGGGATTTATAAGAGGGACATGGCAGATTGCTCCCCGGAATGGTGATACGAGACCTGTATAGGGTGAAATACAGGGGACCTAAGCCCTTTAAGCACACTCCAAACTCCTGTTTATAATATTAACTTATCTAATACCTGATTCAATAGTATCTTCTGTGCACAGTGTATAACATAAAAATCCATATATAAATACAAACATACATACATAGGCATAAAAATGCAGGTACAGCCTAATTTATTAATGCATTTAGAGCATTGTAGTGAAATAAATCAGGATTCATAAATACAAACTCAGGCTAATCAGTACAATTTGTCTTCACATTGGCACTATTGTTCAAGGAAGGTCCTGGTCTCATTCCTTGCTTTGTCTCTCCCTGAGTATCTGGGTATTATCTTCTTTATGCTCTTAATGTCTGTGTCTGTAAAACAGTAAAAACTACCTTTGGCTACCCAATCCTTAGTTTACACAGTTACATGCTACAGCTCACCCTTTTTTCCACTCAAAAAGCAGCATTTCTACTTCAGATCATGTCTCCTTGCAAATCAAAAATGAAATAACCCAGCAGCCCTAAATGTATTTCTAATTTCCTTCAAATAAACCATTTTGCTATGTCTGGAAAGTATATTCTAACGAGGAAAGCAGGGAGAGCTATCAAGATATTTCTTGATCTCTTAATTTTATATTCATCATAAGAACCACTTTTTAATTTTTTTGAAATAATTTCTCCTTTTCCCTTCTCAGATTCCCTTTATCCATAAGATATTTCTTCACCCACATCCAGCAGGAATTTGAAAAGTTAATGTATTTTTTACAAAGGAATACCTGTAGCATCAATCCTGTACAAAAATACACACAAAGCTCTGTATAAACCACGCATCCAGAGAAGCTGCCTATACTTAAAACATGCTTCCCCCACCCCAGAAATAGAAAACTCCATAAATAAAGGTCAAAGCTGTACTCTGTAAATGGTAGGAATACAACCTGGGTGTGAATACTTGCTCTTAAATTCTTTGTAATCCCGGCAGGAAGCAAATGTCATGTCGGAGGGGATCTAAAAGACAAATTGCTCCTACATTTGCAATCAAGGCTGCGTTAAACTGATGAGTCCAAAAGCACAGAGTGTAAATTAATAAAAGCGTGACCAGGACTTCCAAGCAGATGCATGACACTGACATTTCATTTAGTTTTTCCAATTAGTTAAAAAGAGACCTTAATCAGGATGCTGTTCCAAACACATGGAAATCAATTATTCTCCTTTATTTCCACCGAGTTTAGTCAAGGTCCATTTATTTAAAGAACAAATATTCACATTCCTGGGGCAGAGGGATCTGCTGGCATGACATCGGTTCTCAAACTGTAGGGAAGGTACAGTTTGTGCTTTGCTGGTTTTTAAAAGGCATTTGGAGAAATTAATTACTTCTGTCTCTTAAATTTTATCTCTCATCTTGTAATTATTATCAGGACCATTCAGGTTTATTAATTTCTAAAGAGGAAGAGGAGCAAACCCTTGTGGTGCAAGCAAACATACGGGCAGCAGAAGGAGCGGATCTGGCCGAATCTCTTCTTGTGATGATGGGAGAAAATGAATTTGCAGGAACACCAAAGGCAAAGCTTACCTGGGTAAAGGAAAAACACATTAAACACAGACCCTTGAGGGGACTTTGGGCTGGGAGGTCGGCTGGTCTCAGCCTTGTGGTAATTATAGACACTGAGGGTGTGGAGGGGAAGGAAACAAGGCTATATCCAAGTTGCATGTTAATAAATATGCAGGAGGTTATTCTCCTGTTTGAACGCATAAATCTTCCGTGAGTGGTCTGTGTGCGCCTGGAATGTGAGGAGCTGGGCTGAGCCAAGGCAAGTCC
This sequence comes from Melopsittacus undulatus, assembly GCF_012275295.1. NCBI lineage: Eukaryota > Metazoa > Chordata > Aves > Psittaciformes > Psittaculidae > Melopsittacus > Melopsittacus undulatus. The sequence goes on from NC_047557.1 coordinate 100,045,305, forward strand.
TGTCCAAATTTCACTACTTTCCAAAACGATGCCTCATTTATTAGCGTAGGCAGCTCCGAGTCCTCAGGGATTAGCGTCTTGGCCTCCCAGAGTGATTAGATTGGAGATCAGGAGGAGCCCCGGAGTCTGAAGCTCAAAGCACTTCATTCAGCGGCAGTAGGGACTTGGGATGCAGGGGAACTCCAGTTCTGTCGGACGGCAGCACAGAGGACCTCTGAAATGCTCCCAGCACGGCGAAGACACACCAAGACACATACAAATCACTGTTTTCACACCAGGTGTGATATTTACATATAGATGTACATAGATATTTACATATACAGTGTGCAAGGTAGTGTGTTAATACAGAATTGTTATCGCTTTTAGCAATAATTGCATAATAATTAAAAGTGCAGCAATTGAAGTTTTTGTCTGCTCTGCTTTGCAGAGAAAGCTTTAACCTTACAAATATTTAGGTAAAAGAGGGAGGCTCAGCTGCAGGTTTGCTTTCTGCTTTGCTAAAAACCAAGTGACTTCCAGTAACAGATCATCCACCCCATAAATGTCCCGTTTGGTACTGGTGGATCTTCCAGAGCTGAACTTTCATTTTTCCTGGTTATTTAACCCAAAATCAACTCTGTAAATCACTAGACCATGCACAGTGCCTCCCTAATGAGAAGCTTCTGATATGTAGCAGAGTGGTGAAAGAGTTAATAGCTCCATTTGCAACCAAAAGGAGAGAATCTCCTCTTACACCTTCCTGAAAACAACTCTGGGCCCCGATGCCATTAGCTAGATATGTTATATGGGCATATATTTGAAATATCTTGGTTTGGAGAGCAGTAACGCTCTCTATTCTGACCAGATCTCTTGATTTTCAACAGATAGCACCACAACAGGAAATTAATAAAACTGAGGTTATCCATTACTGAATCAACTGAAAACTGAATCTCATCCTATAATTGCAAGAAAACCTATCCCACTCCTTGTTTAGTGTTCAGACTTAGCTGGAGGACACTAAACATAATTCTATGTTATAGATACACCAACTTATTAGCAAAGACTTGGGGCTAAAATCCTTTCCTCTTGTTTTTGTTTGCACAGGAAGGGCAAGGAGGGGAGGGATGGGAGGGAGAAGACAGCTTCTGGGCTCCCCTGACAGTGTTGTCTGACATCAATCATGCCATGGGGTTTCCAGGTTTTTGTGGGATCCTCCATGAAAATGGAAGAGAAATTACCATATAATCTTTACAAAGACTCCCATGAAACCCCTATATAATTTGACAGCATCCTTTTGGGAAAGGGGGAAATTTCCAGAGGCCCATGTCTGAGGTCTGGTGGGATCCAGGTGCTTCACCCTCCCTTGCAGGGCTCTCACAAAAACCTATGAGCAAATTTCTCTGCAAACTCCTGCAGTTATTACTCTCTGACTATGGTCAAAGGCAGCAAACAGGAACACATTCCTGCTTGTTTGCCATCCCAGTCCGCAGTGGGGCTGAATCCAGCCCTCCCTACAAGAAGCTAACATCCTTATTCCAGAGTCAGTTTGTATTTTGGCAGAAGGGAAGGTGTTCAGCAGATACATTCCCAGTTTCAATCAGCCACCAAGGAATATCTCCCAGTAGCATTAGCATATCCTAAAGCCTACAGCTGCATTGGAGCATGGAGAAGGCATAGGATTGGCCACTGAAGGTCACTCTCCATCTTGTCTTGGGGTGAGGTCTCCTCCGAATCCCAATTGGGTTCATTGCATCCCATCCCAGGGTCTTCGGAAGCCGCAAGGATTCATCCTGGAGATAGAAGGATGGGCATGGAGTGTTTTGGCTGCTCTTTTTGGGTGAGCATCAAACGAGTGTCAGGGGGATAGGTGCGTACGTGTGCTGTTGCACGCAGTCAGGCTGCTCCATGCCCCAGAATAGGACTCTGGAGCTAAAAAGAAGCACACACACACACAAAAAAAAAATACATATTTTTTGGTATTTTTCCTGCTAATTTCAGGAAACCGTCCTAAATTTCCACTGCAAGGTAACCCGCTCCAATTCACTGGGGAGAGGAAGTTTAAGCAGACTGTTTGTCCCCAGTCTCAACCACACACACAGACACACAGACTTACGGACACACACCAGAGGAAGGGATTGGATGCCATAAAACAAGGCAATTGGGAAAGGGAAAAGAAGTAGCAACATTGTTGGCCATTAATAGCTCTTTTCAGCCTGAAATGTAGGTCTGTAATTGTTAACAAACTGTAATAGAAACAATCAGTGCCTCCAGCAATGACAGAAAAGCAGCATCCAAAGGGCCTGATCTAAATTTACATCTCCCATTTACTAGAAAGTGGTTTTGCATTGGGAACTCTTTCAGCATTGTTTCAGAGCAAGCTCTATTTAGTCTTTAGCAGGAAAAGCAGGTCCTAGGATTTCCTCATGAATTACAAATAGATCCCCCAATCCAAACTCCTGGTTAATATACTGCTCCAGTACTCAGTGAAGTTGCAGGAGGAGTTATTTGGCACTGGACCTCGGCCCAAGTATAATTAAGGATGACATTCTTCACATGCGCCTTTCAGACATATTTTATGTGATTTCTTTTTTTTTCAATACTCTTGAGAATTAGGATAGTTTGGGATTGAAGAAAGAAAAGGGGAGGGAGGAGGAAAGGGGACCTGGGTGTTAAGTGATAAGCAATTGAACTGCAGCTATTTTCAAGCCTGTAAGAGCAAAAGCACTTAGAAATACGGAGGAGGTGGGAGATTTTTGGTGCCAGGCTCCAGGATGGAGCAAGTGTGATCCGGCAGCAAGATGACTTGATGTGTGCCTATGATGTACCCTGCTCAGAGCCCAGAAGATGCTTTTGCAGACCGATGGTATAATCAGTGTAACTTAATGTGGTTCAAGAGGCTGTTAAACCCAAAGTAGCTCCAACCTGGAGCACGGAGGACTCCTGTCATCACTGTTGCTTTAGTCCACCAGGCTCTGTGACTTTTGGCAGCTTATCTCTAAAAGCAGAGCATGCCATTGCCGTCTTCACACTGCCTAAAAACCAGCTCTGCAAGTGCTTTGCCTTGCACCTTGCGGAGACATCTGATGGTGGGCAGAGGATGTACAACCATGTGTAATTCTCATCTGCTCAGATCCTATGGGAAAGGATCAGCGTGATTTATCTTAGCCAGTATTTGCAAGGTATCCTCTCTATTGTTTGCTAACTGCCGTTAGGTTTGGACAGCAGGCAGAGGGGTCAGAGCCAAGGCAGAGAACAGAGATTTGCCGGGATCACGCAATGCTCCAAGCCTGTCTGCAGTAAACAGAATCTCCTTAAAGGTCACATCTTCAGGATCCCACTGCAATTGCCAAAGGAAACTGCAATCATTTTTCAGTCCTTTAAACGCCAGACTAAAATGTACTCAGCCACAATTTTCCTACATGTTCCTGGTTTGTGAGGAGACTACTTAGGAGTCATTTCCTTGCCAAGAAAAGCTTCTCTTTCCTCCTGAACCCGGGATAGACCCAGGCAGCCCTCTGCAGAGTTAGGGGTCAGGGCACAAGGGATGAAACCTTGCAACTGGACTTTGCAGGGCACCCCAATGTAGGTGCCTTTTGCAGCATCAGCAAAGCAGTTTGGACAACTAAAATACTTCCTTTGTCACTCCGAAACCCCTCCATCAGCAGTGTAAGAAGGACCAGCTCGAGGCTGAGAAATCATAATACCTTTCTGGGTAGAAAAATCATCAATTGCATCTCTTTTTCCTCTCCTAAATCATCCATGAAAAAAACTTACAGTTATCACAACCACTTCCCCCCCTCCCCAACTCAGCAACAACCACATTTATAAAACCACTTTTCATCCCTTATTTACAACAGGGAATTGGGTCTATCCTTGTCACTCATCCTCCCCAAACACCCAGTGAAAAACTCAGCTTTCCTGGCACGGGCTGCAATCCACCCAACTGAGGCACATCACCAGCTCCAAAGCTTAAGTGCGACCCCAGTGTGAATTAAGTGCTGTCAAACCTGGCACAAAAAGAGTCCACCCGTAGGACTGACCCTAAATGAATAGCCACTGTGTTTACGTGAACCACCCAACAGATTGCTTCTCTCTTACCCAGAGCCCCGACGTGTGTCAATAAAAATCTCTGGGTTTCATTAGGCAGCCCCTGCCTGGGTACATAAATAATAAGGCTGTTGTCAGATCTCCCTATGGTGTGTAAGGGCAGATCTGGAAACCTGAAGGCCATGACCTTCATGTTTCTCAGCAGGGACCGAAACGCCCTCGGAGCCAAAGTAGTGGGAAAATGAGAGTCTGTGTTATGCTTTAACATGATACTGACAGGCAAATGTGATTTCTCAGAGTTCACTCCAGCGAACACTGATCTGTTTTATAATCTCACGCGCTCCAGCGCTGGCCCTGCTGCAGCTCCAAGGCTGCTGCGGGAAGGGGATGGAGGCACAGGGAGCTTCCTCTTGGAGTTCCGCTGGGATCACGGGGGGACCTTCTTGAGGAGAGGGTGAAAAGGCATGGTTATGTTTGGGATGAGGAATGAGGAAGGTTAAAAAGAGAATGAGGAATGGGGAAGGCTAAATGGAGGATGAGCTCACTGCTGTAGGGGGGTTCTGTGGCACAGGGAGATGTCAGAGGGGGATAGCTGGGAATTCTCACCCCACGGGGGTGGAATCTCATCAGGGATGGGGAGAGGCAATGTGCCAGTTGAGAGGTTACTGTGCCATTGGGAGCTAGTAGTAGTGAAATGGGAATGATCCAGGCTCTTCCTCTGACCTCCAGCCCCTTCCTACCACAGCCATTTCCAGGAAATCCCTGCTTTCTTCTATGGGGAGGGATCTGTTCAGCCAGCTGGGAGCAGGCTATGCTGGAGCAGCGTGGCCAGGAGAGACCCTGGGCATGCAGGTCAGGGTGGGTATGAAGAGCTGTTAGGGCTTTTCAGTGCTGACACCGCCATATGAGTCCACTCTATATGAGTCCACCCTGACAGGACTAGAACCAAAACTAGGAATCCCTTTGCCAACAGCCTCCAAGCCACAAATCCCAGTTAGACCATGGCAAGGCAAGAGATGGGGTGGTGGTCATCATCTGAAAACGGGCTGGGATGAAGGGAACGTGTATTGAGGATACTTGCAAACGCTGCAAGGGCTGAAGGCATATATGAGTGAATGGCTCAGTGGGGTTCAGGGATGCTTCTACCTTCATCCTGGTGCCTGCTCAAGGAAGAAGGATGCTGTGCAATGCCTGAGCTCGTTTGTTACCTGTCTTTTGTCAGATGAATTAACTATACACACAGGTTGTCTCAGAGGAGGGTTTTCTCTGCCAAGGTGAAGTTTCAGGAATGGTCAATAGGCCTTTTTGCTTCGGAACAGGGAATCGCTTCCAGAAGGGACTTTTTGGACAAAAAGGCAAGCTGCTAACACCAGCATCAGTGAGCGATGGGCATGGAAATGTGAGGTACCAGACCAACATCCTAAATTTGAAGGGCAAAAAGGAGAAGGTCAGGAGATGACTTTATGAGCTGTGGAAGCAACGGTGGCGTTTTTCCAGGAGTACGCTATGTCTTTAGCCCAGGAATGTACACCATGCACCGCGGGCCGGGTGACAAGAGTTAATCACCCAGTGAGCAGGAGGGACCAGGGCACCCGGGGCAGGAAACGCTTCCCAGAGGGAGACAGGGAGAAGCTCCATCCCCACGTGGCGAGAGGAGAACCATCCCTCTGCATGCGTTGCGTGCAAAGCCAACGCAGCCCGGCCCCTGTGTGGTCTAGAGAGGTTTGCGTGTGTGGTCCTGCAAAGCCCTGCTCATCTGTCCAAAGGCTGCTAACTGCCTGCTGAATGACCACGTCTGTTTACTTTAGCTCTGTCTGCACCAACTGAACTCTGATCGCTGCCTTCCTCCAGCTGGGCCGGCTCAGGACCCCAACGTGAAGGAGAGCGGAGAGAGATCTGTGTGTGTGAGGCTCCAGGAGAAAAAAAGAATAGGCTGCAAATGGACTACAGTGTAAATCACGGCGAACAATTTATGGGCCATTTTCTCTCCCATCATTTCTTCTCTGATCCCCAGCCCCCCCCCACCTCCTCACTCAAACAGACCAGGCTCATAAATTGCCCGTGCTGAGTGCTGGCAGAAAGGTTTTTCATGTTCCTGACAGCTGCAATAAAAATATGCCTGTGTGTCTGGTAATTGTGTGTGCAAGAGGGGGAGGTGGGTGCCTGTGTAGGGTGCTCATGTGTGGGTGCGGGTGCACATGAGATAGGATAGCCTATGGGGGTGTTGGGGTGATGCATGTGTGTGCTCTGAACTCATGTATGTGCTGTGAGTGCATGTGTGTGCTCTGTAGTGCATGTAGATGCTGTGAGTCTGCGTGTGTGCTGCGATTGCATGTGTGCTGCCATTGAATGAGTGTGCTCTGAGTTCATGTGTGTGCTGCAATAGCACGTATGCTGCAATTGCATGTATTTGCTGTGAATGAGTGTGTATACTGAGTGCACGTTTGCAGTGATTGCAGGCCTGTGCTGTGAGTGTGTGCATATGCTCTGATTGCACACACACTGTGACTGCATGTTTGTGCTGTGATTGTGCATGAGTGCGCGTGTGCCATGACTGCATATAGATGTGTGTGCCATGACTGCATGTGCATGTGCTGTGATAGTATGTGTGTTCTAATTGCACCTTTCTGCTGAAATTACAATGTGTTGTGACCACAGGAACATGTGTGCTGTGCCCTGTGCACATGGGGACTTCATGTGTCCATTTGTGCATTTGCCAGGCAATGATGTCCATGTGCGCATAAGGCCAAAGGGCTCCTATGTATAGCAATAAGCCATGAGCAGTTGCGTGTGCACACAGGCATGAGAGCGTGTATAAACAGGACACACTTTTAATGTGGACATGGGAAATGATTTTTGCATCCCAGCAAAATTTTTGAGATTTTAATTATTTTTTTTTAATCAGGATTAAAAATTTGAATAATGATCTTTAGTAAACACACCCTAATTTAAAATACAGTGATTTTTGGGCCCGATCAATCACAGTGTTTATTCTGATCATTCCTAAATACTCCAAATGTTCCAAGGTGGGAATTTCTTACTTAAAACCAAGACCTCTAGGCTATTGTTTAGGTTAAATTTTGATACCCAAAATGAACTGAGCTGATAAGCCCAGAGAATGGAATTCTTCAATGCAATGAAATTTCAAATCAAAAGTAAGTTTTGCAGCTGTAATGCAAATAATCTCATTCCTGACAGCCAGTTAGGGAGGAAATAATGCTCAGCCACAGGATTCTTAGAAAACAGCTTTCTCCTTTTCATCATTTCTCCATATTCCCTCTTTGAATGACATTATTCTCGCAAGAAGCTCGATGGGAAGAAACAGCCCAGCAAATCCCAGGGTGTCCAAAGTGTTACCCACAAAAACCTGGGAGCTTTTGTCTAGGGAATGATATTTTTCCCCTCTAGGTCTGTATTTTTCCTTGACCCAGTTTGGTTTCTCTTGAGTGTTCACCAAAAACCCTCTTTCAAGAGTTTGCGCCCATATTTGCATCACTAATCATTTAAAAAGCTTTTAATTAGTAAAAACACTAAAAGGATGATGAACAATATCCAGGGTGGCATGCGGGGAAAGAAACCAGGATTTAGTTAAGGAAAATCCCATAAACCTCCATATTCTGTTAATTTAGAGCTACAGGTTTGTTAGGAAAAACATGGAGACCATAACCTGCTCCGAGATTATTCCCAACCAACTAAATTGGAAGTAACCCCAAACAAAACCCAAGCAGGGATGTGGATGTGTGCAGCAAAGAGAGGATAAAGCCCCCCGAAAAAGGGAAGTCTGTATTTATCCATGCTGTTGGCAGACACTGTGAGTGTATCTGGGCAGGGGCAGGAGCAAAACAGCACTGGGGTGTTTCCGAGTTCGAGCATCAACAGCCCTGTGTGTGCCTGGGCTTTGCAGCTGTAAGTGCCTCTGTAGGGAACAAAGAAAGTGAGTAAAAATTGAATTATCCGCTTAAGGTTGTGTCAGCTTTCCATCATAAATCTTTTTTTTTTCCAGAGGTTTATTATTCAATCTGTGAAAATTCCTCCCAGCCTGAACCTTTGCATGTGTGATATGGTTTCAATGCTTAAAAAAAGGCTTCATAGATAAGTAATTTAATAGGGTATAAAGTTATCATCTTGTGCAGCGAGAAATACAGTTTCTTGCATCCATACCAGAGGAATAGAACCTGGGGCTGGTGAGAGCCCTGGAAACCCTGTGCAGTGAAGAGGCAGCTTCCAGTGGGCCCCATTTAGGACAGGTCCCAAGCCAAGCACCCCCTTTACCGTCACGACCTCCACAGAGCCAAGGGGAGACGCTGCGGGCACGAGGGATGCTCTGCTCCTGCATCCCAGGAGCTACAGATGAACCTCCGCCCTGTACAGTGCATCCTCAGGCATCGACCATCTGTGTTGTAATCAATCTTTATTTAAAATTAGAGGCTCTCCACATTTTCTTTTTTTCACCTTCAATTTTCTGTTCCTTTTCCTTTATTTCTTTTTTTCCTTTTCCTTTTTTTCACTTTGTTCTTTTTTTTCATTTTTTTCTTTCTTTTTTTTCCCTTCTCCTTTCCTTTCCTTTCCTTTCCTTTCCTTTCCTTTCCTTTCCTTTCCTTTCCTTTCCTTTCCTTTCCTTTCCTTTCCTTTCCTTTCCTTTCCTTTCCTTTCCTTTCCTTTCCTTTCCTTTCCTTTCCTTTCCTTTCCTTTCCTTTCCTTTCCTTTCCTTTCCTTTCCTTTCCTTTCCTTTCCTTTCCTTTCCTTTTTTCCCTTTTTTTCCTTTCCTCCCCTTTCCTTTCCCTTTCATTTTCCTTTCCCTTTCCTCTTTCCTTTTGCTTTCCTTTTCCCTTTACTTTTCTCCCTTTTCCCTTTTTCACTTTTCCCTTTTGCCCTTTTTCCTTTTTCCTGTTTTTCCTTTTTCACTTTTCCCTTTCCCCTTTTTTCTTTTTCCTCTTTCCTTTTCCTTTCCTGTTTCCTTTCCTTTTCCTTCCCTTTCCTTTTTCTTTCCTTTTCCCTTTACTTTTCTCCCTTTTCCCTTTCTCACTTTTCCTTTTCTCCCTTTTTCCTTTTTCCCTTTCCCCTTTTTTCCTTTTTCTTCTTTCCTTTTCCTTTCCCCTTATCCTTTCTTGTTTCCTTTCTTCCCCATTTTCACACATTTTTCCGTATTCTTCAGCTTATTCTTACCCTTTCTTGTGTTCTTATCCCTATCCCTGTTCCCTCTCAGCCATCCTTCCCCCTTCCCACGCGGCTGCGGGGGTCTCCGCAGGGCCGGGGCTGGGGGAGAGTGGAGGGAGCCGGGGCTGGGGGCCTGCGGGGGGGTCCTGCCCGGGCGCCAGGCGCTGCCCCCGACCCCCGCATTAACCCCGCTGACACGGGCGGGCGCCGCGGAGCCAGCGCGGCCCCTGCTCGGCCCCACCGCCTCCCCCGGGGGCTGCCCCGAGCACCCCGAGCGCAGCTCCTGCCCCCCCCTCCTCTCTTCCCCCCCCCCCCCCCCCCCGACGGCTCTTAGGGGCTGGCAGCCCCCCGAGGTACGATCCCCCCCTGTGATCCTGCTCTCACCGCTTTGCTCCCATCTCTGGTTTGGCTACAATGAAGAGGGGGTGGGAGGGGATGAAACTGGGATAAAACCGGTGGTTTTGGACAAAAAGCTGTCACAGTCTAGGCGAAAAACCTTCCATCCCACCAGGTTGTGTTGGTGACCCCGGGATGTTTCTCCCATGCAGAAATCCCGCCCAGGGCTGGGGCATTCCTGCTGGCACTGAAAGCCCTGAGATGCCACACAAGAATGGAGAACTTTCTATCAACAAATATAAGCCCATAAGGAAATATCCTTGCAGCTCCTTTTTACCTCCCTGCTCCATGCACCAGGGTGCTTGGCAGCCTCCAAAGCCTGGCAAGGGGGATTTCTCCTGCATCCTCCTCTTCCCAGACCACGTTTCTCTTGCTTCTTGTATATCCTCCTTTTTCCTTTTAGCTTTTAGGGCTGAGATCTGCTTTTGTTAAGAGCTTGCTTTGCTCCCCTCCATGGGGGAACTGGGAGATGGGGCTGCACCCCTCAACAGGCTGCAGGGGAGACCTGATGCAAGGAGGATGCCCTGGCCCCCCAAAAGGATGCAGGGTGAGGAGGACCACGCTGGGGATGCCCAGCATTACCCCACCACAGCGGGGATGAGGCACATGCAAGGGAAGGAGGGAGGGCGGGCGGAGGGAAAGCTGATCCTGAAGTTTCCATCATCTGAAATTGAAGCGCATGTGCCTATAATGAAATATTTCCTCCCATTTCATGGCAGCTCAGTAATTCCTGATGGCAGGGAGCCTGGGAAAACAGATCCCCCCTGCTCCCACCCACAGCGCCTGACCGCACGGCCAGGGACAAACAAGGGCTTCGTTTTGCCGGGCTGCAGCGGCTCCCCACCTCCCGCCTGGACACCTTATAGCATCCCACAAACGCAGCCACCCCGTTCCCCCTCCTCCATCAACGGGAAATCTGCGTTTCCATGGATCTGTCGGTGCAGGACTGCGGCAGCCTGGCCCCCGAGCAGCAGCCCGGTCCCCCTGGTGCTGTGACCAGGGACAACAACGAGCGCTGCCACCCCCGGCAATAGCCGCTGCTTTGATTTACTTTGGAATTATGTGGTTTTTCCAGCTCCCCTAAATTTAATTAAACTCTGACCAAAATTCTAAGCGGGGAAAAGAGAATAGAAAAGGGCTTTTGTGCCAGAACAAGCACAGTAATAATATTAATAATAACAAAAAGCAACAAGCAGCCCTTAAACTCTTACGGGCTGGGCTGTAGGAGTTGAGGCTACTGGACTGAGCCACGCAGTGCACTGGGAGTCCTCAGGCCCCTTTGAAACCCTCCTGACACGAGCTCGATGCAGACAAGGATGCCAGAAGGCTGCTGAATCCCATCTGATGCTGCAGCATCAGGTTTCCTTTTGAAACTGCATTTTTCCTAGCAAAGATAAGTGAAGCATGAGTAGACTGTTGGCTCAGAAATAGGCAGAGAGAGGGTCGGAGGGAAATGCAGCTTGTGCCTGGGAGCAGGAGGTGTTGATGGGGAGCTGGACCAGCTCTTGCACTACACTGGTACAGAGCATGCCATGAGGGAGGAATTCCATGGGGGGATGCAAGACTTCAGCAGCAGCCACTCTCAAATCCTATTTCTTGTCTGCATTTGTGTTACAGCAGCACTGGACCTGGACAAAGCCACTGTTGTGGCTCATGTTGCATCCCTTGCACATAGATCTTGTTCCCACTCCTGTGAATTCCCGGTCTGCTGCCATGACAGAGGGTTTACACTCATTTTAAGGCAACACAAGGCAACACAAACCCGTGCTGTTGGTGCCTTGCTCAGCTGGGGCTGATGTACAGGTCTTGCTATGCAAGTTAACACCTCCTAACAATCCACTCCCTACCCTTTGATGTAAAACCACAGTTGGTTTGGGCTATTTTAAATCACAGATGCTTGTACCCTTGAAGAAAAGCAATAATTTTCTCCCTCCTGCTCTCATTCTGTTCTCTTCTAGTTTGATCAAGAGTTGGTCAGAGTGTTTATTCAGGCTTAGCTCCTAAGATGCTGCAAACAGGATGAAGTTAGGATCATATAAATTCCTCAGCCAGATAAATGTCCGGTGTAATCCTATATCTGTCCCTGACAGTAGCCAGTACCAGATGCTTCCCAGGATGTGACAAGAAAGCTTTGTCACATCTACAGATGGAATTACCTGTCCACAAAGAAACCATATTTCTGGCACCTATTCTTGGTTTGATGGGCTTAAAAAGGAGAACAAGAGTCCAGAAACTGAGGGCTTTATTAATTCTATTAATTATTTCCTTACTTCTACATTTTTTTGGTCAATGGGAAAGCAGCCTCAAGGCCATAAGTCAACTGTGGCTGCAGATGAGGAGGTGTGTGAGTGTCATGATATGATTCCCAAATCCAGAGGCTCTGTGTTCCTTCTGCACGTGGGATTTGCTTTGTTCCCTTCATGCTTAATGCGTCATAAGAGTGGGAGGCAGGACCTTGGAAGTGTCCCACTAATATGAGTTTGCAATGCACATTACTCATTTCTTGGTACGAAACTTAACTGGGGGATTTCAGGATCTGATGCAAAAAGACCAACAGGGAAAATTACTGTATCCAGCATTTTACATGGCTGCTTAGGATTGCAGAGGCTCACACTTATGAATGCTCTGGCACTGATTAGATCTAAGTTTGATTAAATGATGTTGGGAAAACAAGGCATCCTAGATTGGAAGCAGAAGGGAGTCAACTCCTGCAAAGGAGTGTAGGACACGAACCATGAGCCCCTTCCAACAAACCCAGTCCAACACGTTTGTGTTTGTGATGCTCAGAGGCACTACTTAAGGAATGACCTGTTTTGTTGTGCTGGAATTCAGAGAACTGCAATAAAGTGTATTTTGTGTGCGTGTGCCAGGATGAGCCAGGAGGGATTGAATCCTGATGCGTTCCCTGTAGGAAAAAGCTCTCTCCTTTCACTGCAGGTTTCCCCCTGCGAAGCACTCTGATGATATCCCCAGCCAACACCAGTCATGGAGCCCCTTCCTCTAAGGAAAAGGAGTTTATTTAATAGCTACTCACCCACATGGGGACACACACATTTACTCCTGTGTTCTTGGTGGGGCTGGATCGCCACCAAGTTACACTCATGTCAAACCTATCAGCACCATCACTGGCCCTCCACTTGTGTTCCTTGGCACCACGTAAGTCTCCTTCATCTCCTGCTCTCTTCCTTTTTGGCAGCACAAAGCTCCCTGCCATCTCCAGCTCTCTTCCTTCTGTCAGCAGGGAGTACACACACAGTGCAGTGAGATCGAAGGGGAGGATGAAACAGCATCTAAAAGCCTATCTGGGAAGCAGCAAGGAAACATCCTTCCCATCAGCTTTTCATTGGAAGTCTTGGCCGAGCAGTGGAATTCCCTACTGGCATCCTGCAGAAAGGGAGCTGGTGGCCATGAAGGCCTTAAGAAGGGCTGGAAGTCAGCCCCTGCCTTGAATAGTACTGGGACACCATCCCATATCTTCTCCTGGTCCCATCCCACTCTCAAGTCTATCGCTCACAGTAAAATGTTGCTTTTCCTGAAATATCTTCCCTTTTCCCACACTGCAGGAAATATGGACAAACATCAGCTCTGAGCAGACCCCTGGATCTGAATGCCAAGGAGAGGTAAAGCCACAGGGCAGGGGTCTGAAGGTTAATGAATCACCATAATTAATAACAAAGAAAAGATAACTGTGCTTTACCTCTTTATGTCAAAGATCAAGCTGGCTGAAAAGCTGCTCCTTCCTCTCCTTCCATACCCTGAAGACTTTGAGGTGAGACACCATGAAGAAAGTAATTAGGGCGCTCATGCAAATGCCAGGCAAGTAAAAATGCTATAATTTGTGTTACTCCTTTCACAACTTTGCAAATTAAATAGGAATTACTTGAATAATTGGGTAATTAATACTAATTCTCTTCCTGTGTGAGCAGGGGCATTCCTAGTAATTAGTTTGCCCTAAATCATACCTTTCTTTATCATTTTTTGTTTTAAAACGTAGATTCAAATGCATTTTGCCTTTACAGCGGCTACTTCTGTTGCTTCCTCTTCCCCCCCATATAGTGTTTTGTATTATATAGATTTATGAGCTCAAAATGAGGCAAAATACAGCTTTCTGAAAGCATGTTTTTTGCCTCCTTGGAGCATCGCCCCTCTTCAGCTGTGGCTGCAGGGGCGGGTGATGCCATGTCTACAATGCGCACATCTTGACTCACTGCTATCTCTCATTAGTGAACACTCTCAAGAGAAAAGTAATGATGTTCTTTATTTGTCTGTTTTGCTTTGTTTTCTTCCCAAAATCCAAAGCTTCTCTGAGTCCGGTTGCTTTCCCAACCACTCCATTTTCAGACTTTCCAAGTTCGAAAACCTCTTTATATGGTGGTTTACTGGAAAAGCTGTTCACATCTATAAACAAAACTTACTCTTCCTGATTTTATCTTTCTCCATTTTATTGTTTCCGGTTGTTATTCATTTTGGCCGATACTTCTACAGGGACTTTCCAAAGAAGAGAATCCAAAGTAATATGAAAATGCATCTGAACAACATCCAGGAATAAAAGTGGGGACCAATTATAAATATGAAGCGTGACTACCTTTTACTGGAAGAACTGAAGCACACAGGAAGAAATTCATGCTGGATGAAATCAGCCTGTGAGAGCCCACCCTGAGGATGATCAGCTACTGTGCTTGGCTCTTTTGACATCAGAGCAAGATGCAGGGAGAAAAGCCTCAATCCCAACAACGCTTTAAAGTCCCTTACAAATAACTTGCAAGCCTGAAAGTTTACCTGGTTCTCCCCTCTGGCCATAGCAGTTGGCCTAATGAGCGGTATCCCTCCATCCTAAAAACACTGCTCCATTCAACCCTTGGCATGGCACTTTCTTTGCTTCCATGCTCCATTATTATCATCATTTTAAAGCACAATTTGGCTGCACACTGAGAGCCCAATCAACCTCAAAGCAGTCCTAGATGAGGGAAAGGAAATGCATTCAATCAGCTTGGAAGCCTGTAAGCATCCCTCTGATTATGAATCCCTTGGCCAAACCCTATAGATACAGTTACAACTTCCTTGGTAGTTTTGCCATCCCCTTTTCCTGGTTCCCAATTTATGGAAAATTCATCTGATTTCTTTATCCTGCAACCACATTTTTCTCGGTCTTTTTAAACCCCTTTCCAACAAAAGAGCTCACATCGTTCAGTTATCAGATGGGACAGCGCAGCAGGATCTAACCCTGCACTGATGAGAAGGGGTGCAACTTGATGAGCAAGCAAATGGGATGAGCTGGGAGCCTCTGCAAGATGCAGACCAGGGAGGACGAGCCTGCCAGCCTCCAAGCAGCAACCCTGACCCTAATCACAGCTCCTGGCAGCATCCCAGTTCAGCCCATAATGCTATGGATCCTTCCAGTTCCATCAGATAGAAGCAGGCAGAGGTCTAAAGAGGCAGCAGCCATTGCACAGCCATGTATGAGCAAACCTCATTGCAGTCTGCTTTTCCTATGGAGCAGACTTGTCTTCCTTTTCTTTTATTTCTCCACAGGAAAAAACTCACGTCCACCAGGAGTGAAGTGCAATAAATCTGCCTAAAGCAAAAGCAATCAAGCCCAATGAATAATTGTGCATTTATAAATGTGCAGGAAAGGAACGAAGTATTCAGGGCTATAATGTACCCTCCAGCAAGGTTTCAGTGCTGTTAAGTACAGCCCTCATCCAGCCAATTTGGGATCTCACGCATCCTCCCAAGCACCACTGACTATGTGAATCTACCCAAGGGCTTAAAAGTCATGGCTTTAAAATCTGGTTGGGTTCTATTGTGTTTAAAAAGAAGTCTATGGGCAAACAGGGTGGTTTAGCTATCTGTGTAAACTTTTACACACCTGATCTATTAGCCTTTATGGAGAAATGGTTAAACTTGGGGATTATCAATAATCCAATTATATTAAACAATACAAATTATAAAGGTGAGAAGGAGGAAATAGATCTGGAAGGGGGGTTTTGGGTTGCACAAGGGCATTTCAGAACCTGTCTGCATGTCAGTGATGGTAACATTGATCTCTATGACTTGTCAGGGGTTTATTAGTTCACTGCTTGAAGGCTGTAGGTACCTTCATCCAGGAAGTCCTGGCTCCTGAACCACATGTAAGAAGTGAAATATGGATGGCACACTTGGATGTGTGGATGTAAGAAGTGAAATATGGATGGCACACGGGGATGGACATTTCCCAGCTGCAACCCACAGTGGCATTAACAGGGAAGGACTTGTACTTGAGCACAGAGGTCTGCACTGCATGTAATAGATGCAAAAACCCATGTTCACCTGAGCAAGCCAGCTCTTCTGCAACTCATTACACGGCTGAGATCATGCATGGTGCAGAGCTATTTTCCAAGCCTTCAGGTAAATAAAGCCTTCAAAAGTACCAAACTCCATCTGCTCTTCCTTCCTCACGTCCCAGGGCTTTCTTTAATAAATCCCATACCGGGGAAGTGGAAAGCAGTGTTGTTTTCTGCTTTTGGAGCTTTTCAACAACACTCTTTATGCTTTTTTTTTTCCCAAAGAATATGAGGGCCAGAAGCCAGGTCTTCTCCTGCTTTTTCCGCAGAGAGGAAGAGATCCCTCATGGGAGGGACATTAAAGATGTGACCCCCTCAAAGCAATGGCCACGTCAGGAGGACAGGACTGAGACAGGAAGGGGCAGTGGTCCTTTTGCTTGCAGGAAGCCACCGGCTGCCTTGGGAGGCTGTGTTTTGGAGGGGGATTTCTGCAGAGCTCCCTGACTCCGAATATGACCCCTTTTGATGGCAGCAGTACCAGTTCTATTCAATCTCTGCCTTTGCTTTTGGCTTTCCCTCTGAGAACAACGGGTCTGTGGCAGAATGACCCATTCACTTGGGGGAAGGCATTAGGATTTCTATAAACAGAGATAAAATATACTTCTCGGTGACAAATGGGTTTTACTGCCTGTGTCAGGCATCGGCTGCCAAGTGCCAAACTGGCAACCTCTCTCCAGCAGTGCACATGTATAAGGCATCCGCGCTCGTGGAATTGCTGTACTTTTATGGTCATGCATACAGGAGGCTTTAAGCACTCTGGATTTCTGTGCATTAAGATGTGCTGGCTCAGACATCCCTCAGCAGCTCATAGGTGCTCTGGCGAAGGGACACAGTGGGGCTGGCACAAGGCAGAGGCTCTGCAGCATGCCTGTGCCATCCATCACTGAGGAGCTGTGCTCTGCCCTAATGGGTCTTCTCACAGGTCTGTGCTCCTTTGTCCAAGTGAATAAACAAATACTGCCTCTGCTTTCAGGCCAGCATCCTTAGGTGGTGATGGCAATGACGGTGATGCCCTGGGCTTGCATAGAAAATGGTAGGAAATAGGCTCTTACAGGACAAAAGAAGACATTCCCATGAGGAAACTGCAAAACCATGGAAAAACTCACATGGCTTTGAACATGACCAACTATCACCACTGCGGTAAAACTAAGTATTGAATCAGAAAGCAAAAACCAAGCTACCGCCAGAAATGTGTCTGAGGACTACTGGGAAATAGGGCTGTGTTTTCCTTCTGTTCTCCAGAAATATACATATAATTAATGCAAGGAAAAGCTCTTGGTTTTGGAGCAAAATTTCAGCAAGCAGAGCACCATTTTGAACCGCAGAGGATTTGAATGGGATTTGACAACCCTTAAAATACACAGACTACCAGAAAACAATCTTTGCATGTCTCTTACTTGCTTCCCTAAGGAATACCATGACTCTGTAGGTGTCCATGCCTGCTTTCTTTGATGGGAATGGCAAAACTTACATTGACATAACTAAAAGCAAAATTGAGCCCATTAACTGTAAAAGCTCACAGGCAAACACACATGCACCCATATGCACTTCTCCATGCTTTCCTGGCCAAAATTCTTTCAGTGCGCACCTGCTTTCTGTTTGTTTTGGTGAAAACATGGAAAAGTTCTAACTTTACTGAAAACAGTTCTGATTTCTCTTAAAAAAAAAAGAAATATAGAAAAATCAAGTAAAGCATCAGTTGCTGATTTATTTCTCTCCTTTGGGTTTTAGTGGGGTCTCTATAAAATCCTCTGGTTGAGCCAGCTTCATTTATTGCCAGTATTGTACTTGACTGAATGAAGGTCCTACATGTTTTGTTTGTTATTCTGAGTCATATCATAAACATTTTAGCAAAACGGCCAAAAACTAACAGAAAACACAGAGAAGCCAAAATCACCAGATGGAGAAAAGCACATCTTAAGGGGATGACATTTGGCATGAGAAGCAGAAGAGAATTAGAGTTTGGTTTGATCTACCCCGTATTGTATCACCGCTTCTACTTCGCAGGAAATTGTTGAGGTTAAACTAAAATAAAGATCGAGTTTTAGAGCATTTTCTCTTTGCATGTTCCTTTGGGACCCTGCATCTTTCAGTATGAAACCTATTAATTATAAATACATACACACACTCACATCCAATTCTATTATTTGGGCTTCATCCCACCTTTCAGAGGGAACCAGATGAAAGTAATAATCAGCTAATTCAGCTACAAAGCAAAAAATAGTAAAAAAATAAAATCAAAGCTAGATAAACATATTATGTTCTCATGGAAAACAACAACAAAAAGGGCTGAGCTGGCAAGCAGATTAACAGAGCTCTCCCACACCTCTGTCAAAATGGGGTACCGTCATCTACTGATGACAAACAACGCTGAGCACAGACCACACTGTCCCTGCTGTCCCTTGGATGTGTAGGGTGCAGAGCATCCCTGCCTGGTGGGGACAAGGCAAGGATGCTCAGGGCAGTTTGGCTGGTTTCAGCCCTATGGGAGCTGCCAGCTTTCCAAATTAGGTTGTTGATGATGGAGCCTTCTATAAGGCTTCCATGTCTTTTTGCATGTGAGGCAGAGGGAGAGCTAAGGGCAGCAACCTGTTTACTGGCAGAGGCTGGCAATTTCCAAGATGCCTCTTTGGAGATTCAGACATCATAACACAAGAGTCACAAGGCTCATATCTCAGCCCTGCACTGATCCAAAGTGGGAGGAGAAACAAAGGGAAGAGGACAGGACTTGCTGGAAAACTCCTGATTTCATGGGTTTTTCTGTTCTCACAGAAAGCAGTGATGGAGATGCTTTCCCAAAGACAATTCACAGTGTTTACAGTAAACCACAGAGAGCTTCTAGCTATTTTAGACAGCAAAAATCAAGTAATTCCATTGATTAGTGTAAATCCTTCCTGTAGCCCCAAAAATTTCATCCTTTTCCTTTATACTGAGGGCTATGAATCATACTTGTGGTTATTTGATCATATCAAGCATCATTATTAAAGCAACCAGGGTGTTATCCTGGTAAAGCTTTAGGGCTTAGGGAAGAAACCAGGCTTCCCACTCCATTATGGGGCCATGAAGGTATCTCATTCCCTAAAAAAATACCTAAAAGAGTAAATGGTTGTACTGGACTTGACTGCCTATCATACAAAATGATAACAACTACAAGAGGACCACCTGAGAGCTGGGTAAATCCAGAGTTTTGCTAAGGATGAGCAATTACAGCAGCTGCAAAGCTGGACCAACACGCTTTGAAGTCATGTGCATAAACGACTGCAGAGAGTTGTTATTAAGCTGAAAGCTGTTCTCACCATAAACTCTAGTGAATGCAGGAGAGCCTGGAAGAGAAGAGCCGAGGACAGCACGTATCCTGTTACATTTTGAACCGCCCGGATTCAATTTTGAGCTCAACATGAGACCCACAAAGAGAAGCCAGGAAAATTCAGCCTTTCCGAATCAATGTGCAAATGAAAGAACAAAAAGGATCCACCTCCAGTAAAATCCCAAGTTAAGCAACAGCCTAATGCTCTGTGAAGTTATTTCCCCTTCAGTCATGTATGCTTGGCCCTTGCCGAGCAGCTTTGCTTTTGTCTCAGATGAGGTTCACTTTGTACTAATATCCAAAGTTTGCAGCTCGGTTAAAGTGCACTTGGGTTGCACAAAACAGGACATGGAAGCAGTGCTGGATTGCAGCTCATGTCATAAGCCTTTGCTTTCAGTGGCTTTATTATTCTGCAGCAACAACTTGTTCAAGGACGAGCCTTGACATTGTGCAGAAGCACATCTGCAAATGGAAGCGAATGATGCTTTTTGTAACAGAGGAGTCTGGTATTAGAAATGAGATATTCTGAGCTGACACCAGTCCCAACAGGTCTTCAGCCAGGCCTGTGTCTCTAGGGGAAGGGTGGTGTGTTTATGCACTGGAAGATCCCAGCACAAATCTGAACTCATGTATTCTATGTATTGTAGATGCCAAGGAGCTTCCCTGCCACAGTGTGTGGAGCACCCCAGCTGCAGAAATATATGTGTATATACTAAATCAATGGGACAGTGCAGGACTGGAGGTGCAAATATACACTTCGGGAGATACGGATCCTCCTTCTTGGGTAGAAGCATCTTTCTGGCTGAGATATCTCCAGCCAGGGACTTAAGTTTAAAACAAATGCAGTGACTTTGCACTTTTCATAGAATCACAGAATCAGCTGAGCTGGAAAGGACCTCTAAGATCATTAAGTCCAATGTTTAATCCAGGACTGCCAAGTCCACCACTAAACCATGTCACTAAATCCTAGGCATGTCCATCATGTGAGAGACCCATGTTTGCTTTGGAAACTTAGGTCTGCAGAAATCCCACACAGGGTAACCAACAGCGTTCACAGATATGGCCTTTGGTTTGTAGAAAGGGATCATAACCATTCCCATGGACCAGAACAGCCCTGGGCATCACATGCTGCAATAGGTCATAAAGGCGTTTGCGAGAGAAGCAGAAGGCAAGCTTTTGGGTCAAGAAACCAGCCAGCTGATAGTTTCTGCCCCTCTTTGAGACTGATTGAAGATGAGATACTCAAACATCAACAAAAAAATGCTTTCAATCTGGACTGTCAAGTATAGAAGGATATTTGTGGTAACAGAGAAATTTGCCACCCACTGCTGTTGCTTTGGTGTACGATTTCTGTGGTTGCTCTTTACTCAGAATAGGTCACTGAAAGAAACTAACACAAAAACAAATTCCAAACTATAAAGTGGGGTTTCCAGATAATGCATTATTTCTTAAGGGAAGAAAAAAAGAGAAATAACCTTCTTGGATCAGTCTTTTTCCAGTCATTCTTTGTTGGCCTCCTCATATTTTCCAGCATGTCTGCAGGATCCTCTATCATTCTCAGCTATTACTGAGAAGGTCCCAATCCTCTCAGCTGTCCTCACACACATCCACATAGCAGGATCAGGTCATCATTCAGCAGGCCTAAAGCAAAACAAAACCAAAAGCAAAGGTTGTTGCTAACGTTACAGAAACCTCAATGGCTTGTTCACAAGGCTTGGTTCAGCAACCAAAAATTTGGGCTCTGTCTTACACAAACTAGGCAAAAACCTCTTGAATTTGTGAAATTCAGCTGGAGTTTCAGGAACTCTTGGGAAGAAGGTGGGTTGGAGAGATTTTGCTGTTTTTCTGGAGCTTTCTGTGGTCCAAGGAGTAGACAGGGTCCTGATGGTGATGGAGTGGAGGAGCTGCAGAGCCACGGCTTTGGGAGATGATGCAAGACCATGCAGTGCAGTGGTAGCAGCTATAGAAGAGTTAATATTGTCTTTACCCTGAACTGCCCCCAGACTTTTAGGGCCTAAAAAGAGAAACATGTGCTGCTCTAGAGTCTGGGGGCTCAGGTGTTACCTGATTTATGCCTCTGTCGCAGGAACTCAGAATGTTTCAAAGTCATGGTGCTGTTCTTCAATGCCAGTACCATGTCATGCGCTCCCAAACCCCATCCCAAAGCTCACACTGGACTTCCCTGGGGGTCCTGTCTCATACTGGAACAGTCAAAACTCCATGAATCAATCCCTGATCTCACCTGCATGCCTTCGAGGAGAGAGCTGTCAATTACAAGGTCTACTTCTTTCCACCCATGCCACCACAGATTCCTCATGCCCCACTGCACGTGAACATGATGAAGATGTTTCCATTGCCTCTTTTCTCCCCCTCCAAAAGGAGGACACTAAACCTATGGCTTCCTCCTCAGAGCACTCAGGACAGGCAGTGTGCTGGCTCAGAGGCTGGATTATTTCTCAGTGAGAATTAGGAGGCTTGTAAGAGAGTGCTCACATATGCTGCAAGCAGAATTTCCTTCCAGAGGGTTGCATGAGGTTTCTGACCACTGTATCTGTGTGTTCTTCAAGATGACGTATCATGTTACTAATTCCCCTAATTGCATGTCTGGGCTAAAAACAGACTGAGTTTTCCTAAGAAGTTACATTCTTAATAACATTACTTAAAACACTGTGGTAAATTCAAGTAAATTTTTAACCAATGCACGTACATTATAAATCAGGATATACATGCAGATAATGTTTACCTTAAGCTTGTTTATCTGACTCTGCCTCTCATTTGTTCCGTGCTTTGCCAAAATGCAGTGATACAAGATAGAGTGACTGGAAGAGATTCAAACCTTTTTTCAGGCTCCTACTGCGTGGAGCGTTTCCAGGAGAGCAATACCCCCAAAATAGCCACACATAATACTCTTTTCCCCAAGAAGTCCTACTAGTAAAATGGACAATTAGATACATATTCCCCTTCTCTTCAATAGCCCAAATACAGTGCCACAGTGAGGAGGGTTAGTTCCTGACTGAGTGCACACTTGAAGAAGGTCCAGGAGCAAAGATCCTCAGAGTAATCTTGGATGCAGGACAGTTCTAACTGATGCGCTGATTTGCATGGCGTGTCAGGGACATCTAGCCCTGCCAGGATGTATTTTCATAATGGGAATATTTTAGGTTAAAACATTGATTTTGCTCCAGAAACAATCCCCTGGAGACCCCCACTGGGATGCTGGAGGTGAGCACAAGCGGTTGTGAGACATCCTTGACCCACCACTGCAGCAGCTGCCATTCCCTCCCACAGTGGTCAATGGGACAACAAGGGGCTGAGTCATTCTGGGGGGGAGGACAAGGCCTTGGCAGTGGAGACCAAGATGCATGGGGCACTTGACATGGGAATGAAGCAATCTGGAAGGTGGAGTCTTTGAGAGGGGTGGGTGTTGACTTTCCAAATCTGTTTTGTGGGGGGTTTTTCAACCATGAATATCAGTCCTGCAATTTCCACAGAGACCAGGAAATGACACACATGTGCATTGTTGTCACCTCCAGAAAGAGCAGGGAGGCTGCTTTTGGCCATGGCCCAGCAGCACTGAACATGCACTTTTGGGAAAAGCATTATCTCACCCCTGAAAGGTCACTTGCAGAGGGAAGCAATTGCTTTTCTACTTTTAATGCCAGCATCTTCACTAGAGCATCAGGAAACCAGTGATAAACACTTGGCATGGAGAAAATGTCCTTTGGAAACATAGAAAGTTGAAAGAAAATACTGCTCTGGAGGCAGCCAACACAGGGGTGATATTTTAGGGGAGGTTCCCCTGTGTTTTTGAGAGTTGCCACTTTTTCTCCCCTTTTTCCCTTTCCCCACCAGCACCAATTTGGGATGTCCTGCAGCATGGGTAACAACATCCAAGGTAAATTTTGTGATGGATATCATCTTCTTCCAGTGACAAGTGAGTCAAAATACCACCAGTCATCAGTAAACGTGACAAATCAAACATTTACATGCCCCCCAAGTCCTCCAGCTGCACAAGTGGCTGGTTGTAGAGTTCCAGTACAATGAATATTGGAATGGATGGCTTCTGAGATGTTTCATTACACTAGGTTCACCTCCTTTCTCAGGTCTCCATCCACTCACTGGTGGACTCTGCCAATGGAGCCACCCTTTATTTCAAGCACTAGTGAAACACATATTTATGCAGGACTTATTTATTTAATTTGTTATTACAGACAATATGTGGACAGCTTAGGAGGCAGCAAAGAATGGCAGGAAACCACTCATATTTTAGATATTTGAGGTGCATCACATTTGATGCCCTTGGTGTAGCCCCTGCCATGCTGAAGTAATGAGCTTATTGCAACACACAGGAAGAAAGATGCTTGCATCACTTCCCAGCAGCACACAGATTTTCCTCTCCTGGGTGTTGAACACTCCAAAGCTGAAAACAGTGGATTTTTATCATTTTTTTAAGAGGTGAAACTCTTTAATTTCCAGAGACCAGTCTTAAAACCAATGATGACACTTCCTATCATTTTCCTTCTTCCGTCAGTTATCTTCCTCCTATTAAGATTAGCTAGATCTGCATTAGCTAAAATGCTTTCAAGACCTTGTTTTGCCACCAGGATCATTGTAGCGCAAGGGACCAAGTATAAACATGTCTCAGGCCAAGGGCAGTGATGTCCAGGAGGGAGAGGAGCTATTTTCCACCCCAGTACACTCAGCCAGAGCAGCCATAGAAACATGTTTGCATCTTGCTGTGACTTTGCTATGAATAATGTGTTTCCTGTTTGTTGGGACTGAAGAGCTGGAGCAAATAATAACAATAAGAAAAAACTAAAACTGGATGGCTGTTCAGAAACGAGTGTAATGTGCTTTTTAAGGATAGAAATCTTGTGTGGTAAATAAAATTAAAGCCCAAACTAGCTGGTTTTTGTTGGGTTTTTTTCAGTGCCAAGTTTGTTCAGCTCTGGACAGTGTCCAGAGAGCCTTTATTATTATAGAGAGAAACGAAGGGAGGAGTTTGATGAGATTCTCCGACAGGTAAGAAGCAAGAGGCTGGATGCCAGTAACACCTTCCTGCTCCCATCTGCAGCACTTCAGTTTTGTGCCCACTGGGGGTGTGCAGGTCCATAAAATCCCTAAATCCCTTACAAACCTTTAGGAGAATTATTTTGACGCGCCCCTTCCCCCATATCTAATTTAAAAAAGCAGACAAGCTCTTTAATTGCTCTTTATGGAGAAATCCAAGCCCTGTCCTTCCTGAACCAAGCCTGAGCCTTTCTGATCATGCAGGTTAAAACTGAAGATCCCACCATCTCCATGTGGCATGCCTTGATTTACACATTCCTCCCCAAAACCATCATGTGGGCTGCTTCGGATGCCTATGGAGAGATGCCATCCCCTGCAGGTTTGGCATGCTGAAAAACAGTCTCCAAAGTGTTTGTGGGCTCCTCCTTGATTGCTTAGTGCAAGGCAGTTTAAATGCAGGTTAAACTAATGCATATTTGGAAGTTAAGAGTTCATTTACAGGCCTCAGATGGTCAAACCCAAGGAACTTCTCCTGGCCTTGGTTTGCATTCTGTGGGCAGTGTCGCCGTAGGGCTGAGTTCCTCGCCACCACAAGCCTGGTCCCATTTTGGCAAGCTCCGGCAGGCAACCTCATAAAGCTGTTAAAGACACTCATCCCGTGTGCCCTTCATTAATGACACACATCTTTATTGCATTACTCACCCTCATTTTCCCCAGCTTCCCCCCTCCAGGCTGTGGCAAGCCCTTAGCTTGTTTTCTAGCCCTGACCTGGGGCAAAGTGTCATCCGTGGCACGTGGTCCCAGCAAAGGGATGGCAAAGTTGGTGCTGAAACTTACCTGTACCATTCCCCTGCCTTCCCCTGCACAGCTGGAAGCAGCTGGGCTGTGGCAGCTCCTAAAACATGGAAAGCATATTGATACCAGATGGGTAACTGTGGGAGGTATTCTGCAGGCTGGAGGCGCTTCCTTGGGATGCAGTGTCCTCCCCTATTGCTAAAATAAGAAATTATTATAGGCTGGTATGCTTCTATTTCTAAAATAAAAGATGCCAAACCCCAGTAACCTCCTGGCCAGTAGGTTTGGGTTGTTTCTGTTCCTGCTCTCCTGACTCCTTCTCTGTTCTGTTTTCCCTTGTATTCACCCCATTTTTCCAGCTCTTGTTACATGGTGGGAATTTACTTCTCCCAGACATTCAGCCAGGGTTGAATTCCTCCTCTATCCCTTCTTCAGCAGATTTTTCCTTCCTGCTGAACCACCATTGATGATACCTGAGATCTTCCTAAAAATCTCTGTGTGTTACCTTGTGTCATAGTGAGACCCTCAACAGAAATACAGCATTATAATTTCCTAACTCTAGTTTTGATCAGTGTTGTACAATATTTGCTAAAATGGAGCGTTTTCCTGTAAGGGATAGCACTGGGGCAACAACAGCACTCTCCAGGTGGCAAGTCTTGTAGTGTGAGGTCAGATATTTTATCAAACAGAATCTGGTAGATGTTGAACAAAGCTTGAATGGCTTTAAGGTTCAGAGTCCTTTCAAAGTCTTTTTTTCTAGTCCAGGCAGAGAAAAAGAGCCATTTGTTAGAAAAACAGTGTCAGGGAAGTTACATATGACATTTGCCAACGTTACATCATCAAAGCTAAATCTCTGACAGATCTGTAAACAATAACTTTTCATATAAATGTCTACAGAGCCTAGAGTATGTGCCTTTAAGCACGGTGTTTCTGTATTTGCAGAAAGGAGAAAATGTATCCAACAGGATGAGGTCTCCTTACACTGATGCTGGTTTTAAACCAGAATGGCTGTTCATAGAAAACCCTAAACTGAGGATTATGGATGGCTCTTTGCATTGTTTGAATTTATGACATTAAAATTAAGTCTTTCCTTTAAAATCAGCATAAAATACTCCAGCCAGGGCAGATATCCGTAGCACTTTGAACGCATGCATACTCCTCAATGCCAGGTCTTGGGCACTAAGGCAGGATCTGGCTGTGAAAAGCAATCTCCTTTCCAAAATAGTGTCCTGGGAATAACACCCAGGAAACGTGCAGTGAAATAGTCACATCTTTCCCCAATGTTCCAGCAGGTCTGAGGGGCAGAGACAGCAACATAGGGCTGCAAAGCAGGGCTGGGGGTGTCAAAATGTGTTAAAGCCGCGCATTAGCTCTTCCAACACTCTCCGACAGCTCTTCCATTGCTTTATCATCACAGAACCCAAACCAGGGCCCTGCTGCACACGTGCCAGTCCTTCTGGCAAGGGCAGGACTTGGCTTGTTCTGCCTATCCAAGGATCAGGTACATTTTGATTTGGATAAACAAGAGATCAAGGTATTACAAAAGCCTTCCAGCAAGCTGAGAAGCTTACATCCATTTTCCATTCTTGTTTTCCTAGCGGTCTGCTTTTCCTACTCTCCACATTGCATGTGATCCTGCACTCTAATTAAAGGGATGTTGCTGAAAACACAAATGTGTGTCACCTTTCTGAAGTTTTCCCCTGCAGGGTGCACAGTTTCAGCCTGCTCTGAGGAAGAGGTGATATTTTAGTTAGTCTTTATATTTTACTGTCCACGGCAGAGCAACTTGAAGATCCAACTGATTTACAGGGGCACCAAAAGGATGCGATGCTTTGAGGCGTTGGGCCCAACATCCCCAGAATGATTTTCCATGGGCTGGAGAGACTGTATGAGAAATCCTGCTGTACTGCTGTTGAAGTGACAGGCCCTACACAACAGCAGATTTTCACTTCATCTATGTTTATAACAAAATGGAAACAAAATGTGCTTTAAAGTAAACAATAGTATTTCCAGAGTTGGGCTGATTTTCTTGCTTTGGTAAGCTTCTAACCAAAGCTTTTCACACTGCAGGCAATGACAAAGAGTAAAGCAAGGAGAGTGAAATCACAGCCAGACCAAATTCAGTGGAAAAGTTGCCACTGATTTTAACAGGGCCACATTTTACCCCAAAACATCCATAAATTGAGGCAAGAAGCGTTTTTTAACTGCACAAGGAAGTAAAGCTGGTGGCTGAGATCTCTATTCTTTTCTTCCCCATCTGATCTTGGTGGCATAATCAGCCTGGGGATAAAAACCACAGCAGCACCTATTAAACAGTGCAAAACCTTCAAACACAGAAACCACTGGATTATAGAAGGAAACTTGATGTCATGAGGAACCACATATTTGCATGGTTTGCAGTCTGGTATTTGCATCCTTATGCTATTTGCACAGGCTTAAGAAGGGACAATTTGCTGTGGTGAGCCTTTGTTGAAGAACGTATTTACCAAAACCCAATTGAATCAACAATGTCTGACATCATTGTAGAGGGCTTTTGGGTTTTTTCCCTTCATCATATAAGGAAGGGCATGAACCATAGTTTGTGTGACCACAAACTGTGTCATCAGGATTATTTGGCGAGCACGAGTTTTGGCTGCAGCAATATAGTGAACATGCTGATGGCAAGAGACAGGCCAATGCCTGCAGTGAGGTACTGGCTCACAGAAGGGGCAGAGCTTGGTGATCAGATGAAGCAAGAAAAAAGGACAGAACAGAGATGTTTGTCTATGGAAATGTCTCCTCTGGCCATCAGCAGAAACATAGCAGGCTGAAAGGGATGGGTGATTATAAAAGAAACACCTTCCCTGGCTAACAGAAACCAGCATCTGCTTTTATTAGGTTTGATTAATAGTATTGATAATACCTTCAGCTCCCCTTGCAGCTTGCATCAGAGGCTCTCACAAGGCTTCACAAACCCTTATCCACCAGTGCTACTCAATCACACAGAGGGGTCCTGTAGGCATCTGTCACATCTCTTAGAGAGGTAGAAAATGCTGCAAGGAGTTCAAGGCTTTGAAAAACGATCTACACAAGGTTTAGCTCCTGATGACCTGTATTTAAATCCCATGAACCATCAGGATTTACTGAAATAACTTCGGAATTCAGTTGCCACCCTAGGATGAACAGGCAGCAAGACCTGCCTGTGCTGAGCATGTGGTGGTGTATGACTTGGCCGCCCCAGCACATCCTTTTGGAAGCGACTTAGGTGGCTTCTTGACATCAGAAAAAGTTGAAAGATCTGATCCTCACTAAAAGCCATCAGCAACAGAAAGGACGTAAAATACCTCTTTGGTTTCAATTCTTGTTTGAGTCTAGCAAGCCTCCTTCCTCGTTCTGATCAGGAGGCAGAAATTTCCATGGGAAAAACCCTGACTATATAAATGCCAAGGAAGTCAAGAGAAAAAAAACCCACTGTAAGAATAAGAATAGGAATAGGAATAAGAATAGGAATAAGAAAAGAAGCAGAAGACACTAGCAATTATGCAAGACTAAAGCCACTCACTGCAAGGGTGCTGGAGGCTGACTAACTGCAGAAGGAAGGGTGCTGGGGATGATGCCCCCATCCAGGACCAGGCTCTGAAGGATCCCATCCACCATATTGCTCCATGGCATTCCCTTCTTACTTATTCCTGTGATGCTTCCATGCATCCTGCACTCTGGACTTTCCAGTTTGGCTTCAGATGAGCTGTAGGCTGGGGTACAGGGCACAGCATCACTTATGTGCCCCCAAATATAATTTCCCCTATGCTGGAGGGTTTTGGGGAAACATGACTAAGGCCATGTGCCCTCCAACACGCATGTTGGACAAGCACAAAGATGAGCAGACTGGCCATATCCTGAGGCTTTGTAGTTTGAGGTCACAATGTGAGAAATCACTGCAGCTGCTGGCCAGTGGCTGGTTTCACATGCAGGGGAAGAGTAATTTGGGCTTTCCAGTGCAAAGGAGACATGTCTTCATCTTCCACTACCTCCCCAAATCCCCAGCCTTTCATCCCTGACTACACCCTTATTCTAGTGAGTAATTAGCCTGGGCTCACTTTTTGCCTTCAACTTTGGCCAGCCAAGCTTCAGGGCATGCTAAATTCAGATATGCATTTATTATCTTAAAAAATGTGGGAAATAGGAAGGGTTGCAATTTCCCAAATTACTTTTCTTCTCGCTAACAGAAGCTGGCAGCAAATATATTTAAAATGTAAATATTTAAATACTTACTTGCAAGCACAATTACCTTCTTTTTTGTTTGTGACTTGATTCATTCAGAAGCTATAAATACCTCCTCAGGAAGCAAACGTCTACTCTGGGTTTTGGGGAACAATTTTAAAACCCTCGTCAGCCAACAGGCTTAATAGCTGTAACAAGTAGGTGTACTTAATGTGCATATGTGCAGCTTTCCCCCTGCCTATTTTAAACCAGACAGCACACATGGATATGAAATAAAGTGTATATTTTTGCGACGCACAAAAATATTGCTCTGTCCAAAAAGGACAATACTTGTTTATAACATACAGATTAGCGCTGTGAGGTTCGTTTAGCCTTTAGCTTTCCCCTTGGCTTATTCTGAGCGTGGAATAATTCACCCGAATGCCTGAGAAATGAACAGGCTTCAGCGTTTTTATTTATTTTGATGAGCAGAAAGCAAGGAATAAAAGTTCCTGCCTGCTCTCAAGGCAGAGAAATCACTGCGGCTCCTTTTCCCCGTGCTGGCCATAAAACGTACAGAAATGTAAAGCAATAAAGATTTTATTAGGGGTTGTTTTTATGATGTTTACCAACCTCATGCCTCTATGACGCTTTCCAGAAGATAGCATTTTAATAGGGCTTCTTTCAGTCCACTGCGATAACCATAAGGGAAAACCCCAGTTTTTGCTTTTTCAGTGCAGCAGAACAAGGAGCCTGATCCTGCCATCTCTTTGCTTTGCAGTGCTTTATTTGCAGCAGTCTGCCCTCCAAATTTCTTCCTCTGTTTGTTTTGCTTCACTGCAAGACTTTTGGCCATGTAAATGTAAAATACACAATGTAGATGTAAGATACAATGTAGAGGTAAAATATAATGTGGATGTAAAATATAATGTAGATGTAAAATACAATGTAGATGTAAAATATAATGCAGATGTAAAACATAATGGAGATGTAAAATATAATGTAGATGTAAAATACAATGCAGCTGTAAAATACAATGTAGATGTAAAATACAATGTAGATATATAATGTAGGTGCAAAACACAAGGTAGATGTAAATTATAATGTAGATGCAAAACACTATGTAGATAGAAACATAGAATAGAGTCATAGAATAGTTAGGGTTAGGAAGGACCTTAAGATCATCTAGTTCCAACTCTCCTGCCATGAGCAGGGACACCTTACACTAAAGCAAAGATGCTAAAGATAATGTTGATGTGAAATAATAATGTAGATGTAAATAATGTAGACGAAAAAAGAAAATGTAGATTTGAAATGTAGATGTGAAATGTAATGTAGATGTGAGGTATAGTATAGATGTGCATCGGTATCTGTTTATAAGATTTGCATCTTTAGATGTGAAATGTTATGTAGATGTGAGATATAATATAGACGTGCAACTGTATTTGTAAATAAGATTTGTATCTTATTGAAAATTAAAAAGCTTAAAATGGGAAATGAATGCCTGAAAAAATCTTAGGAAAAAAAAATAGCTAAATTGTTTGATGGTGTTATTAGTTTTGCTGATAATTTAAATGAAACACCAAAAAAAAAAATTAAGCTTGATTTTGAGAATTTCTTTGGGCAGCAATTTTTAAAGTACCCCATTATTGGAAATGACCTCCTGTGTTTTTCTAAATGTCACAAATTCATCTTTTGCTGGTTCACCGTTAGGCTGCAGGAGCAGAGAATATCTCCTTTTCATAAAAGAACTGTTTATTACTCTCAGGTTCATCCCCTGATTTATCGATTCGGATTTCCAAAGCCCGATGGGCTGGGTGCACAGCAACCCTGTGTGCCTGTCGTATGTTCCCTGCTGACGTGTTTACAATATTTGTGATTTACACCTTCCAGGTGCTCTTTTGGAAAATATCACTGCCTGTGGTTTACACATTTCTACAATATATTTGTGGTCATCATCAAGCTTCCACATTCGTTACAGGGGATGTGCCAAGATGAAAGGGGTTTTTCTGTAGCGTGTTGGCAAGATAGGGATTTTTGGCTTTTAGGGGAAAAAATTATGATTGATTGGCTGAATTATTAAAATTCCCCAAAATATGTATTTTAGATTAAATGGGGTTATTCACTCAGAGAACTGGGCATCAGGCTCGTGCTTCTGGTATGCCTCTCTCAATTGCTGTGCAAACCAGCAAGTCGTTGCCCTAAAAAGGGGAGTAACCAAACTCTGTAGTTCTGCATCTTTACCTTTTTTTTTGAAGAACACAAATTACCATTACACAGAAAATTTATGCAGACTGAAAGTAAGTTGCATATACTACTTTATTTCACTTTTCACGTAACCAAGTCAGAATTAACCAGCTCAGCTGCATTCAATGGTTGCTGAAATGGTGTAAATAAAGACATTTTCTTTGAATTTATTTTTTTAATACTGTGTATGTTTAGCATAGATTTTTATGGTGGATTATCCCTGACTTTTCATTTCAGGTCAGAAGCCAGGCTTTGATTCTAGAAGGCTTAGGAAGAAAAATTATCATTAATTAGGAGGTACAAAGCAAATTCAAAAGCTGGGGTTTTTTATTCAGAAGGGAAAATACTTTCTGAGGCTCAGTTTGTGCTTGCTAGAATAGCACAATCTTACACTTTAGCACTCTGATCACTTTCAGCACAGTCAGTAAATGCTGCGTTTTTTCACTGCTTGCTTTCTATCTCCATCACAGAAAAACATTATCAAAATTGCACATAAACACTTCAGCAATACTCTTGAAAAGAATAGGTTTTAATAAAAAATTTGTACAATCCTGCAGCATTTTTCCAGGTAAATCTTCATGAGAATCCGCAGGATTTACCTACAGCAGAAGAAAACTAACTCAAAAACTTAAACTTTTTTTTTAATATTTTTTTCTTAATTAAGCATTTTATTAATTTCATTTTATTCTCTTCCTTTTAGAACATGGATTTGGGCTCTGCAAGATGTGCAAAAATCGAGTGCTCAATTGAAATGAGAAATGGGAATAACACGCACAACAGAAACGTGAATAACGTGTGACGAGCTGTTGGGAAAAACCACGTTGCTGCTGCTGCTGCCGCTGTGTCAAAACCCCACCAGAAATAGAGACAAAGCAGAGTCCACATCGTTCAGTGTCTCAGGCATCTTCTGTAGTGCCCATCATGGTATTCTGCTCTAGAAAATATTACAGGAATATTATCAGTCTTTCCCGCATGGGCTAAAAGAAAGAAATAAAACCAGCAATTATTTGGATAATTTTCTGTGTGTGCATTGCTGACAGTGAAAGGAAATCTAGAAACACAGTTTAATGAACTTCATCTATTTATCATTAGTCCTTTGGAAGATAAGCGTTGCTGCTTTCCCTGTGCGTTTCACAGACACAAACACTGTTTGAAAACACCACTGCAGCTGCAGGTTTATTCAAGCTACCCTCTTTGAAGAGTTCCTCCCAATAAGGGCAATGGTTTCTGATTCACTGTAGGGTAAAAGCTGTATTGCCCGTTGTGAGGCAGCTTTGCTTGGTGTTCACAAGCAAATCCAGAAAGTGAGAGATTGCATGTTAGCAGCTATTTTTCTGCTTAAAAATGTAATATTAAGCAAATACCTAACTCAGCCCAAAAGCCAGTAATAAAGAGAAAAGGTCTGACAGTCGTCAATGCCCGTTCAATCGGTAGGGAGATTAGCGGCCTTACTTTTTAACATCTAAACATCTGAAACCCGTTTCCTGTTTAAAGAAAAAAAAAAAGAAGAAGAAATCTAGGTGGATGACCTCAGGCAGATTTTTTTTTTATTATTAACAAATGCAAATTGTACATCATCGTGGAAAAGGGGAAAAAAAAGAAAAAAGGCCACTCTTGGTGGTCCTGATGCATTCTGTATATGGGAGAGTGAGCAAGAGAAAGGGGGGGGAAATAGAAAAAAATAAACTTTACCTTCTCACTTTCAGGGTGGGCAATGCCATTCCAGCATTGGGGTCCTCAGCTCTGGGAAGTGTTAACGCTGTCACCGCAGCCCTGGTCCCACCGTCGGCGCTTCCACAGTGCTCTGAGGAAAAACATTCCCTGAATTCCTCCTCCTTCCTCCTATCTTTGCTTCAGATCCATGCGCTGCAGGTTCATGTCGCTACTGTCAAAATTGCACGGGACATGGCTAATCTAAACCAGTGCCGACCCATAGTCCGGCTCAGCAGCGAGGGAAAACATTGACAAGTTCGCTGCTTAAAATGCTTTCTACTCTTTCCAGTGTGTGTTGGCTGTTGTGTTTTGTTTTTTCTTTCCTATTTTTTTTTCCTAAAGCTATAAATACACATCACCAGCTGCAACATGTTGTTGAGATGTGCTTTATAGATCCAGCCATATTCTGACATAACACATTTCGCTGGCTTTGGGTTAAAATTTGATATTGGCAGTCAACATTCTGATTTTCATGTCTTTAATGGTAATGATGGCAGCTGACTGCTGTGAGCTGTGTATTGGTCTCCTTCAGTGAGGATGGACCCGCTCTAAAAGCTCATAAAAAGCACCCTATAAAGGTAACACATGCTCAAACATCCATTTAGTTATTATAGGATGGAAAACCAAAATAGGACAGCTATCTTTTTTAAAGCAGTACATATTTCACATTTATAAGCTGATTTAATGTAAGGTCCTTGGCAAAACACATGATCATTAAATTTGCCTATTTTTTCCCCATCTCTGGATTTCATTTACCTGGGACACGTTCAGGTTTCCTACTGTACATCTGTCATAACGTTTGAAGGCTTTGCATCGAAATGAAATGAACACCTTGACCTCAAAAAGAGGGAATACAGGCTGGATATGATCTAGATAGTTGTTGCTGGTGAAATTCAAGTTTTTTGGCCAGCTAAGCCTCTACCCACCAGTATTTCAGGGAAAATACAGGTCTGAGAATTGTTCCAGTGGTAGTTCATAATTTAATATATCATTAAAACATACAGATAAAAGGTGCACTCCATAAACTGTGCAACTCTTATCCACCCATTGGTGTCACTGGGCTGTGGCTCAGACCCAGAATTTATAATCCTGCATTTATAATTTCACATTATTATACATAATTTTCCCTTTATCATAAATAAATTGCCATTCCTCACCCAAAAACCTCCTTCTAGAGCACAGCTTGGAGAGAGGCATTAAGGTGTGCCCTGACACCCATTCCCCACAAATGCCAGCAGCTATTTTTCTAATGAGCGATTACTCTAACGTTAAGTAAATCAATTAATCTTCTGTGCACTCTTGCAAATGAATCCTCATATTATCTGTATATGCCGTCAGACAGGATAGTTTAGAAAATACCAGCTCCTATCTTATCTTGTCAGTTCATACGCTGATGGGGGGGGAGAAAATAATGGCTCAAAGAGCCACAGGCTAGGATAATTAGTAAAATCAAGTGACTTGCTGTTTGTTTGCTTTGCAAAATGAACTTTTACCCCTCCACCGCCACTCCTCCCCCCCAATTTTCACCATCTTATCATACAGCATTTGACATGACAGGTTAATGAGAAAACCCCCAAATTGGGCTTCTGCAGTTAATTGCAGCAACGGTGGCTCTTTGCTGGGAGGGCTCAATGATCCGGCTTCTTCCCCCATGAAATCTGAGCTCTCGGGGGGATGCAAAGGCTGTGATTGCAGACGTACAGAAACACTCATGTATGGACAATAAGTTCCTCTTATCCCCCTCTGTTTGAATTCTGGGGAATGGAGCCTGCAGATTTTGCAAGATCTTGTTTTGCACAGTACGCACTAGCTTTAACTTCTGGTTTTAATGCATGTGATAATTATTTCTTAATATAACCCACTATTGAAGCAAATTTTAAGCATCCCCTCGGTCTCCTCTGCAGTGCACTCTTTTGGAAACAGCAACTTTTAGACCGCCATGAATTGAACAATTTGGACAACAGAAGACAAACAGTTGCCGTCGGCGCGAGTGGAAAAAGAACCACATGGCGTGCTCCCGCTATTAATAATCCAATGTCGGCATAAGATCTGTCCATGCTTGCCTGCCATCACACACTGCTACCTCCCAGCTTCTGCCATGGCTCTGCTATCCACTGACTTTTCCAGGGAGGGTGTTTTGGGGAGTTTACTTTTAGGGGTGGATAGGGATAATGCAGAATTTGGGGCTTTTCAAGCAAAACTGAAGCGTCGGTGATGGGTGAGCTGCAGCCGCGCTGGACCCACTGCGCATCCTGCCTTGACTGCCCTGCTCTCTCAATCCTTCTCAGAGCCCTGCCGTGGCTGTTCTCTCCCCAACTGATTTATTTCTTTTCTATTCCCTCTCTGCTTTCCCTGTCAGCCCCTCTGCATGCTGAGATCACCACAGAATGCATTATTTCCACTGAAATCTCCAGGAGGAAAATCAGCTCCTGTTTGTGTCCTGCAGGGAAATGTTAGACCCCTCAATGACTCAGGGACATGTAGGTGAGTGGGGATAAATCCCTTTCTTCAGCTGCCTTTTCTCCATGAAACCCTTGATACTATGAAAGAGCATCTCTTCAGTGATATCCCATTTAAAAAGCTACCTTCTGAACCTCTTCTCCAGAAATAATCACTTTTACACTGTATGAGGCCACTCAACGGTGTCCACCAAAATCCTATGACCGATGCACATGGTCAGACTCTCAGGAACAAACCACTCAGCCCTGTTTTGCATCAAATTTCATTTCCAGTCACTGGATTTATTGACATTATAATGGCCAGCCCACACAAACTGCAGCCATACAGCCAATTAATGGGACAGACAACAACAGACATTTGAGAAGTTGCTAAACTTGGTCTTGAAAATGGTCTAGCTTTCTCCCTGTAAAAGGATCTTGTTCTGTCATCGTGTATTAAACTGGAAAGCTTCACGTTGGAGAGCAGTAGAAAATCATATCCTGATAAGGCCTCACGTAATATTTCAACAGATCATATCTTTTGCGGCTTAATTTCATAACTGCAATGGGAATGTGAGGGTGATTTGTCGAGATTGAAAGCTGCTACACACATTACTATAAAATTCTTGGTGCCTGTGTTTAAAAGAGCTTTCTGCCAATAACCACAGTCTCCCACCTAGTACTGCAGAAAAGACCCTTCTTAGTGAGGATATGAAATGGGACCTCAGTGCTTATTTCCATCACCAGCTCTGAGAAGACGCATTTTTAAAAGCTATATTACTGTCACATTCCCTAACATATATCTGGAGATCAGTCCATCATTAGCATGAAATCCAATGCAGCAAGACAATTTTTTTCATAAAGATAACAGCAAAACTACCTCAAGCACGTATTTTTCCCCAAAAATTGAAATGCAGAAGCTCAAATTGATTGAATCATTTTGAAAACATTTTGTTGATTTCTCTGAATTGTTCTCACCATCAAAAGACTTTTGAAGGTCCCCACCTTTCTTTTTGACATTACATGAAGCATTGCAGATAATGCAATGTATTTCTTTATTTTAAAAAGTTCAAAGGTCCATTAAGGCCTTCCATGCTGTACAAAAGGCTTAATTCACCGGAAACCATTTTTCTCCCCCAATTGTTTGGAGCGGCAAGTGAACCAAACAATCTGTTATTCACACAGATCTACCCAGAAACGTGTTTCCCGTGCCCAAGAGGTCTATGTTTTGGCTTAACAAAAACAGCTTTTCAGTAGGTTGCTTGAAAACATTAAATTTATCCATAAACAAGAGTTTTGTGCAATGATCTGGATAGCGTTTTAGGTACTTGTGGTAGGTCGGAACTAAGTCAAGATGACTGCATACAGAAGAAAACACGTTGAATCTTGAGTGCCCAAAATTAAGTTTGTATTTCGTACTTTAAGCTCATAGCTACAAGATAATGTTAACAAAATATACAGTGAGATAACAAAATCGAAGTAATCAGACCATTTTCTGGTGCTGTTGTCCATTTTTAAGCAAAATCTCTGTTTTTCCACCATCACTTTGGAAAATAGCTGCTTTCGGCTCTTTTGAAGAGACCTGCCTGAGCAGAGCTTGCTATTCCTACATCTCAGCTGTCCAAGTTGCCCTGTGTAATACCAATGTTATTTCCTTTATAGTATAAATAGGATTTGGGTTGAATATGAATAAACTCATACCCATTGGTATGCTTTGTAACTCTAATCAGCTTTTTCCTGAGAAAAAGAAAAAAAAAAAAAAAAGAAAGAGGAATGTTTATCTGGAAAATAAAGAGGTGCTAATTTTATCTTGTGAAAGTGGATATCTCCTTACGTCCCTCCAACTTCTAGGAAGATAACCAGAATGTATTATATCATCTAAATCCAGCATCCTATGAGATCAAACAGAGTAATGTACACATATGCCAAAGCTGATTGAAGTATTGCTGGTGCTCACTTCCGCTTCACTAAGTATGTGTTTCATTGATATACGTAATTTGCCACTGCCATGAAAGAAAATTCAAAGTCCTCTGTTTGTGCCAGTTGATTTCTATGATATCTGGAGGCTTTTAAAATAGGGATCCAAAATAGATGTGCCCTTGTCACCCCTGTGTTTAAGCTCTCTCCAACAGGAAATGGCACGGGTTCAAATTTTTTTATACTGGAAGCCACATGTAGATAGATAAGAATCATGTCTTGTCTATGACTAAGCATTGACATTTAAATGTTTAAAATATAGTCAAAATGATCCATGGCGAACCCACCTGAGACTATTTTTCTTTGTCTAAAGTCCCACTTTCTAGCCTCTTGAAAGGGAAGGTGGAGCTCTTGGGGTTGTGACATGACAATGTTATGGTAAGGAAATGGAAGTTTGCTTTATTGTTGGTCTTCAAAAGACAAGAGGAGGTTTTGCTACCGGGCACTGCATCTCATCCACCAGGAGAGGGTTTTATCCCTAACTCCTCCATCCTCACCAACAGGTTTAAAAGGCAGGATGGAGGAAAGAGTTTTGCTTTTGCCAAATCACGGATGTTGGATTCAACACGCTTGAAAAGAAAGAAAAAAACTAAGAAGAAATGAGTGGTATTTCCTTCGAACTGCTGTTTCTCCTAGAGGAAGGGGCAGCTGGAGGGGTGAGGAGGGCTGGGATGTTTATGAAGTGTGCGGGGACTTTTGAAGGAAGCTCACTGAAGGAGGACAGATGGTTGGGGGAACTGGCAACGTGATACTGAGCCTTTCACTTCTAGGTCGCCCAGTTCAAACACAGCCTAGGTCAAGGATGGCACAGAGCCATCTCCAGCAAATGGCTATTTTGGTGCTGCATGAGAAAACTGGCTGGTGAGGCTCAGCTCCCCGTTGGACTGAGGACAGAGCTGGCTTTTTTCCTTCTGCATTAGAGGACACATATGGGACAACGTGCAGGGATGTACAGAGAAGACTTGTTTGGTGCAATGGATGCAGTGGTATTGTTCAGACACACAGCACCACTTATCCAAGCCAAGACATCCTCATGGGATGTGGGTGTTACTGTGGTCAAGAAAGGAGGATGTGTGTCCACCTGCTAGCGCCAGGCCCCAGCCCCTGCACAGGGAAAAACTCCTTCTCCGTATGTTTAATTTCTGATAGTCTCCCATGTAGACTAGGCAGAACTATAGACCAGCATCTTCCTTCTTTTCCTAGAAAACAAAGAGAAAATCATGCTTGTTCACTCAGATGCAATCTCACTAAAACTGTGGCCTCATAGAAACATTCGTTGCCTGATGGGAGATAACTCTGTGTTTTAGCTTCACTTTACTCTTAGTCTTTAATTTCACTCTAAAATACCCAAGGCTTTGAGGAGATTGGATTTTCAAGTTGCAAAGTAATTTTTTCTTAGCATTCTTGGATTTTGGATTTTAGATAATGTATCAGGATAAGAAATGATTTATCTTATTAGCAATATTATAGAGAAATGCAAATCAGGAGAGGAGAGGAAAATGGAAAAGAAAGTTCCTTGAAAGAAGAGGAAAAAGGCAGAATAAAAAGAAAAAAGAACCTACACAATTTTATATGCCACTGAATATTTTATAGACATATTTTGAGATCTTTAAAGCAAAAATACGTGATTGCAGAGCACCTCTTTTCTGCATAAATGTTACTTATACACCACCTCAGATTCAAAAAGTTCATTTTATAGGTTAAGGTTATTAGGACAATTGACATATTAAATGTCTAATGAGTTAAATGCAGTTTTATGATTTCAGCCTCACAGTGGCTCATCACAAATGTAATTGCCACGTGACAACTACAGCCAAAGGTAATTGCAAGAAGCTCAGTGATCTGAAAGGGAGAGGATGCTGCTGGGCTTCCCCAGCTAAAGGACTGGTTTTTTGGCTATTTAATAGAGAAAATAACCAATCTAATCAAAAGTTTATAGCACTGCTGGCAGCTAAATGGTGTCTGATGCAAACTGGTCTTCTCTCAGACATTGCTGGTGCCTAAGATGTTCAGGAATGTCTACAACCCTG
This sequence comes from Melopsittacus undulatus, assembly GCF_012275295.1. NCBI lineage: Eukaryota > Metazoa > Chordata > Aves > Psittaciformes > Psittaculidae > Melopsittacus > Melopsittacus undulatus. The sequence goes on from NC_047557.1 coordinate 100,084,903, forward strand.
AGCATAACTAAGCAGATATATTAAGAAATTGTGCTGCCAGGAATTTGTGTTTTTCTAAGTCTTGCCCAGGCAAGAAAAAAGCAGCTCATTGACAAAAGTAGCTGGTGATCATCCAGCTAATGACCATCCATGAAGGAGTGATCATCCAAGAAAATGCAGGCAGAGAGATAAAGATAGTTCTGAAATAATGAGTAATAAACTCAGAGTACGACTTCTCACTTCTGGACTCCATCATGATTTCTGCATTTAGCACTAGGCTCAATACCAAAACCACTAAAGTTGATAAAAGATCGCTGTAAGTTCAGGCTGTTTTAAAGTGAGCTGTGGAGCTCGAATATATCTCATTCTGGGCGACAGGCACACGTCACTCTTAATACTTGACATATTTATTTTTATTAAGATCATTGCTTTTTTGGGGAGAAGAACATGTAAAGAGAAAGTTAAGAGTGAGATCTCTTGTTTGGATTTGCAGTAGAATTCTGTGCAAAGGGGTCATCCTGCCAGCAGAAGGAGCTCCAGTTAAAAACCTGGCACTGCTTATTTGGTTCTTTCGTAAACCTTATGAAAGAACAAAGGAAAAGGTGAAACAGCCAAGTTCAGGAGGAAACAAAGGCTGGATGAAGCTCCAGGCAGAAACAGGATGAGTGAGAAAGTGATGTGGTCGTGGTCACAGGAGCAGAGATGGTCCAGTTGGCACATCCTTGTGTGCAGGAACCACAGCCTTCTGGACTGTGTTTTCCTTTTCCAAAGCAGAGGCTAATTGCTGGTAGGGTTTCAGCAGGCTGCTGTCTTTCAGTATAGGTCCTTCCAGACACTGGTGGTGTCCACACTGGAGCACGAACCAAGCCCCAAACTCCTGATTTCCATTGGCTTTGCAGATGCATTGCAAAATGGCACAAAGTCAGCATTGCTCTTTTCAGTGGGAGAAATAGTTATTTGAAACATGTCTGCTGGCTTTAACATTTGATATTAAACAAGAGAAGAAATATAACAAAGGAGAAAAGAAGAAAAAAAGAAAAAGAAGAATAAAGCTCAGGGGGAAAGACCAAGTTAGAATAAGCTGACGGTTATTATTACAGATAAGTTCTCAGGTTTAAGGAGAGAAAATAAAGCCGCAGGACTCCAAGCCAAAAATCAAAATGCCTCCAGCAGGTCTTTACAATTAGCCAACGTTTATGCTTGAACACAACCAAGTAATAGGATATGGGAAATGCAAAATATTGTCAGACTAAGAAACAAGAATGCCTGCAGTGCTGAATTCCATAAATGAAATACACTCCTTAGTTTAAAGTTGATAAGGATGATCTTCCGCCACAAGCTGTTTTACAGGCTGCATTTTCCTGCAGAAAGTTATCCGCACAAAGAATTAGCTTTCTTATCCTTTGTTTATATGTATTGGTGATAGGGTAAAGGCACTAAAGAGCTTTGATAACAGATTGTTACTTCTGAGTCAGAGAGACACTGCAAAAATCTTCCCCTAGGAGTAAAACAGGAAAAGTCCATGAATTGCACAGTATTTTTTCTGCAAGTTCATGCTAATTTGCTACTGCAGCATTCATGACTTTGCCAGCTACAAAATGATCTGAGATGCTTTTAAAGAGATGTGGGGTTTTTTTGTTAGAACTATTTTAAAGTGTCACCAAAATTAATTGAAAGGCAGGAGGAAAGGTCTTCATTATCTTACCGATTCATTATACCAGAATCCTTTTCTCCCTTATAAAATAAAGGCATAAGACAAATTAAAAATATGATACACATGAAAAGAAACAACTTTCTGTAGTGTTTTGCTGATTTAAATAGCTCTTATTTAAAAGATATGTATTCATATGTGTATATATATGTATATATTATATATATGCGCATGTCAGGATAAAGGAAAAGATCTGCTGGCTGTTGTGCAGGAAAAAGAAGCAATTGGAAGAAGCAAGTCCTGCTGCTATTACCCTCTCTGCAACACTTCTAAGGTTAAAGGAATAAAAATCCATCAATTTGTACAGCCTGACCTTGCAGTGTTGGTTTTTAGCTGAATTCAGATGTGCAGGATTAACCCAGCAGAGTTTACATGACATTGATTTAAAAGCTGCGCTACAGGACCTTCCAGCAAGTTACATTAATCGGAGTCTTTAATCGGGCCTCGGGATGAAGAAAAAAGTTGCTTAGCAGACGTGCAATGTATGATAAACAGATGTCTCTGTGCATCAGATAAAAATGGATGCAGCATGCAGTGCTAATCATTGCAAGCCCATAGTTTGTGCAGCACCAAGGATGGGGCAGTGAGCAATTCCACAGCCATGTTTTTCATTAAAGTGAAGACAGGATGGAGATCTGTAAGTTGGAAATGTGGTTTGTCACCTCCCAGTTCACACTCACACACAAACAGCACCAGTTTAAGCAATGGACTTCATGTACCAACCCAGTTGCCATTCAGCAGCAGACTTGAGAATGTCCATGTGCATGGTTGGAACCCTCAAAATAAGACAGTGGCTGGGATTGACAAGCAGAGATCCTAAAGGGTTCTACAAGAAGCACAAACTAAGCAGTGGTTATGGCAATAAAGCAGGAGGGGATGTAGCTGTCTCCAGTGTGGTGTTCGTTGATGAATTCTGCATTGACGTGTTCTCCAGCAAGCCATGTTGGGTGTTTGAAGAAGAAAGTTCATTCCAATTCTGGATATTTATGATTTTTTTTTTAAAATATTGGCTGCTCTCACCCAAGAACTTGACTCCTTTTCAGTCTGCAGTCAAATTTTAAACCCATTTTTTTCAGTTGGGTTTTTTTTCCTATTCATTTTCTCTTTTCCCTGTATCTTCTAATACAACTCCTCCTTTATCTCACACCTTTTACACACCATCCAGGCCATCTCCTTTACCAGAGTTCTTGGAGCCAGACAAGGACTAACACACATTGTCCTCACCCTTGGGTCTCATGCCCGTGTCCTTGGTCTCTTGGAAAGTTCTATTTGATGTCCCATGACCCTGCCTGGAGCACACCCAGCACAAACCAGTATCTCCAAGGAAGTTAGCTGTCAAACTCTAGCAGATCTCCCATGTAAAACACCATTTTTCAACTGCTTATCACCTTGTTCTGCTGGGGCAGCTCTTGGCAGGGACAGGAAACGGGCAAACAGCCGCTAGGAAAGCCAGCGCCTGCCAAATCCCAGCCATTTCCATAGCGTGGCGGTGCCAGGATTTCACACAGAAAAGCTAGCCACAGTTTTTGGATGTGAGTTTGAAGACCCATTTCCTGAGTTATTAGGATTGAAATTCCCTGAAGATTAATAAGACTATGAAATCAGGCTGGGGTAAGAGACGTGTGTATGGAAGGATGTCACACAAGGAGGTAAAATTCCAACCAGCTTCTGAATAACAAGAAGAAAGGTCTTAAAGCAGGAGCTGTTATCAACTTAGCAATAGCACGGCTGCCACATCCATCTAGGTTATACCAAACATAACTGGTTTTAGTTTTACATCTCCATGGAAATCTCCATTAAATGCCCACAGACCTCTCTCAAATTCACCCCAAGCAGTGCTCCAGGATTCCTAATGCAAGGATTTACACATGGAGGCCAACTTGCAGCTATGAATTTGGCCCATTTCTTTGGAGGATATGCCAGGAGTAGCCTGTGATGTTGTTTTGTCTCTGGAGGCAGCCCAAGTGAGAGCAGAACAAAGCTTTGATGCAAATGAAAACCCACCAGTGAGTTCAGCTAAATAAAGAAAAAAAATGATTATTTGTTATGGAAACCACTGGAGGAAATCTTGAATTAGTCAGTGCATCTTGACCTCCCTGTGCCCTCCTGAAAAATATGCATCTTCTTAAAGCACTTGGACTTTCAAATGCCAAAAAGGAGGAACTGTGTGACGTTTCCAGCCACCTGGTGCAAACCCCAAACATTGTTTAGCAGGAAAAAATAATCCCTATTGTATAATGTGTATTAAAAAAATTAGTAAAAAGCACAACTTCTGCAAAGCTAGATAATTTTCAGTGGCTAAGTCCAATCGCTGAGCAGACAGGAAAAGCTTGAGTTGATATTGTGAATGAACCATGTGGTAATTGTTTCCGTACATCCTCATTAAGATGAAAAGCTACACAAATAAACAACAACAAAAGCTGCTATGCGCCAATCAGAGGGTTATAAAAAAAATAAAGGGAAAGAATCCAGCTCCAAATATTTCTTCCCATGCTTCCTACCAGAAGGAGTATCTGATTGAACAGGGGCTACATGAGGTGATATTGTGTGTTTTGCCTTGTTCCTTAGGGCACTTATAGGTAGACATAGTCTGGCATGAGTCTCAGCTGGGTATGAGTAAGCGGAAGGTGAGGAAGGACATGGAGAGAACCAGAAGTTACGGGGAAACACGACAATTAACACCAGAGAAACTGCCCTTGAGGGACTCGAAAGAGTCATAATATGGAGAAACCTTGTCTGGAGAGGTGAATAATGACGTTGCCACCCACTATTTACTGGCATGATGACGGGGCTCATCAGAAAACTCTCTCTGAACTTTTGCAAGGGACAGAGCAAGGGTGACCTCCATCTGACAGCAGCGCAAGCACCAGGATCCCTTGCTGTATCATCACAGGAACCCCCGGGACACACTCCCCAACGCAACCTTGTCCCTGGTATGGGGACCACTCTAATTCGGAGCTAGAGACAATCCCCAGCTGACATCCGTGGTACCCAGCCTGGCTGAGGGCTACACAAAAGAGTTGTGTATTCCCCATAATTGTCCTCCTTATCAGTGTTGGTGAGTGCGCAGTAGTCTAAATCACACAGTCATGACACTACACATGGCTGTGCAGGAAGAGCCCACTTGGCCTGGGTTAGATTAGTCTAATCCCACCTCCCTTGTTCTGTCATAATACCCCTCCATCCCTTCACTCCCTATAAAAATATCCAGCTGTTGATTAAAATTAGTGAACTGTTGGCTTTAGAAACAGGGTTGGCAGCTTATTCTATGTATTTCCTAGATAACTCTGGATGAATTCCCCATTTACTCAGCGGCCTGATCCTGTGAACTGCCGAGTGCTCCCGGCCAAGCGGAATCAACCCTTCTCTCTCTGAAGGCGCGTATAAATCAGGGGTGAATGGCTTCCTCCTGTTCAGCCCCATCAACCTGCTCTCAGCATTCACATCTTCCCTCCACGGGTGTCAAGCTGCCTTTAGAAAGAGAAAAACAAACACTTGCCCATCAGCTGGTTGCTTTCAATAGTCCCTCTCCTTTGAAAAGGCGACTGAAATAAGCTTCTGGTTTATTGCCCCTGCCTCCAGCCTGTGACAGCCCATGGGATGCTGCAGCAGTTCAGCTCCTCAGAGCTGCAAAGCTCTCCTGTGCTGTATGTCTTGATAAGCAACGACAAGCAGGCTGCAGAAGACCAGGATTTTGAGCAAACTGCTGTGAAATGATAAATATTTCCATGTCCCAGCCCAGATTTATATTACAGAGTCTTTGCAGTAAAAGTGGGGGGAATAGTCCATGCAGAAAGAAAATAGATAAAGCCATGGGTGCAGTTGGAGGAATGTTTTGGAGATGAGCATTCATTTTTTTTATTGGTTTTCTTTGGGCACATTCTTTCTAGAGGGCTTGGAGAAATGTTGGGAATCCTCAGCTGGTGCCTGGCTTTAGAGGTGCTGGATCTATTTTCTAATGGCAAAAGATCTGCATCAATCTGTCTGGAGTCCTGGGACAGTCAGCATGAGCATCTGACTGTTGTTAGCGTGACTGGGGAATGAGGGCACCACCAGCAGCTGCAGGGCTGAACCCAAAAGAAGCAGCAACACTGCATTTACCAGCCATTGATGCCTGAAATCCAGTGTGCTGTGAGCACAATCAACCTCAGTTATTCCATCCAGTCCTGAATGTGACCACAGGAGTCAAATAAAGGCAAAGCAAACAGCCAAATGGCCCATAGTCACCCTAAAGCAGCACATCTTAGTTAAAACCAGTGCCCTGATGACCACTCTTAGGACCATCTTCCCTTCACACTTCTCCCAACCTGAACACAGACTAATTGTTATAGGAAAGTGTTGTTGGATTTTAATATAAATTTTGCATCTATAATTCTTTCCATTAAAAGGTCCTTCCATCTCTGGTTTGTCAGCAGCAGTTTTGCTCACCAACCATAGCTGAATCTTTACCTATGAAGCCAGAGCTCCAGCAGGAGTGTAAGTGGAACCAAGAAGCATTTCACTGGTCAGAGTGGTAGTCAGCTTTGCTGTCATTTAGCTATGAAATCTTTATTAGTTTTTTAGGAAGGGAGCACAGTTTCTGACATGGTCTATTCAGGAATAAGATTGTGACTTCAAGAAAAGGTTTTGATCGTTTCTTTGCTTATCTTGACCACAGAAACACTAGAAGCATAGCCCAGAGAGGATCTGTATGCATGCCTCAATCTATTGGAACACCATGAGGAAATTCAGGGCAGGAATAATTGTAAAACATTTTCTTGGAGATGTTCTTTCTCAGCTTTACACTTTCTTCATTCACTTTTAGGTGCCTGAGCCATGCAGAAGTGTGAAGGATGGGCCGATAATGGAGCTGGATTCAACCTACCTGGAGGTACTTGTGTAGTTTGGTGTATTCCATCAGTTCTCTAAGCCTCTGTTTTCCCAACAGTAGCTCTGTCTTCATGGGGTCATTGCCAGGACAAACCCATGGCAGAACAGTAATTGCTCAGTCTGGTAGAGAGGTGTAGGATACCAGCAACTATACTCATTTTCCAACAAAAATAGGCATTTTACTTTGATCATGAAAGAGGACGGGTGTTAGGAAGATGGGAATGAGTTTGGAAAGAAAAAGAAATTGCATAAATTAGGTGTCATAGAAAAGAGACACCAAAAAAGAAACATCAGTCATACAATCTGAGTGAACATGAGGATGTGAAATCTCCCGGGGTAACAACAGTGAAAACATGAGCTAAGGGGAGTCAAGAGAAAAGACCCAGCAGTGTAAATGGATAGAGAGAAATACTGGAGGAACATACTGGAGGAATCATGGTGAGGAGAATTGGAGCCTTTCAGCATGCCAGGGTGAAGAAGCCTCAAGAAGAGATTTTGCCTGGATGCTACCAGCTTTATCCCCACCGCACGCAACTGCAGCATCTCCCTCCTCGCAGAGGGGAGCACACAACGTTAAAGCATTTTGGGTTTTGTCAGGATTCCAGTATTCTACTAATTGGCTGCTTATTATTTTACTCCTCGAGCAATCTGGTTTTGGTATGTCATTAACTTATCAGCTAAGCCTCTTATTTATCTGCATTCACCAAGATCTGAAGTTGTGATGTTTATTCCCACCACTCTGTGGGCGGAGAGAGATCGTCTGTGAAGATTTTCCAGTAATTTACTTTTTTGTTCCTTTTTAACAAAAGCATTTGATGCAGCTGCATGACTGTCATCTGCTCTCTGGGTGGAAGAGGAGGGACACGCGATAGACCAAGTACCAGCATGAATCACATTCGAGCATTAAAACAATCTGATGGGCACTGGAATAGTCATTGTTTCCAAAAGTTTCATGGAATTTGGTACTGAAAGACTTTAGCCTCAAGCATGAGGCATGCTCTAGAAATTTCCACCTCATACCCATTCAAACCTTCTGAGGGTGCTGGAAAGTGGACATCATCTCAAATAATTGCTGTGATGCTACACTGTATTTAAAGAAAAAGCCTTCTAAATACAAAAGAGCACAACGAAAATGAGGTTTCTGAGATTTAGAGTGGGAATCTCAGTGATTTAGAGTGGGCATCTCAGTGATGGTCACTCAGAAAAGAGTGTCAAATAGTTGCGCTAATCAATATGGACACCAGTAATACTGGTAGGAATTGAATGAGAAGTGATGCCTGGGGTTAATGCTGATTAACATGACACAGCAGGGATGAAAACTCTGTAGAAGAGGTGCTTTTCCTTTCTGTTTCCCACCCAACCCAGCATGCACAGTCCTTTCAGCCTTCCTTGATTTTGTGAAATCAACTGAAATCTCTGCTTGCCTCCATAAAGGGCAGCATAGCCTGCAATATTCCTGGCAAAACCCATCAAGCCATGCTAAGCAAGAGGAATGCAGCAAGAATTTAAGAGTAAATGCATTCTGCAGCCTCCAGATCCTATGGCAAGCAGGGATCCACCTCAAAACCCACAAAATAAAAGCAGAATGTGGAAAAAATTGAAAACTAAGGCCCATTTTAATGTAGATACTCATCTCTCTGTTGATCTCCTACCTTACAGCAGAAGTGTGCTTACAAGCACAGGAAGAAAGGGAGGTGATGGATGGCATTTGCAGAGTAAAGGTTTAGAGCTTTTCAGTGCACTTCTCTGCTCAGGATCTGAAACACCACCACTGATGAAGACTTTTAGTTCATGGATGCAAGGGTGGGCAATGCCCATTGGTTTTTGTTGCTTCTGGTGTTTCTTTGTTCCACATTTTGAATTAAAAATGCTGAATGTAGGAAGCATGTTACCATGACCCACCATGTTTGCCACAAACCTTCATTTTGGTGATCCCCACTGGGGAGAGCATAAGCACTTTTGAGACTTTTTTTGGCCAAGATAATGTGGATATTCAGCCTGAATAAGACAACCGTATGGAAGAGCAAGCCTAGAGTAGATTTAGACAGAAGGGGACAATCTAAACAGCTTGTATTTTATTACCCCGATATGTTTAACTTTTTTCCACCCTTTTTTAAAGCCTGGAACTGTAGGATTTGCCCTTTGCAGCTGCATGAACTGTATGTTAAGAGTAACGGAGCAGCCTCAAATCCCTTTGTATTCTGGGGACATTTTTCCAAGGCATTTTGTCTTCGTAACAATACCCAGAGCTCCCTAAAATTTGGGAAGGTCATTTGTTTCCTAGCAGATAGATTCCCTTATCCAGAGCTTACTAGAGCCCAAACAACAATTTATAAACTCTAAGCTCCTTTCTCCTTCAAGATGAAGTGCTTTAGTGTTGAAGCCAAACTAAATCTTTAAATGGTATAAGAGGCATTTGGACTTTTTTTTTTCCCTACCCAGCTGACAGTAGGTTTACAGTTTATAATCTGGCCTTTGTAAAGGCATTTGTCAGCCTGTATATTTCATTTTAAAACGCGACCACCCATGAGGACGGATAGACAGGAAGCGTTTGTTCACTTGCACCAACAGCCCATTTGAAGGTTGGCTGCAAAATAACAGAATTTAGTCACAAAGGCAAACTTTTTTTTTTTTACTTTTTTTTTGGCATTATCTCTCTAGCATCTCATTTTAAAAAGCAGCTTTTGTTTATGGGAAGCTAGCCCTCCGCTCTAAATTTGGAAATTCTACGTATTCTCCTAATCCTGGCATCCTAGCAGGGATGCTGGCTGTGCATCTTTGGCCTCACAAAAGACAGATCCACTTTTATCTTCTCTCACAGGGTCTCCAGTGTAACTGCCCCACCAAAGGAAGAAGAGTCTTAGCACTCATGGGGCAGAGGGGAAACGTTCACCATAAGTTAGTGATTTAGCAGAAAGAGACCAAAAGGAAATCACTGCATCTTCTTGCTTGTCATATTTCTTCTGGTGGGTTTCCATGCTTAGCAGAGATTTGGGAGGAACAGTTGTGGCAAATGATGGTCATTTTTGCAACTCCATCGAAACCTGTCCAACCTGAAAGAGAAAGTCAAGAAATAGGATCTTATGGTCTTCTCCAACCCTAATGATGATACCATGATTTTATGTTTAAAAACAAGTGTCCTCCACCTCTTAAGTGGATGCATGCGTGCGTGTGTCTCCATGCCTGGGGCTGACAGGGGAGAAAGCAGCTCCAGATGATAGGGGCTCTTCCAGACAGTAACAGATATAATATTGCATTCTTTCTCCCAGTATCACAAGTAACACTCACTTTTTATCTCTATTGCTCAAAGGTTTAAAGGGAGGAAATAGCACAGTTCCAGCAAATGATAAAGCTTTCAGCTTTTTTTTACTCAGTTGCAAAATATGACAATAAATAATGATTACCTAAAACACCCATGACCTGGGATTTAACACTGTGCCCCAACCACTTGGGCAGACCCCTTTAGTACATCAGAAGCAGAGAGTTTATGAGTATTTTCAGCCTTGTGGCCCTGAAAATATTTGTCTTTTCTCCCCACTCTGTCCTTCCTACTGGGTCCATTATCTGTTTTTCACCACAGAAAATCTATGTTTGTTCCTAGGCTGCTGCTACTAATTTTGATGCTGGAGAAATCTTCTTACAGGAGAAACCATGATGTAAATGAATAAGGGAGACAGGTTTCAGAAAATTCCCTATTTCTCTAGCTAAGGTACAATTAATTGGTCACCCATCTCCATGGGGCTCTAGCCAGTCCTGGTAGGGTAACTTACATGGGAACTTGTAGAATAAGATTATGCACAAGAAAATCTGTGCAGGTCCCTGTGGGAAAGCCACCTATGTGTTATGAAAGCATAAACCATGAGATTCGAGCCCTGGGACATGCCCAGTTGGGTTAAATGCATAAGGTATAAAGGCCTTGGGAAACAGTATCTAGGAAGGATTAGGAACACAAACAACAACAACAAGAGAGAATATTCTGGCTTTATATTATATAGTATAAAATATTATACTATAAATAATACATTAATATATATTCATATTATAACTCTGGTTTTTTGGACTCTTCTCATAGTGGAGAACAGAGATTCCTCTGCTAGACCCAAGCCCCTGGGCTTTCCTACACCTGGAGCACCTTCAGCCATATATTATGGACCTCACAAGACAATTGCGAGAGTCAGTGATCCCACTAGCACCTCTTTGTGCAAATATGATTTTAAGAGAACAAGAAGGTTTGTATGGAAAGACCCAAAGAGAAGACTGGGAATAAACAATGGGACAATGTTAAAAAGGCAAGAGGAGAATTCTCTCCACATCAGCCAGGATATTTTAAGGCCTCTCTTCACGTTGCAATAGCAAATCTAACCATTGTTTTGCCACAGGACTGCAGGTTTGTGGCATTGTGCTGCTAGCAACCCCCCATGCATACCAAGGGTGAACCTGCTCTGTGTCCGTCTGTCCTCCTGCTGAAAGCCTGCCTTTATTCTGCACGTATCTGGCACTCCAGATCATTTTCTGTTGCACCCAGGCCTCATTTTCTTGGCTGACAGCAGCAATATTTAGAGGGCAGGACTGCAAAGCATGCCTGCAGTGCTAATGCTGTTTCTGGTCATACCTGATCCCCTTCCTCCCTCCAAACTTGGGCTGTGAGCATCCGCGGTCACCAGGTTGATTCTCTCACTGTGCATAAGTCTTTCCAGGCATCCTAGAGAACAAAAACACTTTCCAAAACAGGCATCAGGTTTCTTGTGGTGGCTAATAACCTAAGCCATGCTTTTAGCAGTGAGGCTGTGTAACGTAACATCAGCAGAAGCAAGATTGCCATATTCCTCTCTCATTTGTTCATGTGCTGATTTGCATTGTGCACCAAGGGCATAAATCACCCCTCTGCATTTCCAAAGTAGGTGTCAAGGACTACAGGGAGTCTACCTGGACTTCGCAAGGGATGTAGGATTCAGGCTGGGGACCAAAGATCTCTCTTGCCCTGCAATGACCAGCCCAAACACTGAAGCCAAAGGAAATATTTCTCCTAGATATTACACATGCAAGTGAAATAAACTCTGAAGCACTGAGTCTGGTTCCAGATTCAGGACTCAGCTTGAGAAACAGAAGTAGGATATTCTGCACACGTTTGTATCCATACCTACTGATATACCCCCACAAAGAGCAGGGAGAGTATGATCTATGTATAAATTTCCCTTCACAAGTTTCCAGGGTCTTTGCATCTTCACTTTTCATTGTGTGTCATGAGCACCCGTATACTCCATAATAATTCCATGATTTCTGCAGCTCCAGGACACTGATGGATTTTGGGCTTAATAAGATGAAAAGGTTAAAGTAACACACTGGCCCAGTGACCAGGGAGTTGAGATCCCTGATCTGCCCAAGATCACAGAAATCCACAGCTAAAATAAAGCTGGTGCCCTGCTTCTGGCTTTGTCATCCTGTCCTCTCTTTGCTCACTCATGGAATCACCAGCATGGATTCCCATCATCCTCATGACCATTTCAGCAGATGTGTAAGCTTGGGCAGATAAAGAAACTATATTTTCTCTTTCTTTCATATCAAAGGGTGTAATTTTGAGGCAAATAAGACAGGAGAAAAGGGCTCTTTTAAAGCAAACCAGTGGTCTACACATAAGCACAAATTATGAGATTCCATCAGTAACTCATCCCTGAGACAGGAGTATGGGGCTCTGTGGTGGGTTAGGGATAGACAATGCCCTGCTTGTCTGTCCTGCAGGGCAACTCTTCTCTCTGCAGGCATCTCCATCTAAATATTCAGCTTGACAAGGAGGGCCTTTGTAAATAAAGAGTATCACAGGACCAGCATGACCTCAGAAATGATTGAAGTTGCTCATTCCTTGTCCATGCCTGTGTTGTTCTTTGCATCCATTTGTCTTGTGTCTTCTAACTAAGACAGGGACTGGCTTTAATTCTCCATTTTGGGGTTTCTGTATAGTATACTGACTCCTACAGAGGAGGCAGTAATAAATACTCCAACACCAAGATTGCTTCCCAAGTGGTCTCATGCACTGGGTTTGGGATCTGTTAAAGCACAAGAAGAACCACCCAGATGAAATATGGAGCTGTGCAAGCCTCAAATATCAACACTGAGCTGTCAGAAATGGGGACGGGGATGTCACTCATCTGTCCCCCATCCCACACCTCTACCCTGCTCACCGTAGCATCACTCACTGTAATGTCTCCTCTAGCACTTCCATCTGCTGCTGAGACCATGCTGAACCCCAAGGTAAGGAGTGGGACCACAACTTCTGGTCCATTCCTGGACCTGGACTTGCACATGTGCCCCAAATGTCCTCTGCAGTAAGGGCATCAGGGATGTTCCAAAATGAGAAAACAGTTACCTAAACTGGAGTTAACCTATGGCAAATGTGGAGGTCTCCCTTTTCTTCCAGAAAAATTGCATTCTAGAAATAGAAAACCCTAATTCCTACAGAGCTGCAGCATCCCTTATTGCTGTGTGGTTGTACTGATCAATACACTTGCACATGTATTATCTTCTTTTCCCACACAGCTCTTAGTATCTTTTTTGCGTTTATTCCTAGTACACAGATTCCATAATCAATAATCTACAGAAACTTTGGAGTTAGCTCAGTATTTAGGTATTTCTTCCTTTCCTGAAGACTCACACAAAGACAAAACTTTTTGCCTTCTGTAGCCTTTACTGAATTAGAATGTAAAGCATTATTTTGCCTTACCATAAAAGTATGAAACACCAAAGGGCAGGGATAATTGTATTTTTCAGTGGCTGGAGCTGGTACAAACAGTTTTGTTAGTGGTCGTGCTATTAATTGGGAGCATGTACTCCAGCTAACCAGTGAGGATTTAAGGCTATGACCTCCTAAGCCTGGGATCACTCTGGGAAACCTGAGGAATATCTCTGCCTGCACAAGATGCTCTCGCTGCCCCTCTCTAACCCTCATTCGACAGCTCCAGATGTGCAGGCTGGTTTAGTCTGAACTGGGACATATTGTAAGGCATGTCTAGAGACACAAATTCAAACCTGGCCACACCAGCCCAGTTCATCAACTCCCATTTCCACCATTCTCTGTGTTTTGTGGGAATCTGGATTCCCCTCAGCCTTGCTGAGCTGCTTGGACCTCACTGTGCCTATTAGGACTGAGATTAAGTTTTCTAGGAAACCTGGAACAGCCCCACTGACCCACATCTTTGGCACAGATGATAAAAATGATTTTATAACAACATCTAAACTGCTCTATAGTGGCTCTCAGTAAACAGTAAATTTATTTTGGGATTTCGTCCCAGCCGTAAGAGTATTTCATTTTCCTCAATAAAGACTATTACATTATTAGTTTTAGCCTTATGAATCCTATTCCCAACACTCAACCTTTATTTATTATTTGTAAGGGGCATATATCATTCTGCCTTATAACTGTAAATATTCTACTTACACAGAGCACAGTACATCCTCTTTGTTTAAAATCCGACCCGTGATGTTTTACATAAATTTGTTTCCTTTCCAAGTTGAAAGGTCCGAAAGATAAACCCACGAGTATCCTAACATCATGAATGCTAGTCTGAGCCCAGCCTACAAGCTAGCCCACCCGAGGGATCCCCTTCCAGCTCAGCTGGTTGAAGTATCAACACCCAGAGACAAATAATAATCAGGGAAGGAAAAATGTCACCTTGAAAGCATGCAGTAACTGAGCCTAAATAGAGACAGGGAAAGAGGAAAGGAGGGACTCCTGGAATATATTCTTGAGAAAAACTCTTTTATTGACTTTCATAATGGGTCAGAAGGCTATAATGGTATATTTTATATATACAATTATATATTTTATATATAATTTATTATAGAGCTGCAATGTAGACATTAATTCAGCATGGGTACGATGATAGGGTTATGCCACCCATAGACGTATAAAATAGTTGATCTGAAGGAGCAGCCTGGTTAAACAAAGGCAATGGAGCATCTTTAAATGGAACCTGCAACATTTCTGGGTGACCAAGTAAGCAAAAAGACTCATTGGGCAGTTTTTCTATAGGCATGGCTTTGCAGGGTGAGAATCACTTGCTTCTCCTGCCTGCAAAATCCCATATGCAGGCAGTGCAGCTCACGGACCCCTTTGGAAGATTGATTTGGGTTTATTTGCATCATTTCCAGGTGAATGAAATGGAGGATTCTGTTGATGGGCCTGGAGGGGCCTGAGTTATTTTTCAGCATCATATGTGCTCAGAATTAACCCAATGATGAGACATCTTTTCAAAGGGAGAAGTTTGAAAGCGGTTACATTCAGAAGAAAGACAGAATGAAACACTTTGTTGTTTGTCTGGTTTCCTAATGGTTTCTGTCCCTTTGCTGAAGTCCTTTGGCTGCTCAGAGCAGAAGCACAATTAATTTTAATCCAACTAAAAATGCAGCTGAACTACTAATTTATGTAAAACAGGAGACCACAAAGGTATCCTTAACAGTGGCATTAGCCAGTGATTATAAAGTGGCATTCTTACATGCCAGGGGGTCTAACTGAGTTCACAGTAAAGGTGGACAATATGGGATTTGAATGTCTTCCTCAAGCCCTAAACTAGCCCTGGAGCATTGGTCCAGCTCCCAAATCCACAAGAAAAGATCTTATTATCCCAGTGACTATTTCTTCTCCCAGAAGTCCCAGTCCCCACTGGAGCTGCTTTGAGCCATCACGTCCTTACCCAATCTACAAAGGGCTTTGGCTCCCCTAAGTCATAATAACCTATCTGGCCCCATCCAACCAGAAAGGGGTTAACATTATCGCTCCAGTCCAGCAGGAAAGGCTTTGTCATGAGCAGATCCATGGCAAAAGTGAGTCACCAGTGCTGCCTGGAAGGTCACACTGGTGCAGTAGCCTGGCCAGTGTTCAACACCAGAGGAAGAGAGTAAAAGGGGCTGCAATGCCCCATAAAGGTATCACCAAACCCCCCCTCCAAGGAGAAGGTGGTCCCAGTCAGGTTCACCAACCCACCACCAGCCCTATGTTTTCTTTGGAGCCCCCATATAGGTCTTTTTGGTGTGTTTCCCCCACTTTTGCTTTCCTTTCAAGACGAGGGAGAGCACTGCTCCATCTGCACGGATGGAAAGGAGAAAGGGCGAGAGGGATGCTTCACCAGTGATATCACCAGCACTGAGTAAATTCTCTGACCAAAAGTTAAGACCAACAGAACAATTTGTGCTGCATCCTTTAAATGCCAGATCTCCATTTGCTAGCAGCATTACAGGAACAATCGGGGCACTTAATAGCCAGCTGCTAAGTCATCAGGTATAAATATTTACAGAGACCTATTGCAACATGGACATTCCTCCAGATGCAAAAGGATCCCAGTCATTTCATGGCATTTTCACCTTATACAAAAGAATACTGTTTTAGACACGCTCTGCCTCATCAGCCATAAAACTACAGAAATAGCATTTTATGGAAAACACACACCCGCTCCTTCGTGGCTGTTCCCTCTCTTCTCCTCTTACCCTAATTATCAAATGTATCTATATTTGTGTACTCAAATAAGATGTTACAAAGCAAATGCAGAGCTGGCCATTCAACATGTGAAGAAGCAGCGTCTCATGGTGTGGAGGTAACTGCTGAGAGTGATAAAAAGGGATTAAACTGAGAGTAATGGGGTGGAAGTAAGCAAAAGAAAATCCCTTTCCTATGGCAAAGCCTGTCCAAGCTTGTCCAGCCCCTAAAGAGAAGGGGTTGGAACCTTATTACTGAAGATATCTAATATACCACTAATCATGATGCTGGCAAAAGGGGCAGAGAGCTTAATGAATAACTTTTGTGGTTACTGGTAGACACAAGGACACACAGCCCGAATACACTGGAGACTTTCAGAGAGTGTGAAATAGACCTCTAGCACATTTTGTGCATTCATTCTCTTTCCTCCCTGCTGTTATTAAAACCATGCCTCCATTTCTGTTCAACTTCATCACCTTTTTCCTTATTCCACCACTAGTCCAAGAGCAAATACTCATGAACAACCAGACTGCTGGTCCAGGTCTTAAGGGTGTTCCTTCTTTGTGTGTAATATACAACTGATGACAAAGTAACTTCAACAGGAGTCTTTTCTTGATGGGGAAACACGGTCTTGGGAACATGGTGATGCTTTGGCCTGGTGAGATTGACCATGACCAACAAAGGCTCTGCAGCTTTCCCAGTTGTGTGATTTGTCTCCCCAGACACTTATTTTCACCCAGTATGTAGGACCTTGGTTACCTCTGGGGCTCCTGTGTGTTTATCAGGCTTTGCCAAAAGGGGTTGCTGGGTTCACAAGTGAAAGATATACACCCCATTATCCCAGGGAGACTGCAGCAGAAGATGAGACAGCAAAATAAGTGGTGAGGCAGCACCTCACATCACTACTAGCATCAATTTCTAAGACCTAACATGGAGAAAATCCCAACCTAAAACCAGTCAGTTTTAGGGTGATGCTGCTCTCCTTCTCCACACACCAATTGCATTCCTCCAGCATCAGCTGTTGATGCTCTGGTTTGTATTGGAAAGCCTGGCTGCCCATTTCTGTTGTAGAACTGATGTTTTCCCCTTTTAGATGCTCAGAAACTCCCCATCCCCTTAACTTTGGTGTGAAATGATTACAATGCAGTTCAAGCTGGAGCCAAGATCCAGGAAATATGGCAAGTTTTCAATGAAAATCATATAGGTCAGTTTACAAAAAAAAATAATAAAAGGTGCCGATTTTGTGCTGGAAAAGGAACAGAAGTTAGCTTGCAATATGCCTGACTGCCTCCTTTTACTGATTCCAGACGCCAGGCCAGGCAGGATCTGGCTATTTTCACTATTGTGTTATCACTCTACAATATGTCAGCAAATTCTTGTACAAACATGATTTTTTTGAAAGCCACGTTTTATCACTTCTTTTACATAATCATGAATGATAGTGAATCTAATCTGAATTAGGCTTAAAGGAGGCACAAGAACAATGAAGCCGCGTGAGCAGCACGGGGGAGCACATCCCGTCCTTTTATTTTAAAAGCCATGCATCACTTCATAACCTATTCCCCTTGATGCTGAAACAAGTGATAGGTTTGAGAGCAAAACATACATCTCGTTAGGCACCTGAAATCTGAAATATATCATCTCTGTGTTATGCAGGGAATTCAGCAGCAGTGTTTCAATTTTACATAGGCATAAGCAGCCCATTGGAGCTGCCTATATGGTCTCATCTGAGCAGAAGTTATAGAGGTTAAATTTGAAACATGTCATGTTATGGATGGAGTTAACATGAAAAGAGCAGGGCTGATCCATAAAGCAGCTCCTGATGTCTCAGAGATCCCACCCTGTAAAGTGATGGGTTTATATATTCATCTTCTTCTTCTGATTTGCATTTAGTTGTTAATTTAGTTTTTGATTTTTATTTTTTTTAATATTTCTCTCTCTTTGTTAAAAAATCCATTCATTTATGTGCTATTTTCCTTCTTCATTTTAAGAATAGCATTTTCACTCTGAGGCATTCCCTCCCATTTCATTTTCACTTTAAGGTCAAATAGCACGGAAATGTATTGACTGCAGTTTTGCTTTATTTCAGATGGGGTTGGCATCTGACAGATACCAAAAGGCAATCCTGTTGCGTGTCTCATCCCAGAAGTTCACATTTTCTCTTGAAAACTCAATATTAAAGGAAATCAAAGCTCTTCTAGTTTATATTCACAAATGCAGTGCAGCATCCCTACTCTGAGGAGCGCAGGGCCAGTCCCACTGATGACTCCAACGGATTTAAACCTTGCATTTCATTACCCAATTACTATTTTTGAGTCCAGCCTTTGGCAGCCAAGAAACATGACTTTTTCTTCCTAAAATACCACCTACCTGTAGCAGCAGCTTCCCTAATTAAAAGAGATGACACCTTTCCATGACTGAAGCCTAAACAAGCTCTTGACAGTCTCTTTTTTGCTGCATCCACCGTGTTGACATTCAAATGGTGATTGTGGCAGGCAGTTTCCTTCACCAAAGATGCATATTTACTGACAACGTTGCAGGAAAAAAGGGGTGGAAAAGCAGCATTTTGGCAAACACAAACTTCTCCAAGCTGTCAAGGAAAATTAACCCCTTTCTTAATTCTTTTTAGGCTCTCCCCCAGCCCTTTGAGTGGAGCAAACCTCTTTGGAGGGGGAATGGGTCTAGTGCTGTCACACTCAAGGGGTAACCGAGACCTTAAAGTGCCTGATCTGACTTAATCTGTCAAAAATGCATCCAAATTGCAGGAGCAAGGAAAACCCCATCCATCCCTGCCCTCTTCACCAAATGGAGCTGCTCGCTGGTGAGATTCTTCAGAGAAATGCCTGCATACCAGAGGTAATAACCTCCAATACCTTAAGTCAAAAAGCTAAGTAAAACTCACTAGGTAATGCATTTGGGATTAAGTTTAAATAGGCTCCCGTCACTAATAATGCATCTGCTAGCGATGGAGAGATTTGGTGGGACTAACGCCGGCGTTGAGGGATGGAGGTCTTGCACGGCTCTCCAAACAAACCCAGGAGGGGAGGCAGCATCAGGGGTGCAAGAGGAGAACCCCAACCCCACTGGATCCAGGGCAGCACACACTGCCCCCTTCTTGACTCCCACCCTGGCTTTACAGGAGGGCAGAAAGGGGGGTAAGGGGGAGAAAAAAGCTGGACTCGATCCATTTTTAACTCGCTCGATGTGTCTGGGATGTAGACAGATGCTGTTTAGACAGGCTGGTTCGGTGGGTGGCCGGGCGAGGAGACCATGGCTGTACAGTTTATAGAAGGCTCCCGGCATAAATGAACTGTTGAAGACCATTGGAAGCCTCAGTGAAATCACAACATGCAGAAACACGGGGGAGGGAGGGGAAGGAAAAAAAAAAGGTCTCTTTTTGAAAAGGCAGAGAGAGAAAGGGATGTTTTGATGGAGTTTGTGAAAATTACAATGAGGTGGGTTTCACTAAAGCCTGCATTCATCAGCCCCCTGAATGTCACCGTCGTCCCCCTGCCCCAGAATAAAGTAAACACTCCTATGTGGAGCTGGAAAAGAAAAATGAGAAATCTATAAAAAATTAGCAGATTTAAATAGTTTCCCTGCATCAAGGATAAGAAACAGACGTGCCTTTTCCTTGCTCCTTGTCTGGTCTTGCTAGGTGGAAAGCTAATATTTGAATTCATGCTTCAGTGGGGAACATTTGTAAATTGAAAAAATAAAAGCTCTCCACACTGGTTTGCCCATTTGCCAGCCTGCACGGGATGGAGAAAAAGGAGCTGATTTTGAGTTTCCTGGGTTTATTTAGAGATAAGCTTGAGATGACCTTTCACTCCCACACACACGCCATTCCCCTAAAAATTGAACCATCCTATCCTCAAGTCCTGTGTTGACAAAATTCCATAGTTTAATGTGATGAATTTTGCCAGAATCCTTAAATTTTGAGCCTGAGAGGGTTTGGGATCGCAAAGAAAGTCACCAAGTCTGAACTCCAGCCTCTACCCCCCACTTATGTAATAGCAATCCACATAAGCTCTTTGTTAAACCACATAGACCACAAATCAAGTCATCATTTTGCTCCTACATGTCCATCCTCTGTTTTAAGACAGAGCCCAAGGACTAGAAAATCAGCTCTGGATGTCCCAGCTCCTCTCCCTTTTCCCTCCTTTGCTCCTAAAGAAAAGGAATATCCCCAAACCTTCAAATTCAGGAAATAACAGATACTTTTGCATGGATGTGAAGCATCGAAGTTACTATTTTCCCTTCCCCACTACAGGCTGGAGCTGGACATCAAACTGCTTGAAATCCCATGGGAAAGGAGCCTCCTCATTTTATTCCTGAGTCAAACAGTGAAAGGCACCGAGCATCTGCTCTCCTTGAGCAAGAGCATCTGGATGCTCAGCTGGGCCTAACCCCTCAACCCCAGCCTTGCATTACAGTCATAAAAGACCCTTCCTTTTCCCTTGCATCCACCTCTTGCAGATGCCAAGAGCACAGGCTGGCTAATAAATTCCTGTAGGAAACTTTGATGGACTGAAGATGTTTTGTTCACTTCCAAGGCAATCTCCTGCCTCCTCTGGTTGGTTGCCTGTGACCTCCTGCCCCTGCCAAATGCCCCCGTATCAATGTGAGGGTCTGGGTGGGTGGCTGGGATGTGCTGAGGATAACACTTAATGCAGGGAAGAGAAAAAAATGCCTGGATCATAATGAAGAAAGGAAGGGCAAAAGGAGGGAAGAACATAGAGAACAAGCCAAGAGACCAGCATCAGCTTTGGTGCCCAGGCTTGGTCTCAGTGGGCTGGGAGTAGAGGGCTTCTGAAGTTCTTTATTTATGGCTTTATGGTGGGACAAAAACCTGTGAGATTAAACAAGTTTGCTGTATAATATGTTTAATAAAATACATGAATTGATTGCCCATTTTGGGGAATTTCTCTGTCTTTGGGACTTTCCCATCAGTGTAATGTTCAGAGACAGATACTGCCAGCATGGAAAGAAGAAGTAGGAAGAGGCACAAAAGTCATCCATGGGTCTAGATCTCGAGCTAGTTCTGTCAGAAACCTGGATGCCCATCTCACCAGAATGGATTAAACCGTGCAGGTTGGGTAAGGGCAACAAGGCCGAGGGTGTTAGCAGGGGCTCACTGGATGGATCCATGTGTGGAGCCAGGTGCTCCTGGGCACTTCCTGGCATGCATGGACCCTTGATGGAAGCTCCTAGACAAAAAAAAACAAATCAAAAAAAAGAAAAAACAAAGCAAAAAATAAGTCAAAAAATCCCTGTGTGACAAGAATCTGTTACTAAACCATTGTCCATCCTGGAAATGTAATGTTTCAAGGCAGAAAAGAAGAGCTAAAGGTTTTGAACCAAGTCATAAGAAATTGATCTCTAAAGTTCAGAGGATTTCTCTCCCTCTATTGCCATTTCATACATTACAATGAAAAGCATAGGCATAAAAAAATAAACCCTGTTCCTTCATGTTTAAACCCATATGGACTTCCTGGTCCTTTGAAAGAGCTCTTTCACTTCCCAATGTTGCAGAATAAAACTGCCTAGCAATTAAAAATGTGCAGTCTCATACTAATTAGAGACTGATAAAGCAATGTAAACCACATTTCTCCCAGCTTTTGGTCAAACAAAACTAAAATTAGAATATTTAATAATAAAAATTCCTTTTTACAGTTATTTGAAAAAAAGAAATCAGAGCATATTTCATCCAGTAAAGGTCAGCTTGCTTTAATTACATGTGCTACTGTGTATCAGAAACTAGAATATTAAATGATACTAATGCTGAAGAGGTATCTCCACAGCCATATATTATGCACAGAAGCAACAGTTCAAACACGGTCTCATTTACTTGTTCTGATGTTTGAAATATCTCAGGCTCCCACCTTTCCCCCTTCCAAAAAAAGCCCCACTTTGCTTCGTCATCCTGGGATCAATCCTGCTCCCATTCCTGCTAAGGGAAAAATGCCTGTCCAGCCTGATCCCTGTTGCCTCGTTTAAATTGATTGCAAGAAAAACCAAGGCATATCATCAGTGATTTTTCTTCTGTCTCGCCCCTGCTGCTGGTATGATAAGGAGAGTACTCTCCTTGCGGGCGACTCCACATTTAATTAGCTCCAGATGCAGCCTAATTAGTCAGTCTGCAGGGCGAGCATTGTTCTGTTGTCACTTGAGCCTTCCCTCACGGCGGAGTAAAAAAGATGAGATTGAACATGAAAACCAGATGCCATGTGTGTGCCTTGCTCTGGGCTGTCCATCGGATGGGATCTCCCTAATCTGGGGGGTGAAGGATAATAAATGTTGTGTTTGAAAGCCACGGGCATGGATGGAGCTTCACATGGTTCAAGTAAGACAGTAGCATGTGCTGAGCGAAAGGGTCATAGCTTTAAACAACTGATTCCCACTAATTCTCCTTTAGAGGAAGGACTGTGCATCCTCCAGCAGGACCCGTGCTGGGGTTTTGGTACAAATTGCTTTGACATCTCACACAGTTCCGCACAGCAGGCTTTTGGACTCTAGCTTTCTTCACCGGATTAAGCCCTTAATGCCTGTGTAATACCAGGCAGATACCTATAATTTTAATGCAGAGGTTTTCCATTCCTTGTTCTAATTTAAAAGGCAGGAGGTTTGCTTGCTGAATTGGCATTTCACGTCTGGAATTAGGGATATGGGGAAATCAGCAGCATGCAGAAAAATCAGATAGGCAAAGGGGCTTACCATAATGCCATCTGACACACTCATAAGCTTTACATGATTTGTACAAATCATGAGTATGAAACTCTACCAGAAGCCTCGTTTGTGCTCTCAGAGCAAAAGGATGAGGAGGGAGGGAATTTATGTTGATGTGGTTATAAAATTGTCTTAGAGTGTTGACTAAGCAAAGCTGGAAGTGGTTACTCGAATCATTGCCAGGTCAGTTTGCTGGTCTCCACCTGGTTTTATCAGATTGAAATTAAGAAGAAAAGTGTCTTGCTGGACCATAGGCATTTCAGCACCAGTTTGACTCAGCATTGCCTTTTGCCAGTCTCAATGTTGCTAAAATGGGATGTTAGTGCCATAAGAAAAAGCACTTTCCCCATATCTGGGGGGGACATTCACGGTCTATAATCACAGGGACAAATGGCAGCATCAATTCATGAATCTTGGTGGCTTTGTTCAGCATTTTGCAGAATGCCCATGGGCATATGAATTGGAGTATTATGTAGGAGATACAGCCTAGGCCACTGACCTAGCAGTGGTGTATGGATGAGTTATTGAAGAAGAGTGCCTGAATGAAGGTTACTTGATCTCAGAAGAGCAGCGATGTGGTATGCATTGCCTGTTTATTATGATTTTGGAGGAGGAACTAGCCTGACTCTCAGTAAATGACATAAAAACCCAAATTGCTTCAGGAGAAACCTCATCCATACATCATGGCTGTGTTATCACCTCAGCTGGGGAGAAAGCTATTTCTGTAAAAATAATATTTAGCTCAATTGGAAGTCAAAATTACTCAATGGACAAATCCCATAGCCCGGAGGGGTGCAGTTGCAGAACATGGTCCTTTCATTTCTCTTTTGAATGAAAGCCAATAAAATAAATAGGAAACGTTCCTGCTCCTCTCCATCCTCTCCCATACCTGCCCATCACAGTGCTGAGCCCCCCTACCCCATCATACCCACCATTCACATCCCTGTGCTAACACCATCTCTATGGACATCCTTGTGCTAACACCATCCCTATGGGCATGGATGGGGATGGACTATCCATTAGGGACTGTATTGATAGGACAAGGGGCGATGGGTTCAAATTTAAATGGGATATTTAGATTGGATATAAGGAAGAAGTTCTTTATTGTGAGGGTGGTGAGGCACTGGAATGGGTTGCCCAGGGAGGTTGTGAATTCTCCATTCCTGGTGGTGTTCAAGACAAGGTTGGACAGAGCCTTGGGTAATATGGTTTAGTGTGAGATGTCCCTGCCCATGGATGATCTGAAGGTCCTTTCCAACCCTAACTATTCTATGACAAGATGATTATCTCAAGGGAGTCCTCTCTCACCCTGGCTTCTCCTGACCTGGGACTACTGATGAGGAGATCCATGCACTGCAATTGGTAGCCCATTTCTGCAGAACACAGATGTGGCTTTGCTGTCCCCTATGTCTGTCTGCCCTCCCCTGTTGGCAGCAGGCTTGGTTCAACTCAATCCCAAGCAGTGTTTTTAAGCATGATTGCAACTTTTGCATGCTTACCTCTTGCCTAATTACAGTGGAGCAGCAAGATATCCAGGTATGTTTCAGGCTTGTAACAGCTTAGCATGGCAGAGGGATAATATGCGATTGAGCTGAACTCACCCAAAGGAAAAGACAATTACAGAAAATGACAGAACTGCTATTTTTTTCACACTTTTGGCTCCAGCCTTACCAAGCATCACAGCCTCCAAACCACAAAGATATTGGCGCCCCAAACCATCACTGAAATCAATCAACAAGCATCAGGAACCAAATCCTCTCCATGATTCCAGTCCTGGATAACTACTTCTACAATGCAGCTAGGGACACTGGAAGAGACAGGCTGGTTAGGAGGTTCCTGGGGATGAGGGCTCTTATTTAACAGCTCTGGAAAATCCTTCTGCTCTCTTTTGAACTGAAATCACTCAATCATTGCCATCCCCTTGGGTCCAAAGAAACCTTCCCTGCTTCAAAGCCACTAGCTCACAGCACAGAACAAGACATGGAGAGAGACATGGAGAGGCTGATTCTCCTCCTGCTGAGACCTGTTTCCATATGACACCAGGTTTTTCCATTTTAATACGTTTCCAAATGTCTTCTCATCAGGTTCTGCAATGAATTCACCAAAGGAAACAAAGAGAGTGCAAAATCACTTTCATAAAGTCTGGAAAAAATAATCCATCGAACTTCCATAGTACATCAGGTTAAGGAAGAGACATCTGGCTTTTATTATGTTTTATAACGTTGATAGCAAATAAGGGTATTAGAGTTAATTTACTTACTTAGAGAGAAACGACTCAATCACAGGAGCCGTGATTGTGACTGCATGTTAAGAGAGCTCCAAAATTCCCCCCATTCTCCTCTGGGAGGTAAATAGGGCCAATGATAAAGCAATGTTCATTTTCCACAGAGGTATTCCCCAAAGGAATCAAACATTAGAGTAAACCCACCAAGAATAAGTCCTTCCCAGACAGCTTGGCTGCATTGGAAGATGTATTACTTAGTGGTGTAGGTGTAACTGGAGGCTGAGAACAACACTCTGTTGTGGTAGTACCATAATTCAATCACATGGACACCCTGCCGAAGAGGTTGAGATGGTAACAGGTGAGGCAGAAGAAGAAGGGAAGAGAGACAATTGGTTTGAAGGAGTTATAGACTCAGAGATGTTGCTTGGAAGGACTCTCTGGGGGTCTCTAATCCAAATTCAAACTATCACCTGAATGAGGTCATATAAGGGGGTCAGAACTAGATGATCTTAAGGTCATTTCCAATCCTCACTATTCAATGATTCTATGTCCATCACTGAGGACAAGGCTTTCTTGACCTCTCAGGAGTCTGTTCCAAGACTACATCATCCTCCTGGTGAAGAATCCATTTCTAAAACCCATCCTGAAACAGTGGCCACTGTCCTTTGTTATTCTGCTATTCCTAAAAAAGGCTTGGCTCAACCATCTTTCTAATCCTTCTTCAAGTCGCCCTAGGCTAGCAGCAAGCCTGCTCATCATTTTGTCATGCATCTGAAAAAGTCCAGCATCCCAATGACTCCCCACAAAACCCACACCCCCCTTTCAAGAGGTGTTCTCAAGCATCCAAGGGAGAGCATGGACAAAGCAAGTTCCCAGTGACCAAGCTATTACCTCTTGCCCAAGACTGGAGGTCCTCCCCAGCCTGGCACTGACAAACCTTTATCACCAGAGGCTTGATGAACCAGACATGGTTGCTCTCCATTCAGGAATGGTCCTTCTGGAGAATTTGGGTTAGGGTTAGGGTTAGGATGGTTGTCCCACCTAAGCCTCTGGACACTAAAGCTTCTGGCAGGTGATTGCAGAGGCCAAGATATCTCGCAAAGGGGATGGTGGGTAATGGGTTCAAACTAAAACAAGAGAAGTTCAGGTTAGATATAAAGAATTTCTTTACTGTGAGGATGATGAGGCATTGGCAAAGGGTGCACAAAGAAGCTCCCTTTTGAACACCTTGGCGGTGTTCAAGGCCAGGTTGGACAGACTTGGGTGACATGGTTTAGTGTGAGGCGTCCCTGCCCATGGCAGGGGATTGGAACTATATGATCTGAAGGTCCTTTCCTACCGTAATCATTTTATGATTCTATGCTATATAGAATAGGAGGGTTTAGAGGAAGGCTTTTGAAAAACACCTGGAATAGGGAAAACAAAAAGGGGAAAATAGTTTGAATATTCTGCCTATGACGCTCCTTTCTTTCAGGCCTGGCCTACACTCAGAGGCGATGTTCTGATTTATGAAGGAGGACCACAACTCCAAACCTTTCAGCGCCAGTCTGACATTTGCGGGTCTCCCTCACTCTACTTAAATACCTGATTGTTTTCATTAGCCCCATCACTTCCACCCATTCTGGACACTGCCACGCTCCTGTGCTGCAGTGGAGGATTCCATCAGCTGTCCATCTCAGCCACCCTGGGTCTCATCCTCCAACGAGGAGCATCCGTGGTTCAGTCAAGGCTGTCATGCCTTTGGAAATGCAGCGAGTACCCCCCAGCTGCAGCCAAGAGCAGGGATGGGATATTTACACAGATATCAAATGCATCCAAAGGCGCTCTCATAAACAGAGATGATTTCAGAGGGGATAGCCAACCTTCTGCTTTGGCATGCAGCCAGCCTCCAGTGAATCCTCCTTTCTCCTGCACTCTCTGCCTTTGCTGGGTCTCACTAGCCATGGCACTGCTCTCTATCTGGGTTCTTTGTGTACCATTTTATTCCATGCCTTTGGGCTTTCTGGAGGTCTGCCACCTCCAAAGGGGTTCACAGGGCACATGTCTCCATCAACCGCAGCCAATAGCCTGGGAGGAAGCTGGTCTCTGCTACCAGCACATGAATCATGAGTGCGTTGAGCTGTGTGGTTTGGTGAGGATTGCGAGGCGGGATTGCACGCTCCCCACAACAACATCATTTCAATTACATAACTCATTACTGTTTGCTCAAGGCCATTTGCAAAATTCACCAAAAAGGGCAAAAAATACATCGTCCTCCCCAGAGAGGCTTTTCAGCCTAAAAGGAGCTAAGCTGCATGCTGCAGAAGTGCAGAAAGGCAGCAGTGATTTCTTTGGGAGTTAGGCGTTAGCAAATCAGTGCCATTGTCAACGCAACCTAAACAGAACACTGAAAGAACCCCAAAATCTTTAAGGATATCCAGGTGGGAAGCAAAGCATATGTCCAGAGACCATGCTCAACAACCTCCAGGCTTTTGGCAAAGCAAGGCTTACCCTGGGATGCTGGCACACATATTCAGGCATCCTTGTTGGGAAATGTCCCCCTCTGTGGAGCTGGCATCTTGGCAGTCCATCATCATGGGCTTGCACTTCTCTATGTCTTCGTTATCCTGGGAAAAATGCAGGTCTTCTTCTACAACAGAAAGGTTTTAGGGTATTAGAAGGGAGGGAGAGCTGGGAAGATGTGAGCTGCCGTGGAAATCAGGTTCCCCTGGGGGTCATTACATCCCTAATGGCACCTGATAGCTCCAAGGAAGCTTTCAAGTGCCCTTTCAGCACACCTCTCCACAGACACATCCATCCCAGTGCACTCTGTCATCAGGTCTATCTGCTGTTAGCTTAAATGCCCCCACTTTAAGGAAGCAATAAATAATTTTTATCTCATTTTTAAGCAACACACCTGAGATTTCCAGGACACTACTTGTAGAAATTATTTCTAAGGATTTTTTTTTTTTTCTTCATTTTCCCCTTTTCTGGTTTCCTTTTGGTGGAAAAAAAAATTGCTGCTGCCACCAGCTGGAGCTTTTTGGAAATAGCATTAAAAAGTTTTCTTCCCACAGACGCTCGTACTTTTATTCCTGCTCACTGCAGTTAACTGGAAACAAAATTAAACCCATCTCATTTCTTGGAAGCACAGAACAAAATTATGCAGGATCTGACGAATTTTGCTTGAGCTTGATCCTTCAGTGTCCATAATTTAGCTGGAAGTTAAATGAAATCCATTCTCAGCCAGAATGGATTACCAGTTAAAACAGAACGGATTACCAGATTTACCAGTAAAAACAGGTGCAAGTGGGAGTTTAGAGAGTCAAAAATGGCCTGAAGAATTTGCTTCTATCCATAATTTAAAAATAAAAGAAAATCAGGCCTGGATAAATAGGTTAAACGAAATGTAGGGTTGTGTATTCCATTGATTGAAATGGAAGAGCTGTGAGTTTGAGAGTGACCAACAATATGGCTGGGATGGCAGAGGCTGAAATTGCTTTTCATGGACATGAGGAAGAGGTTTCTGGGTATTTAAAGCCTTGCATCCAGTTGCAGTCAGAGAAGTCCCTGAAAACCTCAATCCAGAAAAGATAAATAAATAAATTTAGTGAATTTCACTTGTATTTTCTATAATGGATTTACAACACAAGTAACTGAGGAGCAGTGCTGGAAAAGGAAAGTGAGCCCCTGGACCCCAACCAAGCCTCTAGGCAAGGTGATTTATGCTCGAGGTGGCTGAGCTTTCAGATGGATGTTCTTGGCCAGTTTGCAGTAATGCCATTCAAAGATAATTTTTGATTCAATCCATGCCACATTAGGCAGTGGTGGTGCTGACCCTTGGCTTTTAACCCTAAGACCTTCACTGTTCTGGCTAAAGGAACTACTGTCTGTCCTCTGATAACCCCCCTGACATAACTCAGATGGGTTTAGTATCTTCTGCTGGTGTTTATTGATAAAGATGAGGAATCAACAGGTCATGTTAGCAGCTAGAAATGAGCACCCATGCAATATACTGTGTCTAAACCTTGTGTGAGGTTTTAATTGCCTTTTCAGCCTTGAAAGCATTCAGTTTGGAGAGATCCACAAATCCCAGCTCACCACAGCGGATGTAAAGGTTATCCCCAGAGAAAAACTGCTGCTGTTCCTCCTATACTATCCTATTACCTGAGGCTTTTAAAACAGCACAGGGTTTTCTCTAAAAGTATTCCCATGCCACAAAACCCCTTCCCAAACCACAACATAGAATCATAGAATCATAGAATGATTTGAATTGGAAAAGACCTTAAGATCATCAAGTTCCAATGCCCCTACCAGGGCCACGGACACTTCACACTATCAGTCCCAGTGCATGCACCGGATTTTGCCAGGCAGGGATTTAAGAATCTCTATTTCTTAATAAAGAAGCCAACCTCTATTTCATATATATTTCTTTTTCGACCAGCTCAAAGCAAACTTGGCTTTTCTAAGCCAGAAGCATCACTGTCTTCTGCACTGGGAGAGTTTGCTGTGCTCATTCCCCCTGTTAACCAAAGCTTCTTGAAATGATGCTTTCTTTTAAGTATTGCTAAAGAAAACTAGAGCCCTAGCAGTCTGATTGCTGCCCTGTAAAACCGTCATCCATTTGGGATCCAGCTTGGTTACTAAACTGCAGCTTTGCTTGCCCAGCTTGGCAGGAGACGGGAGAGAAGGGCTCAAAAGCGTAATAGGCATGTCGATATCCAACCCTTACATATCATATCATATCATATCATATCATATCATATCATATCATATCATATCATATCAATCATATCATCATTTTTTGCTTTATATATCATATACTATGATATGTAAAGCAAAAAAAAGAGACAAAAAAAGAGTAAAAAAGATTAAATGATGGCCAGAAAGACAAGAAATCCCTTGGGAAAGAGCAATGATGCCTGGAAGAGGAAACACATTCCCTGGCCAGTGTGTGGTGGGGAAGAATTCATGTCTCACCTGCCCCTTGCCCATTGGGATTTATTGTTCCACTCCTCAATGCCCTGGCAATGATGGATTCGGTGCGCTGATGGGAAAGCAGCAAAGCTCCCGTGGTAATCGGCAATGGTGGAGCCTGCAGAGCGCCAGCAGTGCGTGGGGGCTGGATGCGTTTGCTGATAACGGGATGGGTTTTATCTCAAACAGAACTTTGGGCTAATCTAGGGTTTTAAAGAGAAATGTGCTGGGTTGAAGCCTCGCTGAGCATGCAGGTGGCTGTGGGAAGGGGGGTTTGGTGGAGGGATGCTCAGCATATTTTGGGTAAGGGGGGCTGGCTGCCACTGCAAGGAGGTGATGGAGGTGGGCTGGTCACAGGGTGGTCCTTGCAGGTCGTTGGGAGGGCAGCAGAATGGACATGACTGGCTTGGCCATACCTGGCCTGTAGATAACACCTAACAAAAGACATCTGCGCACAGAGCTTCCCCACTCGGAGCAGGGATGCAGGCTTGGGAGCAGATTGGCAGCGGGGAGATAAGCTGCTGACACCCTTTTAACAGGGAGAAAAGGCAAAGCTTTCCAAAACTCAGGTTTCCCCAACCTGTCTTTCTCCAAGAGCTATGATGGCTTGAAGTCCACTATCTCCCTCCCCACCCCTCTTATTTCAGCTCAGCCAATATCTGAAGGAGGAACAGAGAGGAATGAAAGCAATAAAAAATTGCTATGAAATGTTTAATATCTATAAATCAAATCTCCAACTTCAGCACTTCCATTTGCCTCTCCCTTGCAAAGATGTCACTTAACAGTCACATAATAACTTGCAACCTCATCCATCCTGCTTGCAATCAATAAGATCAGCAATTATTTCTGGAAATGAATGGGCATAACTACACTTGAAGGAGGCAGGTGAGAGGCTGTCCAGCATTAAACAACAAAATGAACCTCAACTCAGACACAGAAGGTGACATATTTATTTACTTCCCCTCCCACTGCAGGCATAAATGAAACCATCAGTAGAAATATGCTGGACTGAAATGATGAGGAGCAATGCTGCTGACAATGGGATCTGAGCTGTGAAAGGTTTCCAATATCCAAGAAGAGCCAGTCAGATGGCTTACATCTTCACATACTGCCTGGCTGGTGTGGGAACTATTGTATTAAGGTCTATAAACAACCCAGGCTTATTTGGGACTGTGGAGAAGGTGGAGGAAAGGACTGAAGGAACCACATGCAGCGATTGCCTTTGTCAGGATGCCCCATGTCCACAGCAAGGGAACGTGCTTGTTCCTTTCGGGAACAGCCTCCTCTTGCACTCACAGCTCACCGTGGCATTGCACAGGATCCCAAGATAAGATTATGCCTTTCTACGTGGATGCTTTTTTCAGCTGGAGATCTATACAAGCAACAGAATTGTTCAGGAATAAGCAAACCCCTCTTTTCAGAGCTGTTTCTCCAGCTTTGGCTGGATGGGAATCACCAGTTCTGGTGGCTACGACCTGTCTTTCCTTGCAGCTCCTCATCCCTTCATCTTTCCCATCCTGGGATGGATTCCCACAAGATTGCACTCCAGCAGCTCTTAAGGTTGTTCCCAGTTAGAATCATACATTGATAGGGAAGAGAAGAGACCGCAGTCACCTTTTGCCTTTGCATCCCCCCCATGGGGGACTTTTGGGCCTTAATCACTGCTTTTCACTCCATTTTTGACATCCACAGTTGTACCACACCCAGCAGAGCAGAGTCCAGAGTGTGGATTCGGGGTTCCAGATGCAACAGCGAGATACACAAGCATCCTGAGCTAACAACGGGAACTTGGATGCAGCCTCTGTACCCAGCCCTTGCCAAGTATTTGTATCTACATATTAAAAATAACCAATGACACTTGTCTTTTGTAAAGGTAAGCACAGAAGAAAAATGTGAGGGAAACGCTTGGTGAAACATGGTGACCAAGTCCTGCTGCTGCGCTGGAGGGTGCCAAGGAAAATCAAAACAATAGTCTGGGAAGGACAATGGCAGGGGCGGAAGGATAAGGCTGCAGTTCCCTGTGCCACAGGAAGGCTTTGGTTTAACTGGAGCAGGGATCTTTTAGACACAAACCCTTAACCCTGCTTATGTGAAGGCCTCTGAAGCTCAAGCATCTCCCTTTGGTGTCAGTCCATGGTGGGTGTCATGGTTGGTTTGACCCTAAGCATCACTTCACATCCCTACCCACCACTGTGGGGCTCCAGTCCTTGGACTTCTGCTGTCTTTCTGGACCTCTGACAATGTGAAGTTTGCATGTTACTTTGCCTGTCCAAGTCTTTGCCTGAGACTCATCCATCACTTTGCTAGTTAAAACAGAGCTGCTTGTCCAGAGGAAGTCATTTGTCTCTCACGAAAGAGTCACCGTCCCACCCCTGCCAACCACTCTGTTGCAGTGCAAGTGAATCCATTAGCTTCCCTGGAAAATGCATCATCTCACACTGGAGCTAAACTTTAGACTAACAAACCCCTCGAGAGGACACGAAGGAGCCATCTCTGTCACTGTGCTCAGTGCTCATGTCAAAGCCTGACCTCTCTTTCCATTAAATCTTCAACATCTATGTTTAAGGGAAAACGTTGTAAATTGGCAGCAACTCTATTCTTGGGGATCAGAGTCAGCACCCTGATTTCCAGTCTGACAAGGAGGCTCCTGAAGCCCATTGCTGCCTCTCCTCACTCCCTTCTTGCCCTTTATAAAGGAAAGAGGGGTGGAAACATCTCTTGGAGGTGAATGGCTGAAACAACCCAGAAATAAACTCTCTATGTTTTAAGCAGCTAGGAAACAGCCACTCATGCTGCTGTGTTCGGCAGCCCTGGAAGCTCCACACCATGCAGAAGTAGTGCTGAGGGCAAGGCAAAGAAAACACCCCAAGCTCACCTTCACATTCATTTTCTCCATGCTTAAGCCTATCTTCTAATATAGACAATGCCTTCTAGGTGGGTTCCTCCACTACTCAACCTCTTCATCGTTGGATCACAGTCTTCCTCCGTTGCTTATGACAAATGAAAGGACCTACCAACTGCTAGCCCTTCAAGTGTAAACTCTCATGTGCAGCCAGGAGAAGCTGTTTGTCAGGGTATTTAATCCACTAAACAACAACATGTTGGAATTTGGGGCTAGAAGTTTTCATTCATGTCATTTTTAGTTTCACACCAGTGGAAGAGAAATCATTTACCTCTCATGATGAATGATAATGGGGTTTTCCTATTATTTTGAAGATTTTCATAAAATTTAACAGCCAAAGAGTTAAAAATATTGATAATCCAAAAAGCTGGAAGAACCCTAACACAGTAGGTGTTCTGCTCACCAAACTATTCCTTTTATTTTTCTTTCCCCAGTTTTCTTGCTCAAGTGGCAAACTCCAAATTATTCATACAAAGTCTAAATTAAAGAGGAGAAAGAGAAACTTTCCCCCTCTATCTGATTAGGAAGTGAATGGTTTAGTATTATATGCATAGGAAAAAAAATACAAGAAAATTTAAGATTAAAGATAATTTTCAAAAATTAAGAATTAAGAAAAATAAAGAAAAAATAAGAATTAAAGATAAATATGTCTGTAGCTAGTGTACCATAAGGCAAGAGAACAAGTTTCTAAGATCCCTAATGAAATACGAGGCATCTTTAAAAGTTCATTCCTGGGCTTTCTGGGATAGAGCTGTGGAAGCAAATGACTGCCTTGAGACAGAGGCTGTAACAGATGCAGATTTAAAGACAGCGACTTTATTTTCCTATGGCCTTGAGGGGATTAAGATAGGAGAGGAGTCCTGCCTCACCACTGGAGATATAAATCCTGGAGGGTCACTCTGTAGCCATCTGTCAAATGAGAGGAAGGGAGGAGGCAGAGTCATTTTCAGTAGTAAATTTTGGGAAGAACAAGCACTAATGGCCTAAAATTAAGAAAGAAAAACATTGGGCTAAATAGTAGGAAATGCTTTATAATGTTAAGGTCAGGCAGACAATGGAGAAACCTGTCAGGGGAGGTCAGGGGCTCTCCAATAATGGAGATGCTCATGGATGGAGCCATGAAACAGGGGCTCCGCTGAAATGCTCATCCCTCAAGCCCCTTGGATGGGGTTACCCCCATTGGGATGCGCGTGATCCCCAAGGCCTTTTAGAGTAAAATGCAGCTTCTGTCCAGCTTTTCTTTCCCATCCAGGAGCAAGGTGCAAGGAAGGGCAGGGGGAACTTGGCTGCAACTCGCTCCCCTTGGAAGAAGGAGAGATCTGCCCCAGCTGTTCCCCTTTCCAAAGGAAAACAGAGGCTGCCCGAAGAGGTGGGATCATCTGGATGGGGAAGGAAGAAAGAAGCCTTTCAGCAGAGCCCTCCCACCAGGAAACTGGGATAGAGATGCAGCAGGCACAGGACGAGCCGGGGTGCCTGGGGGTCCATGCGGATGCCAGCACAAGCCGTTTTCTTAAGGCTGTCACGTTGATTTCCTCCCGGCTCCCCGCATGGACACCTGTGGTCTGTTACACCACACATCATTATATTATTGCAACTTATGGTGTCCATCATCACCCCCAGGCAATCACTGTGGAGCCAATGATAAATGATACACAGGCGGTTTATTATACACACTAAATCCTCTTCACTTGGTGGTCCAAGGGTGTACCTAATACATTCTACTCCTCTTCTGCTTGGATTTGTATTGTGGATCCATTTAATACCTTTATAGCAAATGCTGAATAGGTGTCAAGAAAACATGCATTGCACCAAGAGTGACTGTTTCCTATCACCTCCTATGTGGTGAGAATCCACTCGGCACTATGATTTTTCTGCACCACTAGAAAACCTGGTCATGTTAGAAATACTAACTAGCAGAAGTGGGGAATGCCACTCTGACAGCCCAAAGCTCTCAGTAGAAAGCTGCTGGAGATCTGACAGCAGCTGGAGGGGAAGGAAGGAGATGCTGTGATAGCTGGCTGAGATCACAGGTGGCATTTAGGGAAAGCCAAAACAACTCGCTCCTGTTGGAATATGACCGTGCAGGGGCCAGGATGCTTGTTTTTCATAGTAGAGATAACTAAAAAGTATAAGGAATTAAAATACTGGTTATGGGTCTCTCCTGAAAAAGAGCACAGGAACACACATCTGCATCCTTATGTCTGCCCTCTCCTCTAAGAGTCTTTCCTGCTTTGACGTGCTGTCCAAAACACCTCCTGAAGTGGGCTGTTGAGGGCAAGGGAGCGTTTCTAATGTATAAGGTGTAATTAAGTGCTGGTAACATACAGCAGAGGGCACAACTCAAAAAATCACAGACTCCTTCCTCCAAGTGCACCCTCCAGCACCATCAGAGCAGGTTTCCACCAGCCCACTTGAGACAGCGTTCCACAAACATGTCCCTCCTTGCCAAGAAGTGAACAGGAAGGATTTTTCCATGGCACTGCTGTCACTCAGGCATTTGAGAGGCTGTTCCCGACTTTCCCCCTCCAGTACCAGACCCTCACTGCCGGGGTGGTCCAGGACAAAGCCTGTGAAAAGATGCCTGGTCATGGTTTCTCGGCTGGGGAAGTCAAGGGTACTATGGAGGATGCTGAAGGAGGAGGACAAGGAATGCAGAATTATTGCAGGAGGTCATGGGAAGCCAGTGAGGGGAATCCAAAGAGGGTCAGATGGGATGTCAGGGAGGATTTTTGCAGCTGCTTTTGGACGAACTGAGAGCACAGAGGGGGTGTCAGAGCTCCGGTGCCTTCAGCTTGGGTGTAGGTATGGAAATGGCTGTTTTTGCAGATGAATAGGAGGGGAATTAACAAAGAGGGTGAGCATTAACCAGGAGGCTGAGGAGAAAGGAAGAACTTCAGAGGAACAGCACGGTCTGCTGGACTAAGGGGCAGCTCTTTCTTCTCTGAGAGCTTTGTTTCTGTCCGGCTCCAGGGGGGAGGAGATTTGGCCTACAGCTACAGCAGTAACTTTGAGTAACTTCTCAGGAAACAGCTTATTTAGATAGCACTGCCTATTCTTCAGAGGAGACGATAGAAGAACATATTGCCTGTTACTAATGAATGGCTTTTCCACAACTAATGATGTTTACAGGGATGGATACTCCAAGGTCTCCAGAGTATCTCCACTAATAAGATGGATTTTGGCGCCAAGAAAGCATGGCTTTTTCACGCACGCACACCCTGATAGGATAGAGTTAAATATCTTCTGTGTTCTTAATGGAAAACTAAGCAGGCATGACGCATCTGTTTAGAAGACGTTTTTCTTATCTCCAGGATCGAAAAGAATTCCAGGGCTCAAAGACCAGAAACCAAGAGCAGTTCATTCAGTGCCAACACAGGCAGGCCAGAGGAGTTCAGGTTGAACATAAGCTAAGGGTTGGACTCTCTACCCGCTGCAGTAAATAGATTGTTTCCACTGGCTGCAGTAGGAACAATTTTAGGCCTTGATTTCTCTACTCAATTTTGCAGTAAATAAAAGCTTCAAGCAGAACCCATTAAAGCTGTTTTGATTTCTAGGCTCCAGTTCTTCCAGAAGCTAACTCTTCTAAAATTCAATATACACAAACACTCTTTGGCTGGGTAGGGGAAGAATTCGAATCATCAGATGTTCATCTTAACCTTCTGGGTCAAGGATTTCCCTCTAATGGGGTCTGCGAATTTGCTACCCAGTCTGGAAAAGGCTTAAGCAAAGCATTTCCAGAGGTAATAAAGATTTTAAGGGGGAAAAAAACCCAAACAAGCAAAAAACATAAGCACAAAAACGCAGGAAACTTTTCATGAACTTTGACAAATTGTGGTGTCCATATTCTGCTAAATTTTTGCACAACAGGAACTGATGCTTGGCCTCGAACCCAAGTTCCCTTTGCATCTCAATCCATAAAGCCGTGCTGTTAGGAGCTGGTTTCATATAAGCTGTGTTTTCAGGTGTGAACTGAGTTCAGACCCCAGACCCCAGTCTCTGAAGGACCTAAGGGCTCTGGGCTAAGCTTCTCCTCCCAGGCAAAGCAGAACTGAAGTCACTAAGACCTTGCAAATGTGCCTTTGGCAGCGATCAGCCCCCCCACCGCTGCTTCCCTAGGCCAACTCAGGAAGCATCTCTGTGCTCAGTACTTTTATACACAGCAATACTCAGCCAAACCTCTTCTTTACAAAGCACAGCCTCTCAGAAAGAAAAGAAAGCAAACAAAACTTAATAGCTGCTACCTTGAAGAAGTCAGCTCCGTATTCCAAAACAGGGTAGGTCTGTAACTCAAAATTGTTGGCTCTGGGAATCTTTATCATGGCTGGATTTTTGCTGCATCTGGTTGAGCAAGTTTTTATAATGTCATTTCTGATCAAGGTAGTTTTCAGTAACAACTTTCAGCATATTACAGGTCAAGGTTAAGAGGGAAAGGGATATTGCGAAGGGGAGGTGCTGTTGCTGCTCTTTGAGGTGGTAAAGGCTGCAAGAGGGAGGGCTTGTTCAGAAATTAAAGGCATTATTGTAATTCAGAGGAGTTGTTACAAGGAAAGGGAAAAGAAGCATTTGGGACAGTGTTAGCAAATTACAACAACGTGTAGCTGCCTGGAAATGAACCGAGCACCAGCTTTAAAAGCATCCGTAGTGAACTGATTTCAAATCATTAGCTATTTGGTCCAGCCTATTACAGCGAAGGCTGGTTGCCTTGTGGAAACACACCGTGTGTTTGGAAAGCAGTTTAACTGAGTCTGGAAAACATCTTGCGAACCAGGATCTGTCTCCCAGCTGAGTCAAAACTCATATAAACCTTTCACTTATGCTGGGCAGGTTGAGAGCAGTCCTGCCGTGTTGAAGAGTAACTCAAACCACATTCGCAGCTTGACTCTGCAGCATCGTCCTCTCCAAGTCCACGGGATCCATGTGAAGAAGCTTGAGCTCACAGATGCTCACCATGGTGCGGGGACCAAAATGGGTGACACCGGCTTTGCAAAGCACAAAGGCACTTTTCCTCACCCACAGCAATATGGAATGAATGGATTAGATGTCTGAGCTAAATCCCCAGGCTATGCCAGTGTGATGCATTTAAGATGCATCAAATGATTTCTTGCCCTGTAATCCTGCGATGTTTCATGACCTCTGAAACACTGAAGACCAGCTTGAGAAGTCAAACAAGCATCTCTGTGATTCATTCTCTTGTTAGAAAGTATAAATAGAAACCACGTTTCACCAAGGCAGAGGCAGGACCCCTAATTTCCCAGGCTTGAATCCATCAGGCTGGAAACAGAGATTTAAGGAGCTTGAAGGGTGAAAAGCACCCTCTAGTTTTAGTGTTGGGTTATTGGGTTTCTTGTTCAGGACACCCTGAACTTAATTTCTGAGGATGTCAAGGACTTCTAGCTCCTGCTGATTTGATGCTGAGTTGTGACTACTCATCACTCTGAGAAAGATCACCCTCCAGGGAGGCATTCTAGGGAGTCTGTGGGAGTTTTGCCATTATCTTCGATGTAACCAAGACTTTCGATCTAAAACTCAGCTCTTCAAAACCAGGAAATTGCAGCACTCGATACTAAAAGTATTGCAGGGCAAAAACACTGTAACGTAAACCTGTGCCAAATCAGCACATCTTTCTCAGAGGTGTGGGATGGAATTAGTAGCTGAATTTGGAGATGTAATGTGAGCCCAGCAGTGGGGTATTTTGGCTGGTGCGTACCCTCAAGGACATTACTTGGCTTGCTGTATGCTTATGATTCCATTTTTTCCATGTCCAGTCTTCCATACACTTTGGGATATGTTCAGTCTTAGGCAGTGGAAAGGATTTCATTAACATTTTATATTTGCTTACTACTGTGCATCTGATTTCAGGTGGAATCCCAAAAACATTCCAAAAACGGAGAAAACTCCAAAGGCAGAAGTGCCAGATGCAGAAGTATACAAACCCCAGACTCAACGGTGACACCTATGAATGCAGTAAGGAACTGATTAATCCCCTTTGCATTTAGCTTGCAGAAGTCATTCAAGTCAAAGCCACTGCACTGGCAGATGTGTTACCATGAGCTTCTCTCTAAACAGGAGAGGAATCCTCCTGTGGACACAGCAGAGGTTTTGCCCCTCTCAATCTGATCCCTTGGCAAGTGGATTGCTAGTATTAAGAAGGATTTATCACTTAAATGCATTGAACACATAAAGAGATGGTCAGTGAAACTGAAAGATTATGAGTGGAATAAAAGAATGAGATTTAGCAAACAAGGGGAAGCAGAATAAGAGATACAGACTAAAGGAGACAAACCAATAACTCGTCAGAGTGTTTGATGTACTTCAACATAGATATATAATATTTAGTGATAATTTAAGATATCTAGATCTATATATATAATATTGTAGGCATATAATCTAGAGAGAGAGAATATATAATAATCTATAATATTTATATATAATTATTATCTATAAGCATACTAGAAATATAATAGAAATATGGAAAGAAATATATGTGTTTTTATATACATATAGAGAGAGAGTAGAAGAATATATATAGAATATAGAGTGCAGGAGCCTTCATTTTGAGCAGTTACACCAGTCTGGACAGACCATGATGGGTTACAGAAAAGAAATTCCCAATTTTCCAGGGTACATCAGGACCCACATTTCCAGTACACTGGGCTGCCATTCCATGCATAGGGCTCACACTTCAGTGCACACCAAGATGCTAAATGCCTGGTGTCCACTTCAGCCCCAAATGGTCCCCAAAAATCATTTGGGCCTCAGTAACCAAGTTGCTTTCGTTACTGGTCTGGTATTTGTGAACTGTCTCCCAGTTGTAATCTTTTGGTTTCTGGGATCACCTTACAACCACAATTGGATTTCAGCAGCACGCTGCCACAGCCTGACTCCCAGCATTATACCAAGATGTTTTCTTAGCTGTATTTTCTGTTTAGTCTGAGTTCCACATAGTTTAGGGTTTAAGAAAGAAAAAAAAAAAGAAAAAAGCAGAAAAAAGGCAAAAATAAAATTGGACAAAAAAAAAATAAAAAGTCCTCAGGTAGTTCAAATAACCTCTGTGTCAGTATCCTTGGAACAGGACCTGCTTTTCTCACAGCCCTTCCAGACTTGAAGGATTATTTCTCTCTGCTATAGGCACCAGCATGATGTTAGCAGCACAGATTGCAATGCTTTGTGTACAGCAGTGCCCTGGAAGCCCCCCCTCCCCTCCACCACATCCGCAGGGGCCACCAGTACCCACCAGCAGCCCCAGGGAGCTCTTAGCCAGAGCAGAAGTGTTTGGAAGGGACAAGGAAGAACCAGCTCTGCCCAAAGAGCCCTCAAGGCATCCTCAGGGCCTCAGAGGATGCTGTTTCTGCATTAGAGGCAACTAATGGCCAGAACACTGACCTGGCCCTGAACGGTGTCCTTTGGATGCCAGATGACCCCGGGGCAACATTGCCCTGCTGCTCCATGACCTGGTTTCCCTGGGTGTAAAAGGCAGAGCTGACATTTAACCTTCTGTAAAGTGCTTGACGTTCCTCTATGGGAAGTGCTGCCTTGCTGCTTTAGGACTGCAGGGGCATGGCTGCACATCACCTCAGTGCCATGCATCCTTGGACATGCCCGAGGATGCTGCTGTCAGCCCAGCTCAAGGCTGTGCCATCGCCACCACCTGATGTGACAGTACAACAGAGTTAATGGGATATACAGCACAAATCTCTTGCACAGGGGGGCACTTCAGATACCAGCTGCTTTGAATTTCATGAGTGCTTGTGAAAATTAATCTTTAATGCCTTCTGCTGCCTGCAGAACCTCTGATGTTTAAGAGTAAAGGCAAGCCCAAGATTCAAACCCACAGGTACATGGAGGGTTTGCAGCCAGCAAGCTGAAAGAAGCACACACCGAGCACAAAAATGACTCTTTCTGTCACTAAAGCAGAAATAACACAGCCAGATCTCTGTGAAAAACCACAACCCAGATGAATCAATCCCTACCACAATCAGCCAAAGAAGACATTAAGTCTTCAGGCTGCAGGGAATTGCCGGAAGCCAGGAATGCCGCACCAGCTTTAAAGACTAATCGACAATGACAGCAAAATTTGATGATATCCTTTCAAATTCTCCCTGTGATTTAGGGATCACTGAAATGCTGAGGAGGATCTCCCTTTGCTGAGGCTATGGCTGATGGCAGAGGGCAGCGTGGTCCTCAGCAAAGGGGACGCAACTTTATCTCTGTCAGCATCTTTACCCCCATCCTTATGTGGGTGTTTTTCATATTGCAATGTTGAGCTGGGACAGAAAAAATGGGCCATGATTTGGATATATTGAGGCTGTTTGACAGGTAGGAGGCTGTCCCCACTTGGTTTTGGGGAAAAATCAAAGTATTTTGTATATGGATCCATTTTCTCCTGGATCGTACCTCTGTAGCGTGCGGAGTCAGATGTAGGTTTTGTAACCGGAGTAAATGCAGACCCAGCTGCTGGGAAGCTTGCAATTCAAACCACTCTGGTGGAAAAAACATCCCTTGCAGACTGCCAGGGAGCCCATGAGCAACCTCAGACCTGTCAGAGATACAGCCCAAAAGCATTTGAATCCAGCTGATGGGAAGAAAAGGCACTTACAGAGCAGAAAAGACAGGATTCAGCTAGGAAAAGATGCTTGAGACAGCTGCCACCTCTGTCTTCAACACTGGGTTTGGTGTACCTTACTGGCACCCACGTCTTTACCTATTCCCAATGTGCCACAGGCTCTTGGACCCTAGCAGGGAGAAATGAGGTGATGCCACCAGCATCCCCATCACACACCCATGTGCTTCAATGCAGAATCCCAAAGGCCTAGATGAAAACCTATAAACAACCTGTGTGGGATGGTTTGAAGGCTGGTTTCAACCCATGGCCCTGTTTTCATACCTCCCCACTTTCCCTTCAGCAAACTGCCTGGACCAAGTCTGTTGACAAAGCTGGGATGTTCAGAGCACGGTCTGCATCTCCAGCTACTAATGCAGCCCAAGCGCATCGCTTCT
The DNA here is from genome assembly GCF_012275295.1 of Melopsittacus undulatus. Lineage (NCBI taxonomy): Eukaryota > Metazoa > Chordata > Aves > Psittaciformes > Psittaculidae > Melopsittacus > Melopsittacus undulatus. The sequence goes on from NC_047557.1 coordinate 100,126,736, forward strand.
CCTTCTGCGTCATCTCCCCCTTGCTCACCCATCCTCCCCAATGCCCCTTGCTTTTCTCTCCCACAACCCTGAAAATGCCTTTTTTTGTCCTTTTTAAGAGCCTCCTCATTGTTCCTGGCAGGATGGGCAGAGCAGCAGGCCGCACAATGCAAGTGCCCTTTTCTCAGGATGTACGTTGGTCATCCTAGGGCAGGAAAATGCTTACGGTGGGGCTTCCTCAGCAAGCTGCCTTCGTTTTCCCTCCCCCTTCCCAGCAGACTCTCACGCTGCCCCTGGTTGTTTGATTATCAGCCACCCTTGGTATGGACTCACTGTAGTCACCCAAAACGCTGTGCACCATGCACAGATTCATGCAAGACCCCATCAACATTCAAACCCATCACTCTCCCCAGATAAATGCTCTTCTTTCCCAAGACCATGTCACCCAGTGCTGGAAGAGTAACCCCACCACATCAAGAGTGTTGTGTCCATCTCATCTGATGACGACAGCCTCCATCCCCACTGGCGTAATGCATGTAGACACCGGTGCAGTAAATGAGTGCTGGAGTCCTTTCATCGCTTGCCAGCCTTTGTCCTTGGGTACACATGAAACTCCTGGGCATCCTGAGCCTGGGGCCAGAACTGGTCTCCATCTGCTTGGTGGCCCTTGGATCAAAGGGCTCTCTGCATATGCAACCCCACACCCACAATGAGTTCTGCAAATGACATTAAGTGGAGATATATAATTAGTGATTAGGACCGCATGGTTCAGAACAGTGTGTACCAGTGCTGAGCTCAACATCAGCCTCATGTCGTAGACATCCTCCCTGGGGGCTTGTACAATGCAAGGCACTCACCCTCCTCCCAGACGTCACTGTTCCTCATAAAACCAGATCTGAAGTGTCTTTTTACATCTTTCAGGCTTGAGTTCACATCCTACAATGGTTTGTGGTAAATCACTCATGATACCAAAGCCCAGCCTGCAATAAATAGTGGGCTTCTGCTATCACAGCACCATGTCAATCCCAGACACCTGGTTTCTGCTAACAGAACCAACGTTATGCCTTGAGCAGCTTAGGGTACAATACAGACCACGTTTTCTTGGGGAAGTTGATGTTGTTTCAAAGCTAAAGACCTTTTAAAGAGCTATCTGTCAATGCAAGTCATGTCACCCCCTCATCCTCATGGCTGGGTCCCTGCCCAAGTGCAGCAGTGAGTAGTACTGGTGTGTAGTAATGTGAATTGCAAGATCTTACTCAACTTGGCTGCAAGTATCAAGACAGAGTCTGTCACAGAGAGACCACAATAATGCAGTGACTGCCTCACCACAGACTTTCTTCATGCCTTCACTGCTCTTCTCAACACCCATCCAGGACACATTTCCTGGGGAGGATTGACTTCCACTTCAGGACTCATTCTGCTTCCCCCTAGTCATGCCTCACCTCACCTTCATCTCAGCTTCACCACCACTTCTGATGGGCACATGCCTGTGAGGGTGGTGAGACACACTGGAACAGGCTGCCCAAGGAAGTTATGAATGCTCCATCCCTGGCAGTGTTCAAGGCCAGGTTGAACAGAGACTTGGCTATATGGTCTGGTGTGAGGTGTCCCTGCCCATGGCAGGTGGTTGGAACTGGATGATCTTAAGGTCCTTTCCATTCTATGATTCTATGTTCTGTGGGAAGCCCATGAGACGATCAAGACTTGATCCCTGTGTGGAGTAGGGAATGCAAGCACAGATGAGGCCACACAGTTCCCAGAAGTTCTCATTGACTTTATACAAGTAAGTGAATATTGTGGGTGTTCACAGGGACTCAGCATCCAAGAGCTTTCATTTCATGTTGGGTTGCAGAACAGAAGACCTACAGGGATGATGTCTCAGCAGAACATCTAAACCTGCTTCCATCACTGGAAAAGAATCGGTTAAAAATACCAAACTGGTTTGAATCCTTTTTCCTCTGAGGCCTGAATGAACCTTCGAGAGGAAAGTGCTTCTCAGCGTCCTGACATCTGAATGTGTTGTTAAGGAAGAGGTGTGTATCACATACGCAGTAATTCATTTGGGCTTGAAAGCTACAAGTGGCGTTTTGAATGACAATTTGCTTGCAGAGTCCATAAATACATGACATGATTTATCAGGCTTTGGTTAACATGGGAAACAACCCAAGAAAGCAATTCTGTAATTGTGGCTTTGCGTTACACATTTAATATATGGTCTGTCCAATTCATAAGCCTGAGGAAGAGGAGGTGTTCGGACAGGGGTGATCATTTGTCCCAGCAGTGAAAAGCAAGATAACTTTTCGAGTGCAATTAGCAACTTAACTTGCTGTCTGTGGTTACGTGTGTTTGATTAAGTGGGTGCAACTGCCTCATGGAGTTCCCAGATTTTTAGGAGGAAGAGATGTTGGAAAGATGGGAGAAGGGAACAGATTTATTATCTCAAACATGTTCAAAGCCAAAAGGAACCTGGAGAAGCCCTGTTTCACAGAGCAATGCAGGAGGCTAAAAGATACGGTCATAAGAAGGTGCATCCAACAGAGGATGGAATCTAGCGCCTCAGCAGTGTCTAAGATGCTCCTCAGGTTTCCTGCATAAAATTGCTTTGAAAGCAGAAAACATCTACTCAGAGGACATAATTCATGACAAAAGTCAGTGGAAAACTCTTAGCCAAGTGCAAAAACTGGGGATATTCTTCCAGTGATGTCCATGCACCAGCTGGAAAGGTTGGAGAGACCTTCCCCAGCTCAAAAGAGCGGAAGCTCTCCAGGTATCTCCTATGTTTCACCATTCCTTTGAATTCCCTTTTGTGCACCAGTTAAACACAAACATCGTGCTTGCAAAGCTACAAAAAACAAAAAAGGTTGTAGTTTGTCCATTTAACCATCAGAAATGACTTCACTGCTTCATGACTTTGTGCACGTGCAGCAGAATGACTGCAAGAGAACATGGCAAAGAGGCTCACTTGGAGGCTTCCTTGGGTTGTTCTATCACTGGTGAGAGATCAGACACGTGGATATCCTTTGTGGTGTCTCAGACAAGTGCTGCAGCTGCTGGACCTTGGCTGAACCAAGGAAATCATAGGACCATAGAATGACTTGGGTTGGAAAGGACCTTAAGATCATCCAGCTCCAACCTCTGCCATGGACAGCAACACCTCACATTAGAGCAGGTTGTTCCAGGTCTCTGGCCTTGAACACTGCCAGTGATGGGGCATTTACCACTTCTCTGGGCACCCTGTGCCAGCACCTCCGCACTCTCACAGTAAGGAACTCCTTCCTTATATCTAAACTGAACATCCCCTGTTTCAGCTTAAACCCATCACCCCATGTCCTGTCACTACAGTCGTTGATGAAGAATCCTTCTCCATCATCCTTGTGATCAACAGCTTTGCATGGACCTCATCCAAGGTTTGTTTTTTTTCCCAAAGCAAAACAAGAGTATTTTCTGGACATCAAAGACTTTTGCAAGGAGAAATAAAGATTCCCAGCCAGTGTTTGGTTGGAGTCAAACCTGTGCCCTCATCCAGTGAGGGCTGGGGATGGAGAAAGGGTTAGAAGGGAAACACACTTAGCTCTGGAGGAAAAGAAGCCTGAGAAAGAGGAGAAATCAAATGTCTACCCACTGAAGTAATAAAAAAAAACAAAAGGAAGTTCCAGATCCCTCCTCATGACTCATGCCTGCAGCACTATTCACCAGAAATCATTCAAAATGACTCTTCTAGCCCACACCACTCTTCCCCACCTCTGCATCCTGCCTAATGGAGCACTTAGGCAGCACGGACCCCTGGTACCCACCTTGCTTCTGCCTCTGATGGAGTACCAAACCCCTCCAAAACCAAAATAACTCATAAAAAAAGCCCTCTCTGCCAGCTCCATAAGGAGAAAAACAGGGTACCCTTGTTTTTAGTATCTATTCAGCTGCTTAAAAGAGCAGGAAATTCGGGCCATTTGCTTTAACCATTGTATCTTCTGTTATTCATCAATTTTGGAAAACAGCCTCTAAAATTGTTTCCGGCTCCCCTTTCCCATGTAAATCACTCCAAGGTTTTGTGTTTTTGTTAAAAAAAAAAAAAGGAAAAAAAAAAATCCCAGCTAAACATTCTGTTGTTCACAGAAATATTTTTTCACTTCTTTCTAATTTAGCAACTCCCATTTTGAGCTCTCCTTTCCCTAAAAGCCTGCAGAGGAAGCAGTTCCTGCCTGTGGCTGCACGCAACCAGTGAATGCCACAGCTGAATGTTTTTTTCCTGTCCCCTTTTAATGCTCCGTCAGCTCCCTTCAGTGACAGAGGGGCATCGGTCAGTGCAGGGAATAGCCCCTGGAATAACCCCACTTTTCCAAGTGCTGACTCTGCTTCAGACCCTTTGGAGGGTATTTGAATGATAGGATTTGCAGCCGGATAGTGATGTTGCACATTGGAAACTGCAAACCAGGTATCACAGTCATAGAATCACAGAATGGTTTGAGTTGGAAGGGACCTTAAAGACCACCTGGTTTCAATCCCCTGCCATGGGCAGGATGATAGAACTTCTAATGCGATGCAGCAAGTTCATATTATTAGCTATCACTAGACATTAAGTGTTTACATCATCATAAGATGAGTAACAGAAATGTTTTTCCCCTGAACTATCACAATAGCCTCAAGTATGGGGAGAAAACTTGGGTTTTTAATAATCTTTTCCAAACTTAAAGAACTTCTCTAGGCTTGTGAGGAAATGTGCAAAGGTAACTGAGATTGGGATATGACCATAACCACTCCTGTCAGCATGATAACCTCATGAGACCCTCATGAGATGCTTGAACTGAGGAAGAGGCAGAGTCATTATAGATCAGGATTAACAGGGAACCCCTTTGTATTCATGCAAGGGTCCTGCCCTGCTGATCTCAGACCAGGGTCTGCTCACAGCATGCAGATATTTCTGTAGGTAGTTTTGCATGTTCTGTGTATTTTGTGTAGATTTTTCACGTCACATTTCTCTTGAAGCCCCAATTTCAAGAGTCATCTGAAAAATATCACAATGCGTGTTGTTAGGGGTTCTTTAAGCTCTGTTTAACCGCACATCTACTGAGTCTCCCCTATTTCCCTTATTGGAGGTGCATGAAGACACCATAAGCATCCATGAGAAACCTGGATCTCCTCTAACCTTCTCCAGGAGGATCTGTAACCTCTCATCTGAATGCAGCCAGGCTGCGCAGAATTGGGTTTTCAGAGGGTTCACACACATTAATAATAAATAAATTAAATAAGTAAAGCAAAAAGGAATATTTATGCTGCAGCTTTTGCTTCTGGAAATCCCTAGTTTGGCCCTGAGTGAGTCAGCCAAAACAATGACCTTGGAAGTACGCTGGGAATGTCGTCGGATGTAAAAGGAGCACGGAATCATTGCAGCTGCAGCAGGGAGCAGTGCAATGAGCCAGGAGCTGCGGAGCACAAAGGTCCAACCATGAGACTAATACAGTGTTGGTGGCTCTGGTATGAGACTGCTGTTTTCCAGCAGAAAGGTACAGCCAAGGAAAACAGCTCCTTAGTGGTTGCAACCTGTGTGAAAGCAGCTCATCAATCCCAGTATCCACAGGGATGGATAAGAAGCAGGTTGGGTGAATATTTTAGGGAAGTATTCCCATTTTAAGCAGCGTTCTTCAAGGTTTCGAGGAAGCTAACCTGAAACTTCATGCTTTAAGGGAAATAGAGAAAATAAAAATAAATCCAAATGGTCATTTTTTTGGCCAGAAAAAGTTTCTCAGAAAAATGTCCTGGCAAAACAGAGCTCATTTTTGTGACCAAGTCCACCCACAGAAGCAGGTGTGTGTGTTATTAATGAATCTATATCAGCGTTGTTGACAAAGGGAGAAGATACATAGGAAAGAAGGGTGGACCTTAGTCATGGTTGTGAGAGAAAGGTCAGATCCTGCAAAAGTGCATCCCAAGTTGCTACCCACAGTGAGCCCAGTTATTGGGATATGGGTTGGTTGGGTACAAGTTTCCTTCAGGTTTGGAGGCTGATGACCTGTTGATTACAGATTACCCTTCCTTTCTTTTAGACTGAGCAATCCCCTCCTTTCTTGGAAGGGATATCAAGAATGGGGGACTTGGAGGAAGCAAGAATTGGGAGGAAATTGCAATGATTTTTTTCTCCTTAAGTATTTATTTGGTCGATATGTGAAAAATTCAGATGATACATCCCAGTCAAACCTTGGTCAACACCAAGAAATTGCATTATAGGTGTACCTTAGAAGTCATCACTTTTGCATATGATGTTCAGTAGCTCCCTAACCACATGATGGAGTGTGACTTCTTGCTGGAAAACCCTACTGACTACAGAGATGTTGGAATAAAACATTGAGTATATCAGGTTGGCATAGGCATGGAGGGCTTAGTATGAAAGGATGAAACGAGTCTCCAGGTAAGGATGCAGCCAGGAATATTGCTGCAAGTGAACTGTAGCATCAGTGTATTTCTCTCAGCATTTCAATACATGTTTTTTATTCACCTCCTGATTTCCCAGGAAAGCAAAGGCTGTGCTGCATACTTGAGAGAGATAAGGGCAAAAAGGACTCCCTCTAATCTCGTGCTGACCTCAGCAGTGGTGTCTCACTTATACCTTTGCTTTAAAGGATATATGCCTGTTGCAACTGGCCATCTGGTCTGCCCCGTACCTCCTTCGCTCCAACTCTGCCTTTCTTAAGAGCAGGAGCAGGAGATAAGTGCTTAATGAATTAGCAGAGTGCATAGTTTCCCTGCAAGAAGCATCTCTCTGGGTTCCTGGCAGATGCTGAGCCTCTCCCACACACACAGACCGCCCTCGGAGCCAGCCCTGTATTATCCAGGGATTTCAGAGACTTCCCAATGAGGCACCAGCTGTGGAGACAAGGAACCTGCACCCTCAGCACCTCCCAAATCCAAGTGCAGGTTCTCACCCCTATTTGCAATGGGAAAGGGTGATGGTTAGGGGGGAAAAGCTCTGGACCATGCAGAAAAAGGGTTTCATTGAGTTTAGGGCTCTAACAATGGGACGGGTTCATTAACGCTGTGAGCAGAGGAAGACATTGGGCTGTATTTCTTAGGTCACAGCAATAGCAGAGGAAGTCTGGCAGGGCCATGATGTGGGATGGAGATTGCTCTCCAGGGTGACTCCAAAAGGCAATAAAAAAGACAATAAGGAGAAAGATAATAAAACCCTCCAGCTTTTTATGTTCTCCCCGCAACGTCAGGCTCTTCAGGAAGGCCTAATGTTTGCCTACAGATTTACTGTCCCCCAGGCACAGGGTGCAAAGGGACAGTTGACGTTACTTGGCAGCTCTTGCAAAGGGCTGCGTAGCTGTGACCGCTCCACTTGGCAGCAAGGACCAACCAAGGCATCTTTACCATCCACCCAATTAAAACTATGCCACTGCATAGATAAGAGGTTAGAAGTGTCCTTTCCATGAAAAGCCCTAAGAGAGGACCAGCTTCAGGACCTTAAATCAGAATTATTCCTGCTGGAGGCTGCTTTTTCTCTCTACAACAAGCACCAGCTTGTTCTTCTGGGAATAGAAAGGGCTCTGAACAAACAGTGTCACAACCTCAGGGCATCAGTGTCACTGAGCATCCTTGGGGTGATAGAGGCTGCTGCTGGCTTCTTCAAGGGACCTTCAGTGTCTCCTTTTCCTGAAGGGTCTTTGGTATCTCAAGGAGATTCTGCTCAGGCTGGTACCCCATGTAGGAGGTAAAGGGTTAGGTAAATGCTTTTTTCTACCCACTCAACCCCCTTAAAAGTGGCAAGAACCTCCAAAATCTCCATCCTTCTATTAAACCCCACTCAAACTGGGTATGAGATCTGGAAGCAATGAGGGAAGGTGGGAGGGTTGAGGCAAGCCTGGACAACAGTGCTGCACCGTAGGAATGAACTCCTTTCCAAGCCCAGGCTGTCCAAACCCTGGTGCTGCACATCCCCAAGGGATGCTTCTGGAGGAGAACCAAGCTTGTGGGTCCAACTCTTTGATGATGATGCTCTGAGGCCAGTCTGGAGGGATGGGCTGGGTTATGGGATGTGGGAAGAGCAAAAAACATCTTCTGAGAGGAGTTCCTGAGTCTTGTTTTCACCCTGAGGCAGTCTGAAGAGTTGGCACTTAACGTTCTTCTCTTTCCCTTGGACAAGAACGCCTAGATATATATATTTGGAACCATTGGAATGTTTTGTCCCAGGGCAACTGAAATATTATGCTAATATTAGAGGTACCGTGTGATTATAGGATTACACGAACATCAATAGGAAACAAGTCAGCTCAAATGGGTCTCTCTTTCATATTCTTCTCTCAACATTTTTCAGTGAAACGAAGGCATTTCCTGCGAAGGATTTGATTGCAGCAAAGCTATTTCCAATGGAAAGCTGCTGTGCCTGGCTAGATCCAGTGACAGGGAATGTGGGATTAGATGGATAAATGCCAGTAACATGACTGCTGGTGAAAACATGAGACATGGACTGCCCAAGCTGTGCATTACTGATGGCTCCAGAGGAAACCCCTCAAATAGGTAGAAAGGAAGCATTTGTCCTCACTCCAGACAAAGAGAATAATTCATGGGTTTAATTTCTTCTGTTGTTTTGCTGGGGTTTTTTTGGTGCTTTCTAACCAGAAAGCCAAAATCCCTCTCCATCTCTCTTGCAAAGTACAGATACACCTTGACCATATTTGCATGACGAGATGCCTGTACTGTGCTAGGAGCATTCTCATGTGCACACTCCAGAAACACAGCCAGAAATGATTTATAGCACTAAATATCAGGGAATTGGTAAAAGACACCCAAGAAGTAATAAAAATCCATCTCTTTTAACTATGTGGTTCTGCCCACGGTTGAGAAAAACACATTAATCTTGTATAACATGGCCAGCAGGCAGGAGCCAAAAGGTTGACTCTGGGGTGTGGTGAAGGGGAGACATATTTACATGCTATTGCTCAGCAGGTCACAGCAACAGGATGCTGATAACATCCTGCAAACTTCCTCCCTCAAAAAATGACATGATGGCCCCCGAGGCACATAATGACCAGGAGCCATTCACAAATCCACCTTCTGGGAACCTCGCGTTTCAGAGCAGACCGGCAGATGCGTCGCTTTCCTCTGGTTATAAAGAGGATGACTTGAAAGCAAGGAAAACGGGGTAGATGCGGTGATGGCTCAGCCAGCGCGGTGCTGGCACGGTCGCTCCTTTTATTGTTCCAGATGTATTTTAAATTGACCAGCACTAGAAGAGAGGCTTTTTAATAGCCTGGTTTACACGCTGTCCTTGTCCTCTAGACAACAGGGTTCAAAGGGGTTCAGAGACACATTATGCTCGCACTGACACGGAGATAAATCCAGATGAAGTCAAAGCAACAGGCTTAGCAGGAGAGGCACTGTGGGCTTCCACAAAGGCCAGGGGCAGATTCTCAACACTTCCAACATCTTTTAAAGCCATAAAATAGATTCCATTTAGACTTTGACAAGAGATGTCCAGCATTTCTGCATTGCAGCCAGGCTCATGGAGGGGGCAGCAATAGGAGAATGGTTTGCCAAGAGAACCAGGGGGACTTTTCCCCCTCCCTTTCCAATGGAAAACACAGAGACATGCTCAGAAAGAGAAGCAAAACCTGCCTGAAAAGAAAAATGGCTGAGAAGAAGAATCTAAATTTATCTTGCTTTGAGCAAAATAATTTCCTTCCGACAAAGTCACTAAATTACAGCACACTCCAGTCATGACACTTGGTTGGTGTTCAAACCGAGGGAGGATGTAATGAGGATCTATGAGAGATGCAAGGGCATTCACAGGTTCCAGGGAAGGGGTTTTTGCCTCTGAGCATGACTCATTTCCCCCAGAGTGTGCACAGCCCATTTCCAACCATTTCTCCTCTGTATTTAATTCTCCCCCTACAAATAATCCTAAATATCAATTACAAGAGATCTCCAGTTGCAAGAGCTCCTATTCAAATAAATCATCTGTCTTCTGGGCAAGCAGAAAAGCCAGAACTGGGACCATACATGTTTTAGTTATGCTCCCACTAGTTTTAACCATCAAGGGTTGCTCTTCACCCTCGAGGAGAGCTGGGCCAAGCTGGTCCTATTACACCTATACCGAGGGCTCTGCTTTCATTTATTTGCTCTGATAATACAATTACCAGGGTGGGATAAGGTGCTGATGCTAAGCTAGTGCGACCACCACCCCATATAACATAACATGGGGGGGCTGCCCCATGTGGTGATGCTTGGGAAGGAGGCAGGAGGTTGCTCTGGCCAGCCAGGACCCCATGTACAGCACTGTATGAGCCCATAGCCCTTTGGCCTCACACATCCTCACTGAGCCCCAGCAACCCTCTCCTCCCCAAGGCAAACACACATTCCTAGAGTCGTGTTCTCAATTCTGCTTTATTTTGCCAAATTCTGGAGAAATGCAATACGACCACACCTCTTTGTGTGGTTGGCACACGTAACACATATGCTTATACACGGGTGTGTGTTTGTATTTCCTTTCAATAGCAAAGCTGTATTTTGGAGCAGACCCAGGATGCCCTCCCCAAAACTCGTGTTTTCAGAGGGGGTGCCTGCAGCACCACAGCATCTTACAAAACCCACTCTGTCGTTCCTAGTTCCTCCTCCCCAAAACGCTCCTGTAAAAGTGAGACGTGTCCCGGAGCAAGTCTACCTATTGCTTGGCCACTCAGAAGGAGTTCTCTTTGTAGGAAGCATGGCCATTTACTTTGGCAGGGTCTCCAGTGCCTGGCATGCAACCTCTGCTAAGCAACACCTCGCCCAAGTCACCCACACACACAGGTAATGGGGCTGCTTTGCCCAGAGAGGGTTTCCAGATCCACCTACGTCCCTATGCCCATTGCCACCCTGCTCATAGATGCCTTTGGTGGAAGGGCTGCAAGAAGAATACACCAAGGTTTGCAAAGAGAGAGGATTTGCACCCAAATTGGGTGATTTGGTGATGGAACTGCAATTTTTCTTGCTTTTGCAGCATCGTTTGTGTCCACATAAGTGAGTCTGGGGTTTAGTCAGCAGCTCAGCAATCACAGCTCTGCAGTGACCAGAATCCCCACCACCAGCATTGTCCTGTATCCCCCTCCCACCCATCAGTCCGTGTTGAGAACATCTCCCCTGAGCTCATCACAGTAAGTTAAGGACCAAATAAGGCTAATATCATCTTCTGGGGCATCATCTGCGTGCTGGGTTTCTCTTTGTTCATCTAAAACTGGGATCACAGCATGCCCGGTGAGCGCTGGCAAACTGAGGCATGCTCCCTCTCAGGCTGGCTCAATTTTCTGGCTGAAATAAGGCATGATTTGCCCTGTTTCGTATTCAGGTCATTGTTCCTGGAGCAAGAACAGAGAAGCAGAGCCACAGGGCAGCCAGGCCTGCTCACACAGACCCAGCAGGAACACTGGATTGAACACATGGGGACCAATGCAGCATCCCAAGCAGCAGCATCCTTGCTCCCATCACAAGCTCACAATGCAAATCCACTGAACACAGGCTTTGTGCAAGCTAAATACAAAGGTAAGTGAAAGCTTCCTCCAGATTTTGCAGTGTTTTAGGTCATCAGTGTCCTGCCACAGGTATTTTGGAAGGACTTTTGAGCTGGATTCCTGCTTTTTAAGGGTCACATCCTCCTGGGAACTGCGTACTCCGGTAGCAGGAGTGAGGAGCAGGATGGAGAACGTTTCTTAGTGTGGAAACTGGGTTTAATAAAAATAAATGGCTTTGGCAGCTTAAACATTCCCTGCTCGCTGCTTTAATGCCAAAGGAGGTGGCATAAACAGCAGTTTCATCTGTCTCTCTTCCCCATACACACACCCCTACCCAGACTTAAAGCAGACAGGGAATGAAAAAACTCATTGCTAAGAAAGGGGCTCAGATCAAAAATGGAGGTTTCCTTATGATTTGTCCAAGAGGAAAAAACCCTAGGAACACAGAAAGGTCTGGAAGCTAGGATCTGCCTCTTTCCAGTTTGAAATGGCCAAGAGAGGTCTATGCTGAGAGATGAGTACTAGGCGATCCTGTCCTGATGTATGGCTATAGGGGATAAATGTCCCCAGTAATGCAGGGGTTGCTGGACATGAGCTGAGTGTCTGCCTTCACACTTTCCCCATGGAGAAATGGTTCCTGGGGTTTTCCAGCTCCACTTTCACTGCATCCAGCATCTTCTTTCCAGGCAGGATCAGAGCTTTGGGATCACTGCCATGCTCGGGAAACCACCTCTAAGAAAGGGCTTCTGCAGGTGCTTGATGGTAACAGCCATTCCAAAAGTGAAAATAAGGCCCCTGTAGCACACCTCTCCCTCTGGCCCAGCATTAGCAAGTGCAGCAAGGGAAAAGTAGAAGCTGGAGCCTTGAAAGAGGGAAGCACCAACAAAACCTATCTGTGGGCATGAAAAGGAGAATTAAAGGAAAATAAAATACTAAATAAATAAAAATAATAAAATAATAAATAAAATTAAATAAACCAAAACAAAATAACATAAAATAAAATAGAATAAAATAAAACAAAATCTGGAGTGAAAGGAGCTGCTTCTCTGCTGTTCTGTTTCCCCCCACCCAAGCCAAGGTCTTTCCCTGGATCCAGACTCAAGGGGCAGAACCAGAAGATGCTCATAAGCGCTGGTGGGGCTGATAGAAGTGGGACAAGGGCAGAAGAGCAGGCAGGAGGTTGGTACCCAGGAACAAGACCAGGCACTTCCATGGAGCTTTACTAGGCACTTCCATGGAGCAAGACACGCAGCTCCATGGACTGGTTTCTGCTCTGAATGAAGCAGGGTGAGAGGCTTAAAGCCCCGACAGAGAGTTCACTGCTGCTGATACAACACATCCACCTCCGATGCCTTGCACTAAGAGCCATTTCCATCCACTTCCACCTTTTCCCTTCTGCCTGGCAGCACAGCTCGGGTGGGATTAAAGCCTGGATGACTAAATAATAACCCCTTACACAGCAATGCAGTGCCCCGGCCCCTTCATGTACTGAAGGCGTTAAGCCTCCGCAGCTGAACTTCCAAGCCCCAGGAATGCGATTGCCAGGGAAAGGGGAAAGGGCTGGGGACGCTGTCCCCGTTGCTATCTGTCTGTTCCAATTAACACCTTTGAGCTGCAGCCAGCCGCTAGCTGCAAAATGAACTTCTCTCTGAACCCCATTCCTTGCGCCAGAGGGAGCTTGTCAGCCCTGCCTCGCATCCCTGCATCCCTTATCTCCTCCCAGAGCTTTCCTGTTTACATTTCCCATTAGATTACTGTAATTAACGCAGTAACAGCAGATACTGTTTGGGAACGTGGCTGGCTACCACTCAGCGTAGGAGGGTTTGGTGCTGCTCATAGGGATGAACAGCAGCTCCTTTGAAGCCGCTCTTCCTTCTACCTGGACCACTGCATCTTCAGCCACGATGTAAAGCTGATCATGGATTTGGATGAAGGTTTATCTCCAATAGGAAAATATCCAAGATATCTCTAATCCCTTTCTAATAGACCCAGAGGGGTTTGGGTGTGCAGCAGGGAATAGATGGAACCAGCCCCTGTGCTGAGGGTGTGTTTTTGGCTGCACACCCCAAAACTGGGCTGAAGCAAGCCTTGGCACTAAGGGAGCACCTTGTGGAGAGGCAGTGGGCACTATAAGATGTGGCAAACAGAGCCTCATTGCCTCCAGCCCCATTAATCCTTTAGGAGGTGCAGTGTACAGAGTAGCACTGCAGATATTTGCATCATTGCAGGGCATAATGCTGCCTTTTGTCAGAAAACGGGCAATTTCTCCCTGTTTATGCCTTACTGCAGTTTTGCCCTGCAGGCAAAAGCACAGGCGCTGGGCATGGATGCTGGAGTCTGCCTGGTCCGAAGGCAGGGGAGGGATGGTAAAAGGAGTACTTCTGTATACTCAAATACAGAAGAGAGGAACAGGTCCAAATACAGCCTTTGCATGTATTTCCACTCCTATTTCCCCAATTATCTCTAACTTTAAATGAAATGAGTCACAGGGAATTTTCTCTCTTGGTCTAGGGGCACGTCAGGCTCAATTACCACCATTCATTTTATTGGAGAAGAGAGAAACCTGCCCCAATATCCCTGCATCCCTCATCTGCATTCCCCCCCGGAGGAGACCCCATTTACTCCATAGCACTGCTGAGGGTCCTGATAAGAGCCGATGCCATTCCCTCTGATGCCGACGGGCAATAATAGTCTGGGGGAAAGGGGAGTCATAAACCCCATCCCTCACCTTTAACTGAAGGCAAGCCCTGTGCAGATCACTATCTGAATCAAAGTCCCCCAGCTGATGTATGGGCCTGGCTCTGTGTCAGGGACCCTTTGGTGGAAACAGCCCCCTTGCTGTTATATGGCACCCAGGGGAACTGTAACTATCGGCTTTCCAGACCTCTGGAGTCCTGAGGGATTTAGAGGATATGGGGAGGGGGGAAAGTCAGAGGGAGGCCTGGAGCTGCAGCACTTCTGTGCTCCCCCTCATGGACACGTAGGTAGCAGGCTAATAGGTGCTATATAATAGACCAAGAGCAGGGAGAGGAGATATGTATCTTCAAGGAGGGAGGAAATTTAGCAAGAGGGTGAAGTAAAACAAGAAGAAAAAGAAGGGAAAGGCTAAAAGAGGAGGGGGGAAAGAGGCTTTGAAATCAAAGCTCCATCTGATCCCTTCCCAGGGCTGGGAGGGATGCACAGGGAGATGTGGGCTGGGGGGGAAAACTACCCCTGTGATGTGGATGTTGTTATTATTAACACATCTTATTTGTGGGGTGCACCCAGAAATGAAAGCAGGCAGGCTCCTGTGCCCCAGCAGAGCCAGGATGGCCTGTGCTGGTGGCTTCCAAGCAAATCTCCTTAAGGAATATCAATCTGGCCCCAGTGCCTGTGAGCTCTTCTGCTTAGCCACAAAAACATCGACTTCCAGCCTTTATCAACACAGGGCAGAAACAGGCTCAAATCTAGAAGGAGGGGGAGAGCATCTCATGCTTCAGAATGCAGAAAAGAGCAAAGCTGTGTTCTGGTCTTGGCCCACAGTATTGATTTGTTCACTAACTGGCCAAATGACACACGTATACCCTGCAACATTACTGCTTGGCACGTACTTCTCTCCAGACCCCATTTTTTCTAGCACATTCAGCTCATTTATAGTTTTTGCCTTCCAAGCAATAAATCCTGCTCCTCTGCAAAGTGTGATCAAAACAGACACGGCATTCTGCTGCCATTCCCTGCATTTCTCACCCATGGGGTGATCTCTCACTCCTCTATCACCCAGGGACCCTTTACAGCTGCCAGCTGTTGCCATGCTCATCCCTGACATAACCCTGACACCTTTTCACTTGCGGCATTGAAATGAGCGTTTCCCTTCCGAAACCCCATCAGCTGCCAAGGCAGAAGGGATTGCAAATAACCCCTCTCTGCTCCCGCTGGCTGCCCTTGCATATGTTTCCCAGCTGGATATTTGCAGTTCTCATGTCAGCGGCACTGACCCGGCTGCAGCTCCTGACCAAGCCCCCAGTGCTGCTGTGATTTGCAGCACATTGGATGCCCAAGGGGTCGCTGGTTGTGTGGGAAGGGAATTAACCTATTTGCAAGGATGAGCAAGGGAAGCGCTGATCCTGTTCTCCCCCTCTGGCTTTGCAGCATGCCTCGTTGCAGCAGCCTTAACTCCTGTGGCTGGGAAAAGCATGAGCCATGATCCTGGCTGCTGGGGCAATAAATATTTTGCCCTCCATCCATCTGCACAGCAGGGTCAAGAGCCTACGGGTCAGGATGGAGGAGCAGAGGATGCTCACACCATGCTGTCCTGCTTGCCTGCAAATCACAGCATTTCTCCTGCACACCCCCAGTGACAGCCACTGCCTGGTACTGATTTAGGATGGCATCCAAATCCTTCGAAGCCAATAGCTATGGCTATGCCAGGAAAAGGAAAAGACCAGCAGTGTGACATGCACTGCTTGTGCCCTGCTAGGGGATGCTGCTGTAGGAAGGGAAAGGCCTTTGGTGGTGGTTGTGGTCGGGTAGCTCCATTTTGGCTGGTTGCTAAGGACAGCCTGGAGGAGCTGAGCTGCAGGCAAGCCCTTGAGGATGTGGTGAAATGACACAGCTTGTTTGATGAAACCATATCCTCGCTGGCAAAGGGAGAACCCAACAGCACAACAAGCCCTGCCCGGGGGCTGTAGGATTAGATTAGAAACACAGCAGGCGCTTGACGCAGAGCACCAATTCAGTGTAAATTCAGGCTGCTGGATCACAGCTGCCCGTTCTTCTGTGTATCTGCAGGTCCTGTGCCAGAGCAAGAACTGCCTGCCCCACTCCATCCTCCTGCCTCACTGCTGCTCCCCACACAGCATCGTACAGCATGAAGGTGCCACAAACTCAGCTCAGGGATCTGGTTAATCCCAAACTGGTTTGGATTGAAGGGACCTAAAGCTCACCCAGCTCCAACCCTGCCACGGGCAGGGACACCTTCCACTGGAGCAGGGTGCTCCAAGCCCCATCCAGCACTGGGATGGGGCAGCCACAGCTTCTCTGGGCACCCTGTGCCAGCGCCTCAGTGCCCACATAGGGAAGAGCTTCTGTCTAAGAGCTCAGCTCAGTCTCCCCTCTTCCAGTAATCCGTCACTCACGTTATGCACAGCACACAAAGCCTATGCAATAGTCAAGCATATGCACCCGAGACACATGCACAGCACCTGGGATGTATGCAGCACAGCATCCAAGACACCCCCAGCACCCAGGAGACACACAGCACCCTTGACACACATAGTACAGCACCTTCAGTGCACAAAGCACGGCATCGGAGACGTGCACAGCTCCCTCAATGATGTATGCAGCATTAATGCATGCAGAACAGCACCCAAGAGGAAAGCCAGGGCCCAGCATGTGGGTCGCTCTCGCTCTCACTAGAGGGAGGCAGTCTCCAAGAGAAGCTGGACGAGCATCTCTCTGGGCAGCTGGAGCTTTCCAGGCTGTGCTCTGGGGAGTCAGTTCTACTGTGGCTGTGTAAGGCATTCCTGTCGGATCAGTCTGGATCGGAATCTTTCTGATGCTCAATAGATAGAGAGAAGCTTTGGCATGAGCTGTGTAGGGTCTAGAGGAGAGCTGGACTTGGTCTGGCACTGTTTTGGGTATTGGGCTCAGCTGCCATTGCCTCCTCAAATCTCCTAATTCCATCCATCCCCAAAGACATCACTCATCCAGGGACCATTCTGTGGTCGCTGCAGTCCTCTATGGAGAGCTCTGGGTATAGCTGAGCCCCATCTTGGCCCCATCTCATGCCACTGTTTCCTTCCATTCCTTATTGCTCAGAGAAAAGTCACTGAGAATCAGCTCTGCATGAATTAAAGCAGGAGGGGAAAGTGCTTTGAGATCCAGGTCACACTAAGCATTCATTGCTCAGGTGTGGTTTATATCAGCACAGAAAATAGCATCTCTCCTATATTCATCATAAAGTGATGCACCCATTACAATCAAGCGGTAAAACTGCAAGTCCCTTTGTTAATACCAAGACAGGACAGACAGGAATGGAAAAATAGCATTGAGAAATGCATCTTTCTGTAGGGAAATACTATGGAGCTGCTGAGAAGTGTGTAAGTGGCCATTAAAAGAGGGTACAATGAGCAACAAAAAGGAAAATTCAGGCTTTTGCCTTCATTTATTCCCCAAATAAGTTTGGTTTGGGATGGTTTTAGCTGGGACATTAAGTTTTAGAGCTTTATATATTTATAAATAACATTATTAATGCCTACAATATAAATGTGCAGGTTTTATGTTGAGGCATGCATATACAAAGTACAGTGTATCTGTGTCTAGAAATGAAACCTAAATACCACCATTCTCAATAGTCTTTCAAGAACAAGGGAACACATTTTAAAAGACAGTGTAATCACTCTAGTAAGGTATCTAGAAAAATAGCTGCTAGGCCAGACAACTTGCTACATAGCCATTCAATATGTTCATATGTTCAATATGTTCATATTCAATAGATGGGTGACATGGTGTGAGGCATCCCTGCCAATGGCAAGGGGTTGGAACTAGATGATCTTAAGGCCCTTTCCAACCCTAACTATTCTATGATTCTATGATTCTATCTATCTATCATATAAATCATATGGTTGATAGATGATAGATAGATAGATGACAGATAAATAGATGGATGATAGATAGATAGATAGATAGATGGATGATAGATACATAGATGATAGATACATAGATGGTAGATAGATAGATAGATAGATAGATAGATAGATAGATAGATAGATAGATAGATGATAGATAGATGATGATAGACAGATAGATAGATAGATAGATGATGATGATAGGTAGACGATAGATAGATAGATAGATAGATAGATGATAGATAAATAAATCAGCCAGAGAAAAGGTATAAAAAGCTAGATGCAAAAGCCATTTCTTAAACATTCAGCTTCGCATCTAAATACAGTGCTTTTCTGAAGCTCTATAAAGCATTCTGGAAGAAATCCAGAGTTTAAAATCAATATGGGTAGATGGTTCCACTTCTCTCTCGCCTTGGAGAAAGGAAGAGCCCAGTGAAGGAATAAGTTAAATTTTAAGGAAGTTTGATAAAAGGTTAGATTTTGAAACCCAAGAGTGCCTTCTCCAGGCTGATTTAGGGGAAAAAGCTGAGTTTCTGCTTTCTCATTAGCACTCAGGGTGACATTTCTGCTGCTCAGCTGCCAGGGCAGCATCTCCTCCAGCTGAGATCTGTGCAAAACCCCTCCTAGCACAGCTTCCTGGTGCAGGCTGCTAATTTGGGTGGCCCACTTCAATGCCCAGTGGCTTCAAACAGCTCCTGGTGTGCTCCATGTGCTTTGGTGGCTGTGTTTTGCTGAAGAACTGAGTTATACTAAAATACACTCCCAGAAGAGTGCAGAAATAGCTGAATGAGTGCAGCCCTGAGAGAGGTCGTTAGGAGCTGACCTTGTTTCATGACAGCTATTTATCTAACGAGACAGGAGATCACCCAAAGCTTAACTCCAGGCAAATGGCACAGCCTTGCTGCTCCTTCCCTCGAACTTGATGGCTGCAAAAGGCATCACTTGGTGCTTATTTAGCATCCTAAATATCGTGCATCTAATGGGCAAAATAAGTGAGAAAAATATGATTTAATCTCAACAAGGAACTCCCTTAGAAACTGTGGGATTTTGCCTTCCAATGCAAATAAAATAATCACCTAAATCACTGTGTTTAATCATCCATCTGTTACAAGCACCGCTCAGTATTCTGGCTCAGACAATTCAAAAGGGATTCCAAGTGTCTCAGTTGTGAAGGGATTTATCAATCTGAATGAAGGCCCACTTTAATCTGGGGTCTAAAAGCAGATTTGTTCCAAGAGAAGCTCGAGCAGGGCTTGCTCCCTGCCTGTGTGTAGCCCCTTGCCTTCCCACCTAAAGATGGTCAGTCTCTACCCAGCCCTAAGGTACGGACCTGGAAGAGGTTTTTGGAGCAAAACTCAGCAAAAGAAGAAAACCAGCTTCTTCAATTGCAGTTTCTTGGTAGTTGAAGGCACCGCAGTTGAATTTGGGTTGAGGCAGAGCCTTTCTGCAGCACATTCCCACCCTGCGCCTGCTCTGAGCCCCCCTGGGGGGTTGATCCAGCCAAAAAGAGTCATAGGTCTCTTCAGAAAGGTTATTTTTGGCAGGATCAGCTCCTTGAACCCAAGTGTCCTGGTCTCTGGAGCACCAGAGCCTGCAGGATCCATGTCTCCAGGGGGAAAGGATGGGCCAGGACTCCTGATGTGAACCCAAGGCTGCGCTCACTTCCTCCCACTGCAGCTTTCCCGTGTGACCTCTGGGGCTTCCAGAAGGGCAGCCTTGGCCTCAATGGGTTCTCTCCCTGCCTGGGCAGGGATCCCCAATGCTGACCCTGCCCCAAACCCCTCCTTGTAGAGCCTGGTCCACCTTCAGGGCTCTCCCTCTGCATCTCAGCCCCTTCTCCTCTGCCTCTCATTGCCCTGTCAGGCTGAGGATGCCTGTGTAGAGGCCTCTGCTGCATCAGCAGCAATCATATGTGTATTAACCTAACAGGCTCACAAGCAGCTTGCAACTTGCATACAGAACCCAGGAGATAATCCTTCCCAGGTTCCTGGGCAAAGGAGCAACCATGAAGGTTGGTATTAAGAATACACTGATCCTAGGACTTATTAGGAGTGGGATGTTGTCCCTCTGAGAAGGAAAACCTAGTGATGGAGCCAGGGTACAGGGTGCAAGGTTGTCTTCCTGCACATGAGCATCAGAAAAGATAGTGTGTGGTCCCTCCTATTTTTAGCCAGCACTGTGCCCAGAAAGCTTTTGGCAGCCCTTTTAGGAAGATATGTCTCAGGACACACACCCAAGCTGAGTCTGATGCTTTCATGATCTCCCCCCACTTTTCTGCCCCTTTTTCACCCAGTTTTGGCCACAACTCGTCGTCTGTTTCAAGCACTGCTATGTGTTAGCTTTGGCACAGGGGTTTCTTGAAGGAGCTCTCTTGGGATCTCATGGACATGAGAAGGAGCATCTCATGGGATACAACAAACACAGGTTGGGTCCCAGGGTGATCAACCCCTTCTGCAGGTGAAGAGCTCCATCAAGGATTACCTGTGTGTGTGCAAAGCCCAGTCTTCACTTGCTTTGGTCCAGTTTAGCTGGGCACACTATCAGACACCTTCCAGCTGGTCTAAGCCTCCCTCTGCTACAGCCTCACCTCCATCTCCCCAGTCAACATACACAGCAGCTGGGATTTGTCCTACCTGCCCCACAGCACCCATAGGCGACCCTGAGCTCCCTCCAAAGAGCATTCACATCTATGGGTGACCAAGCCCACATGAGATGGTTGCAGGGCAGATTTCCCCTTCCATGACAACACTGGCTTTCAGCACAGCAGAATTCAACAGAGCCCCAGGCTATTAGATAACTAAAGGGCAGATTTCACCACCCCACCACCTCCCCACAGCTAAACTAAACCAAACCAGAAGGAGATGCATGGTCAGAGCTGTGCCAAACCCCACAAGCTGTGTTTGTCTCCTGGCTCACCAGCGCATCTCTCAGAAAGAGGAAATGGTTTGGAGGCTGCTGCTTTTCTGTCCCCTCAGATGAACCGAGTGTAAACTAAATGCTGACATGAAGGAACAACAGGGAAGGAGTTTTGCACCAAGAGAAAGTTTAGCAGTTCCCACGAGCGCTCTTCTTCAGGAGGGGATCAGCTCTGCTGCAGGTCACAGGGCTCTGTGGATTAAATCCTTATGCAGTGTTGCCTTCAGGTGCCCAAGCAGCTTCAGAGCCAGGCAGCAATTAGTGCTGGAACAGCTAGTACAGGGATTAGCCTGCAGTCAACACTGGAACAGTCAGTACTGGGACTTTTCCCCTTGCAAAAGCATCAGGTAATTCCTGCAAGCAGGAAGCTGAGATTTTAGGTTAAGCCCTGTGCCTTGGGAGTGTGATAGAGAAAACAATGTCTGCTTAAACAGGGGCTTGCTCAGGGCACCCCCTCCCTCAGAACTGGTACTGACATCAGGGTTTGGTCTGGGGCTTAGAGTAGATCTGAGGCTTCTGGCGCTGAACTCCCAGTGCAAACCCACACAGCCCATGGATGCTCCCAGATTACCCCTAGGAAAGGAATCCTCCTGCTCACACAAAGGCAAAGGAGGAGGTCAGTGACAAACAGCACCTTGAGGTGGTGACTGAGCAGCACGCATGGGGTTGATCAGGGGCTGGAGCATCTCCTGTACAGGGACAGGCTGAGAAAGTCGGGGCTGTTCAGCCTGGAGAAGAGAAGGCTGCGTGGAGACCTCATAGCAGCTTCCAGTGTCTAAAGGGGGCCTACAGGGATGCTGGGGAGGGACTATTCATTAGGGACTGTAGTGATAGGACAAGGGGTAATGGGTTGAAACTTAAACAGGGGAGGTTTAGACTTGATATAAGGAAGAAATTCTTTACTGTTAGGGTGGTGAGGCACTGGAATGGGTTGCCCAGGGAGGTTGTGAATGCTCCATCCCCGGCGGTGTTCAAGGTCAGGTTGGACAGAGCCTTGGGTGACCTGGTTTAGTGTGAGGTGTCCCTGCCCACGGCAGGGGGGTTGGAACTGGATGATCTTAAGGTCCTTTCCAACCCAAACCAGTCTGTGGTTCTCATTCCCTGGTGATGGAGCTGGGAGGTGAGCTCATTGCAGCACCCATGTCCCCCATCTGCTGGGACACAAACACCCTGCAGCTGGATTTATCCACAAACACAGGTGCTGCTCTCCCTGTTGAACTGCCTCATGGGATTCTCTAAGCAGAAAACCATCAAGGAAGGGAACAAAGGAGAGGGGACACCCATTCCCCCAGTATAGGGAGGAACCTGCAAGGCAAGGGGAGCAGCACTGCTACCTCCACAGATAAGAAGGAACATGGACAGCAGCTCAGCACTGGCAGCATCCCCACCAGCCATTGCCTAAGCTTGCTAAAAGGGCTTCTGCAGATATAATTATCCCCCTGCATCTTTGGGATCAGGTAATTTATGCTCAATAGCAAGCCTTAAAGAAAATCTGCTGGCAGCCATTAACTCTGATGGAGCTCTCCCCAGGCTCAGGCAGCTATAGCTTAGGAACAACCTACTCAAAGCATTTCTAAGGGATGCAGTGCGAATGAAATGCAGGGATATGCTGGTCTCACAGCTCCAGCAGCACCATAAGCAAAAAGGAACAACCAAGCAGCTCAGCCCCTCCATCTCCCTTCACAAACACATACAGCCCAAGCATAAAGGTCACACAGCTTGCAAGCCTGCTCCAACTGCTGAAACATCAGAAAAAAACCCCAAACCCATGCTGCAGTAAAAGCACTTCCTTTCCCCCTACTCCTAATTAGTCTCATTAGCCATAGCAGGGTGTGCCCTGCTAAGTTTATAGGGACTGTGGTCAAATAAGCATGTTAGGGACGTGGCTATATAAAGGTGAGGCTTGTTTGCTATGTAAGCAATGGAAATGAGGTTAAGAAAGCTTGCTTTGGAGGTAGAGCTGTAGGCAAGAGGTATAATTCTTTTTGCTCACTATAGGTAATGTTAATGCATAAGTATGAAATGTACCTGGAAAAGATCACTAGGATTGCTTAGGCAGAGGAATGCAATGGCTGGAGGGGGTTTTGCTGCT
Source organism: Melopsittacus undulatus (assembly GCF_012275295.1). Classification (NCBI taxonomy): domain Eukaryota; kingdom Metazoa; phylum Chordata; class Aves; order Psittaciformes; family Psittaculidae; genus Melopsittacus; species Melopsittacus undulatus. The sequence goes on from NC_047557.1 coordinate 100,149,808, forward strand.
TATGCTGTGAGCAGAAAAATAGTGAGAGCAGAAAATGTGTCCCAGCCTAGGAGGGATTAGTTGGAAAGCCATCTAAGCCCAGACCCCTGCAGGACCCCCATGGCTGGGGTGTCTTTGTGTGTGCTGTGATGGAGCATTACAGCAACCAGAGGTTTAGAAACTGCCTCCAGATTTACTGTTTGTTATGACCTGAGGAAGAAGCTCAGGGCAGGGGAAAGGGTTCTGGAGATGCTTCTCTTAGGTCTGTGCTGATGGTGAAGGGTCTGAGGATGGGGTCTGCCACCCTCTGTAGTGCCTTGGTCAATGCATGGGCTGAGGTGTATCAGAAAGCTATGCAGATCTTCAGTGAATGCCAGGCTCAGCAAACTCAGCACCAGTGGTGGGTTAGCACTAAAGAAAGCTGGTTTGTATCCCCCATACACAGTTAAACCCTCCTGGATGGGGAAGAGGAGCACAGAACCGCTGTGTGCAGGGCTCCCCATTGCTAAAGAGGGGAAAAGCAGCAGCTTCAGCTGCCAGGTCTGAGCTTGCAGAAGCAAGGCTTTATTTTTAGGAAGCTTGCAAGGCAGGAAGGCAGCACAGTGTGTGCAGCCACTGGGTGGCAATCGCCATCTGGCTGGAACACCGAGCCAGCACCCCTGGGACCCGCTGAGCATCCTTCCCATCACCCCGCATGCAAATGCAGGAACATCTGGTAGCAAGGACTTATAAAGATAGCCCTCAGCTAAGCAAATACAGGAACACTGCCTCAACCAAGCTGTCATGTAGTTAAAGCTTCTATTTTTTTTAATTATTCTTTTTTTCAATGCTCATTTGCCTGTTGTAGCTCTCCCTGCTGCATCCTGCTCGGCTTTATTGCCTGTCTGCAGTGTGTGGCCCAGCGTGGTGTCAGTGCCCCATCCTGCTGGGGAGAAGCAGCCCTTTGATAAGAGATACTGTCCTTTCAAAGGTCTTAATTATCCTTAAAAGCCTCTGGATTACTCTCCCTGGCTGCTTTGAGCTCAGGATCCAGGCTGTGCCTGGTACTCAGGCTTGCCAGCATCCCAGGGGCACCCAGCAGTGCTCATGGGGGATCTCTGAAGTGCAGTCAAGGCGTTCATGCAATTCCCTTTTTCTCTCTGCAGGCTGGTTTGGGGTTAGGACCGAAGGACTGGGAAGGAAACCTGTGGTCTGGGAGACTGGAGCCTGCTTAGGGTGGGAGCTGGAGGCGGATTCACTGTGCTTCTGCCACAGGCTTCCTTTGCAACCTTGGTAAATGCTCCCATGTCCCATGGCCTCTGTTCACTGCTCAATGGGGACATCAGCAGAACCCTGCTCTGGAGAGGTATTATGAGGACAAGGGTATATGTGAAATACCCATAGTGCATAAGCTGAATTTCCAGTGATCTTTTTCATGTAGATTGCAGAAGACCACAGTTTAGACCCAAAGACCTGATGATTCAATCTACGTCTTAAACTGCAGCAAGCAGCAAACCACTGCTCAGACCTTTGGTCAGGTTGGGTCTACCCAGGTCCCCCGCTGCTACTTTGCCACCAGCATTATCTTGAAGCACACTGATAACCTCCAACCACCATCTTCATCCCTGCCTTGCAAAAGGGGTTTTACCCAACCAATGGCTCTCACAGCCCAGGCTGGTTTGGGGGAGCCCCAAGATGCTGGGTTGATGGCCATGGAGGAAACCAACCCTTTGGAACAGGCATTCTGCGCTGATATGAGCACAGCAACCTCTTCCCCCTCTCCCCAAACCACTGCCCACTGGGAAGGAGGTGATGGGAGAGCATCACTCTGGTGCCAGTGAGTAAGGCCCTGTGGTTCCCCTCTGGTTTTGTGGAGCCAAGCTCCATGGCTTGCGATGCTGCGATAGGTCCCAGGGCTCACCACTGCGGTCACTGCTGAAGAAATAGCTGCAGTGGTAACAGGCAGAGAAGCTGTAGTGGGCTGTGGAGTGAGGAGAACCAGGGCACTGCTACCATGGGAGAGCAAAAGGTACCTGGGACTGGGGCAAGAGTAGAGAAATGGGCCTTATGGAGAGGGAACAGTGGGGTGATGGTGCAGGACCAATGTCACCAGCGCTTATACAAGTTGAGTTGCTTGCGAGGAGGTGGGGAGACTGGGAGGGAAGGGTGGATGCAAAGAGGAATGGGATGGAAAGTTGGGGAAAGGGATGAAAAGAGCAGGATGTGACATCTGTGCAAGCTGCATCTCCCCTGGACTTGGATGGACTCACCAAAGGAGCAGGAGATCAACCTGATGCTGCCATTGAGGGGAGACCAGCACCTTACTTCAGTTTAAGGAAGGAACCAAAGGCTGCCAGACTTGCTTCTTCAGGGAGGTGATTAATGCAAACATCCTCCAGCACAGAGGCCAGGCTGCTGCCTCATTTTGCCGGTGGTTGGGTTCACCCTCCCATTGCCTTGCCACCCTGAGCACACAATGCAAGGCAGAAGATTGCCATCGGCTCGGTGACAAGAGCTCATTTCCGACTCGAAGAACAACATTAACCATAAGATCATCTTGTTCTTATTGGATGAGGACAATGAGGGAAGAATTTACCTAGGCGCGGCCTTCCCAGAAGGGGTGAAGCTGATTCCTCAGCTCCTGTACACAAATGCCCTGTTTCACCTGTTGGATTTCTCAGGCTAACCATTAAATAGGAAAATGCCTTTATAGCTTACAGGAACTTTGATTGCCGCCAGCATCTGCCAAAGATTCCAGGAAACCCTCTCAGCCTCTTTTATTGCATTTATTAAGTGCTGTAACTCGGTGCTGGTGGCACGTTTCGGGTGACTGTCTTAGGATATTAAAGTCCTGGGTTTAACCATGCAAACAGCCTAACAAGGGTTGGGCTGGAGAGATGTTCAGGCATGAAGGGACTCTGTTCTGCTGGTTTTCAGGCATGAATATACAGATACCCGGTGACAAGAAGCTGGTCTTTGGGCACCTCTAACCTAAGGATTTCAGTTGACAGGAGGTGGTTGCAGTTCTGGTTTTTGGTCAACACGAACACCAGATCCTTCCAGTTCACATCCAGATGGTACCATAGCTGGCATCAGCTTGTCGTGGCTACAGAGATGGGTCGACAGGAGGTGGTTGCAGTTCTGGTCCCCAGCCAACCTGGCTACTAGATCCTTCCATTCACCTCCAGGCAACGCTACCCTAGGTGGCATCAGCTGGTTGTGGCTGCAGAGATGGGAACCAGGAGCAACGTGTGGCTGAGCCACTGTGCCCATGTGGAAGTGATGGGCCCTGCTTCAGTTTCACGCAGGTGGAACCAAGAACAACTGGAGACACCAACACCGAAAGTCCTGCCTTGGTTTCAATGGTGAACCACACGGTTTTGTTGTATTGTTTTTATTCTCGGGCCAAAAATTACTTTGATCTGGTTATTTCCCCCGAAACCATTGTGAATCGGTGCTGAGCCAATCGGAGCTGAGCTCCTCACCAAATATTCCGTTCTTCCCTTTTATGGTCATAATCGGGCCTCTCCAAAGTAAAAAACAAGGTGAGAATGGGCCCATCGAGATGTGGTCGGTTGGTTCCACATGACAGATTGTCCCGTGATCTGCTCCCATCAGCACACCACAGGGTCAGAAAAGGGGAAAAAACTGATCGGACAGAACGTGATGACGTTTGTGGGCTCAAAGAAATGGAGTTCTATCAGGCATCTGAGATGGTGAGATACAGAAACCATCAGGGGATGTGCTATTCTGTACCCCTACCGCCTGTGCTAATGAAAGCCAACTAACTGAAAAGACTATTGAGCACCATGGCTGATACAGGCTGTGGTTCTGTAAAGACTTCAGAGGCTTGGCCTTGAGTTGGACCCATGCTGCTCTTGTTCTCCAACTGACATGGAGGAAAAGGCTAATAGAGAGAACTCAGTCCAGTTGAGGGAAGGTCTTTGTCTTCCCACCCATAATCATGGAAGCAGATTGACGGTGATTTCTGTTCATGGATAGTAGACAACATTTACAGTCTTCAGCCTTTGAGGTGAGTTGGGACTGCAACACCTCATGCCCACATCGATCAGTTCATGTTCAAACCCTGATCTGAGGTTTGTTTGCAAATTCACATTGCAGGTCCTGGCTGACATACCCCAAAGGTCAAATCCCACCTCTAGGTGCGAACCCAAACCTTCCCAGAACTGAAGATATTTGGATATTCAGATGTTTTTTCTGAGCTTCTTTCTCCTGCTTCCCAACCAAGTACATACACATTAGTCTTTGCCCATCTTATCCTGCAATTGAAAGGAGGCAGATAAGACACGTAACTAAGAAGCCGTAAAGGAAACCACTTTCCCACTCCAACCTTGAGCATCTTTCCTGGGGGACCTTTAGGGAGCACCAGCTTTTGTTCCCACCAGTGACAGGATTTGCAATTATTGTGTCTTTTTGCGTGGGATGAGCTAGCAGAAGCTGTCATGAAGAATCAAGGACCCAAACCCTGATCTCTGATCAGTGCAACTGCATCAGATCCTGACGTGGGTATATACATCTCAATCCACCCACCGGTACTTACTGTGCAGCTGTGTGTTCTTGCCCTTCAAATGGTGCGGAATATTTCACAAGCGGAATCTCTCGTCATGATTTGTGACTCTTTTAATTCCACTCTTAGCAGAAAGAGAAGCAAGTTACTGGAAGAGATAAAAAAAGGCTGCTTGAAGCAAACTTAGAGCAACGTTTGGCTCCCGTCTCACCCAAACCTTAGTCTGGGGCAGCCCTGTAAGACAAATGAGCTCCCAGGGAATGTGTTTATTCCAGCACCCCAATGTATTTACTCACAGTAATCATACTGAAGACACATCTCCCCACATGAGCACATTCAGGTATTTGGTTAGAAGGCAGATTCGTTGGCCAAGCAAGAAAAAGCAAGTAGTGTCATTTAAAGAGGATTTAAAGAATATCACGTTGGGCCCATGTTGAGTCTCTATCGTATAAAACCCTCCAACCAAAGTAAGAAATTTGGTATTAATGAGCAGGGGAACAGCCTTTGAGTTTCATCACCCCTTCTAAGGCAACACTGTCACCCCCAAAGCTGTGGAGGAGATCTCATTTCTCTCATGCGCTGCTTCTGACAGCCCCGTCATGTAAAATTAGAACATGGGAAGTTTCAGGAACAAATGTGCTTCAGTAGCAAGAAGAAGAAATTAGTACCATGGGGAAAATTTCCTCCCAGGCTGAAACTCTTGTCTTGACAAATGAAGAGAGAAATGCCCTGACGACTCAGAGGTGTAGAGAATGCAGAAGGATGGAGCAGATCAAGCTCCTAAATGCTCAAAGCATGCTTTCATGACTTCTATACACCAAGAGTTCCCAAGCAAGCCACTTATGCAGTTTCTACTTTCTAATTTCTACGTATCTGCTCATTAAAGAGATGCAGTGACAGGAGAGGTAGGAACAGAAGGAGCATTTCTGGGCATCCGAATCAGCCCCGAGACTCATCTGAAAAACCTGTGTAATGTCGCTGTATAAATTCATGAGCCTCTTCCTCTGGGGAGCTTTGCTTTAGTGCCAAAAGATATTGCAGAATTGCAGCAATCAGAAAACAATAAAGAGCTTGGGAAAACGCTGATGAGAGAAACTGGAAAAATTAAGGTAGTTAGAAAGACAAATGAGAAGGAATAAAATCCAGGTATTAAATAATTGGTGGGAGGAAGGAGATAGATTAAGAGCTGTTTTCATGGCTTATGCTCCAAGCACAAGGAGCCATTAGATGAAAGGAATAGATGGGAGATTAAATCCCCCCCCCGCAATGGGCAACGCTTTAGCTTGGCAGAGGTAATTAGACTGGGGAGCTCACTGCCACATGTCCCTTCAGATGAAGCCACCATCTGAAGGGGTTCATGAGAAAGACAAGAATACCATGTGCTACACTATTAACAGTAATAGCAGCACTGAAAGGGCTTTCAGAAACTGATCCTTCTCCCTGCCTCTCTTGCTATTTTCCTTTAAACATCTGGAGGGAAGCAGCCACTGGACCACAAGGCTGAAGCAAGAAGTTTGGTGAAGTCTTGATATTAACTAAGAGAGACCTCAACCCCGTTGACATCCACAGGAGTCTTCCCTCTGAGCCTTGACCCACCATATCCTGGAGATATTGAAAGTAAACCTAATCATTGCCCCCTGAGGATGACCTTAGCTCAATAGGTTTCTGGTAATCCAGCATCGTGGCAGCTCATTAATGTTTAACTCCAGACTGGGGGGGTTGCTGCTGTCAGTGCGCAGGGGAGGTGATGTTCCTACTGAGCCCTGATAAGAGATACCACATCCTACAATAAGGATTAAATAATCAAGGATTAAATAACAGCAACACCGTATAGCTACTGGAGGTTTATGGCCTGACTTGCACACTCTACCCCAGGTGGATATAATCTTATGCAACAAACCGTATTCAAGAAGCAAAGTGAAGGTACCTCATTGCAGAGCTGGTCTAACAAAACCAGAGGGAAGCGCAGGTGGTTTCTCACCGCTTTAGGATGAGTTGTACAATGCTTGGGTTTTTTCCCCCCACAAATCTCCATCTCCTGGAGCCCTGTTGTTACAACAGAATTGTTCTTCCTTTTTTTGAAAAACAAGAACTGCAAAGACTCTCCGAATGGAGAGACTGAGACACAAAAGGGCACTTTTTTTTCCTGCAAAGACTGCGCTTTTGAACGCGAGTTTCCTGACTGACTTGTGGCATTTCGGGACATTTTGATTTTGTGCATAATTACTGACCCTGTCCAAAGCAAGATGACCTGGTGGGCAGCAAGATAAAATAGCTGGGAGGATTAATCATGCCTCTTTAGTTGTGCCAAGGTTCTTAAAGTGCTTGACCTCTGGTAAGCAAGAGCTCGAAAGCGAAAATAAAAGACAAGACAAAGGTCACTTATTGGATGCTGGGGGTGGTGGAATGTGCTTGGCTTTCACAAATACTCTCCCAGAAGTTTTATGAATGGCTCGTCAGACTTCTTGGCAGCTCCCACGTCCCCAAAAGGCCTCGAGCATCTGTGACCGATCCAGATCCATCGCATGGGGATCCCAAACTGGGAATGGCAGCTCAGGGGTGTCCCCATCCCTGCACTGCAGGTTGAAAATGAGATTTCCTTGCCATGTCATTGCAGACCCTCCAGGTGAACAAGCATGTCTAAGGGGACAAGGGGATGGCTGCAGTCTGTCATGTTCCTCTTCCTACCTCTCCCAGCATCAGGAGGTGACATTTGAAAGAGAACAGCCCAAACACTGAAGACCTTGACCGTCAAAGCTGCACTGCAGATGTCCTTCTCTAAACAGGTTTTTTTTAGACCAGAAGCAGCGTCTCAAACTGTTTCTTCCTCCTTTCCTATAAGTTAAAAAAAAATAGAAAATTCCTGGAATTTTAAGTTCTGGTTCACTGGAATAAATGCTGAACACATAAACCACAGCTGCCTTGCAAGTGGCCATGGGGCTACAGTTTTAAATCTCATCATGTTTCGAGTTTTCCTCATCACTGGTCTCATCAATTTGCCTTAATAGTAAAGACCAGTTTCTGAGCAGCTAGCAGTACTCAGAATTTAAATCAGATTTTCTCCTCTGTTATTCCCCTCTCTCCAATCAGCAAATGTTTTTCTCTAGAGCAGGAGATAATGTGGCACTGTGCATGGTTTCTACCACTGCCTTGCAGGCAATGGTGGCCAAAGGATGCAGCTGAAGCAAGGTTTTATACATGGGGTGGTATTTTTCCCCAGCTTATAACCCACGAGCACCTATAGGTGTGCCTGATGGTGATCACAGCATTTGACCTATCTCCTGGGGTACCACTAGGTCTGGCTTGGAGATAGGCTTGTGTGCAAGACCTGCATGTCTATCAGCTGGTCCAGGGCTTTGCCTTCATTTTCAGTGGGTCTCTTTCTGCCGTTTGAAAGGTTTCAGACAGAGCTAGTGTTTCCTCAAGCCAAAACTAGGCTTTAAAATGTCCTTGTCTAAATGCCTTATTTCAAGGTGCATGCAGATTGGTGTACCAAGGACACATCCTCCTATGGCTGGCTCAAGCCAGCAAGTAGAAATGCTAATAAATTGAGGGAAAAGAAGAAATCAATGGGAATAGGAACTCAGAAGTGTCACGCACTTTGGTGTAGCTGTGTTTAGTAAATGGCTACCCAGCAAGATGCTGAAAATCTGTTTCCCTTTGAATTAATTGGCCCTGCTCCTGATTTGAGCTGCACAAGCATCCTTTGGTGGGATGCAGGCACACTGCTTACAAATCCCTTCCCCGATGCTCTTTAATTGGATTTGGGGTGGGATTTTGCAGGCTCAACCACTCCCTCCATGGAAACATCAGCCCCCAAGCAGGATGGATGCTGATCAGAGCTGTTTGCTCACTTACAAAGGACCTTCACACACCGGTGGGGTTCGCATTTCCCTTCCTGGGAGGGCAGACGAGCTGATGCGGAGCGCACAGAGCTGGTATTGCACAACACCAGGACAGCGCCGGCTCCCAACCGTCAGGGCTGGAGGGGAGGACGTGCGAGTTGGTGCCTTTTGTGGCCCCCGGGGTCTTTTTATACTTTTAGAGAAGTTGGGCTCATCCTAAGTTCCTCTCCCACAGATTGTTCCTGTTGTTGTTGCTGCTCCGACCCCGCAGATCATGTGGCTTGGTGTGACCTGGACGCAGCAAAGACGGGCGCCGGCGGCTCCGGGTGCCCCCCATGCATGGAGGGGACAGTGGGGACAGAGGTCCCTCTGGCTCCAAGCTGGGTGCTTTGCCATCCTTCTCACTCTTGATCTGTTCCTTCTTTGAACTTGGTCCCCCTTTAGCTTCCGAAATGTGGAGCGTTCTCTGTTGCTCTACCTTGGAAGTGAATTGGGAGCGACTCTGGCTCTAGGACCCCGAAAAGCTGGTGAAGGTAAAGAAAAAGGGTCTTCTTTCTGCCTGAATGCACTTAGCATGAAGGGAAAGGTCATGTATAAAGATTAAGCTTTTCCACACAGCTCCTGGGTCTCCTTCAACTGCTTCATCACAACTGAGTTCAAACTCCCTGTTGTTTGGATGAAATAAAGCATCACTTATACACGAGACCGGGTTTGCTCAAGGGCTTGGCCAGGAAAGTGAGCTGCAGCCCTGCTTTAACCCATGTCTGGACACAGCCACCTGGCCAAATCCATACACCCCTGATTCCGGGGACTGCAGGATGGACATGGAGCTGCTCCAGCAGACACCAAGGTGGGGACAGAAGGGACAGCACCTATGTCCCCTGCTCATTGCTCCAAGGAGCATAGCTAGAGCCAGACTTGTATAGAGAGCTCCAAAACCCAGTGTGAGGACAGAGGCATTGCTGTAAAACGAGCCATTAAGCAGTCAATTGGGCATCTCATTGGGATGGGTGTGCAGCACCAATTCTCATCAATGATCTGTTTGGAGCTGCTATGCTCGGATATGTGCTCAGGTGCCTTCTCTGAGGCTACCAGCATCGGTGGGTCCCAGCTCCAGAGAGCAGCTTAAATTGTTCATGCCAGGGACTGGTTTCTGAATGAAGCGCATTGATTCACAGCATAGATCCTGCTGCAAACCCTGCGTGCAGGGAGCAGCCGGTGAGTCAAACAGGCAGGCAGGTACCTCAGTTAATAATGGCAAATAACAGTGAGACTCTGACCATGCCATTGCTTTTATGGCTGGAGCACATGGGAAAGGGCATTGAGGTTTGCAGGGAGGAGGGAGAGAGCAGGGGCAGAGCCAAATCAACCCCGAATGAAAAAAACCTATGCAATAAAAGGTGATGGGGCTTGTTTTCTCCATCACAAATAGGAGCTGGTGATGGAGATGCTCTTGCACAATGCATGCTCTAGCTCGTATGTTGCTGCAGAAGGCAGCAGACACCACAAGCCCCAACCAGGATCATGCACTTATCTCATTAACAAGGCTGTTAGAGCCATGTGAATTTCTGACAACAAAAAACCTCATGGAAAAGTCACAAAATCATCAGTTTTATGACAAAAGTCATAAAATCATCAGTTTGGTGGTTTGGAGCTAGAGGCAAGGAAATGGGCCTTGGAGAACCAGTCCCTGCTTGCAGAGCAGGGGTTTCACTGAGTCCTCGAGACTCTCCATCCTATGAACATGCTGGAAGTGCATCCCAAAAGCCAAGCAGAACTGCCTCCCAGGATGGTTAGAGCCCTCCTTCTCTAGGCTTCGGCTCTGTTTTCTCCCCCCCAGTAACACCCAGAACCTTCAGCCCTTCCAATGGTGAAACAGCAGCGATGCTTTTGAGGAAGTGGTTTCTCATGGCCCTAAAACTTTCTCTGGACAGAGGAGCACCCTGAGGCAGGACTGATGGCTGGCACCCATACACTGCCGGTAAGGCTGGATCCAGCCTTGGGTACCCTGCCTGCAGAGAATGGAAGAGAAGGGCTTCTAAATTCCATGGGGTTAACCATTTAAGGTGGAAAAACAGGGATTTTAGCAGCACTTCTCCTCCACAGGGAGGACAGCATCCGAACTGCAGCAAGGAATGCATCATTCCGCCTGCCCAGGAAGTGCAACATCCTGCCTGCAGCAGGATGGAGCAGGAAGGCTTCTAAATTCCCTGCTTTCTATCATTTAAAGAAAAATTGAAAAAAGTGTTTTCCCACCTTTTGAGGTTGAAATCATGGAGTTTAGAAGCCTTCCTCCTCCACAGGCAGTGCCCTTTCTCCATCCATGTTCCTGCCTTTACAATTCGTGGGATGCTCATACCTAGCAGGGATGCGAGGTCTCACTCACTCCCACTCTGAAGACCATCCACCATCCCTCTCCCAAGCTTCCAAATGAGGCTGGTGCTGGGGAGCAGGCAGCACCATCTCCATTAACTGGGACTACTGCTGAATTCTGGGCTCCTCCATCACTCATGGCCATGGAAATTCCCACCTGCTCATGTATATGTATACATATATATATATGTATTTATTTTTCTTCCTCTAACAACTTAGTATGTGGTTTTCACAGTGACTCAGTACAGGTTCTGAGCAGCCCTGTGAGCAGAGCTGAGCTCATGTCAGACTCTGGTTTTAGTCAATCAGCCCTAATTAATGCTGACTGTAATGGTTTTCAATGGCTGTGTAGTCTTCCTGTTCATGCATAAGAATATTTCCACTGTTCACTTTCCAGTCTGTGGTTGTTATTTCTAGTGAGATATTTTCCCCTATGATCCTCATGTGCATTTTCCAGAAGGATTTGAAACTCCTAATTTCAGAGACTGACTTTGCTTTCTTAAAGTCATCTCTTCTTTTCACGAGCCGCGCTGCTATATATATATAATGAACAGAAAAATGTATTTTTCAATAGCAACAACCAAGAATAAGCAGCTAAAAAGAAATCTGTACAGTAAACAAGCCACTTTTATCTTAGCTCTGCCTTTTAGTTATACTGGGATTAGGATATCTGAATTTTTATAAGACATGAGAAACGTTTGTAGCGGTGAAATAATTCCCAGTCTCCCTATAGAATCCTCGGTACAAACATCCACACTTTGAATGATTCAGAGGGTTGTTTTGGGGGTGGAATTGAAAAGAATCCACAAAGAGAAATGTTTTCAGCCCCTTGAAGTGCAGAGGAAATATTGAACATAAGCAGAGGGAGCAGTTTGGCTGGGTAAGTGCATGGCACAGGGGAGCACACGATTCATGGCAGGCGTAAAGGAATACACAGTGGATTGTCCCTGTGCCTTAATGGCTCATATAAATAGATGAGGCTCTGCTGGATTTGTTATTGGTGAGCTTAATCTTGTCTCAAGGAGCCTTTGGTGCCTATGGAAAGTTTATGTATATTGCCTGTTAGAGTGCAGAAGATTTAACAAGCTTATCATAACCTGGGGGAGGTGTTATTACATGATTGATGCTGTGCTATCACTGGATATATGGCCCTACTGCACTAGTAGCCCTACTAGTCCGGCTCTCATGCCATCCTCTTTGGTGCCAGAGGTGAAGCACAAAGACATGGCAAAGCAAACCCGAACCACAGCCCCAAGGCTTCGAGCATCTTGTGCTATGTCCTGGCCGGAAAACCGGTCGGAAAATGAAAATGAAGTTTCCCTAACCAGCAAAACTGCTGCAGTGAGGATGGTAATTTTAGGTGATAGCTCCAGCCAAGCAGAACCACAACTGGGCTGTCCCCCGCCTTCGAGCAGCACCCGCTGTTCTCTCACCTCTCTCTAGCGTGTTTCCTGCCCTCACCCAGCCCTGGTGAGTTCTGGGATGGTTTTTGCAATTAATCCCCAGCTTAATCCTATCCCATGGGATGAGAGAGGGGCGAACACCATGCCCAAACCCTCTGCCAGCACCCAACACCATGCCCCAACTCCCCATCAGCACCCAGCAAGAGGGATGCACATGGTCAGTACAAGGTGCTCCATGCACATACAGCTAGAAAAGGGCTCCATTACTTCAATGTGAAGCTTTTCCTTTCCCCTGCTGTGGCTTCTTGCATGCAAGAAAGGGCAAAGCCCTTTCTCAGTAAAGCTGTGGCTCTTGGGGGAGGATTTTGCAGGGCGGCCAGTGCAGAGCTCTCTCCACAGAGGAAAGGAATGGGGAAACATTCCTGAGATGCTGCCCTGAGAGGCTGAGCTGTTTTTCCTCTTACATGATTTGATTTTCTTTTCGGTTTTGCACTGCCTCATGGCTTTATGGGAACTCACGGGAGTCTTTCGGCACGGAGCATTTTCATTAAGGAACAAGAATCCTGTTTTCTTACACATCTTCCTCATCGCCAAAACCCAAAGGGAAGAAAGCAAATTATAACCCAAGGGACAGTGAAAACAGGTCTTCCTAAACACGTGTTTCTCAGCTTGCTGCTCCTCTCAACGGCTGCAAACAGCAGGCACAAACCGCTGTGTCCTTTGCAGAAAGGATGGGGCGAAGGCTGTCCCAGTCAGGGTCTGCAGCCCAGAGCAGCATCTCCAGCTCCATCTGGGCCATAAAATGATATTTTGTACATGGGGAAAAGCCAGAATCTCTGTTAGCCATCCCCACAACCCCCCTCACGTTTCCTAATTGCCTTTTTTGCAGAGGTTTATTATTGAGTAATGCCTATTTTGTTGAAAAATTGCACCATAAACAGCCAACGGGGAAGGAAATAAATAATTGCTAATAAATGTTGAAGTAGATTAGCAAACCAGAGAGGCCAAGAAAGAAAACATTTATTTTTTTCTTGGCTTGGAAAATAACTGCGGGGTTCTTGTGAAGATTGTATTTAGTGCAAACTATTCCAGTACCTTGCAGGGGAGTTAATGCTTTGTCATTTCCTCAGACTGGGTTAAAATGCTGTCTGACTCCTCCACGGTCTGCAGCAAGGCTGGAAAATAGACTTTACTTCTGTAAGACAAGGAATAGAAGTCTAAAACTGATGGGTTTCTGCTGAGCACATCGGGAGCTCAGGGTACAAGATGCAAAGGGCTCTAAAAGGCTCCGATGTTTGGAGATCTGGGAGTGTTTATTGGATCTCCAGAGTCTGGAATTACATAAGATAATGTCCAACTCAGTGATATTTAGCAAAAAATATGCTTCCAAAGCAAAGCCAAGCTTGTGAAGATAGAATTTAAAGCCTTAAATAAACTGTAGAAACATAGATAAGATTAAAATAGGGGGGGGAAATCTAATAATAAAGATAAAGGTGCTGTTATTCACAGCCTGTATTAGGAGTTTTCTGCATCTCTGATGCCCTGGGCTGTGCTTCCCCAGCCTGGAAGGAGACACAAGGTCTGAGTTGGCCAACACAACCCTTCAGCTTGCCCTTTGATTTAAAGACTCATTAACATCAGTGCAAAGCTGTGCTTTCCAAAGTGACTGCTGAGGGCTGTAAAAGTGACTTATGGAGAAGGGGAAAAGGGAGGAAGAGAGAAGAAACCCCACTCAGCTCTGCCCATGGACCAGCACAACCCCAGTGTCCTTCCCGGGGTGTTATCCTTGCAGAGAAAGGGCTGTTTCTGCAATGACCTCAGTTCTCAAGGTTCAGAAAGCTGCTATTTCCTTTTAACAATATGCAAAGAAATGGCCCAACACGAGCGACTCTAGCACAAATCCTGGGTAATTTTTTGTCCTTTTCATTTTCTCCTCTTTACGCAGCAGAAACCCATATTTCCTTGCTGTTGTACTGAAGAAATAAAAACCTCAAGAGCATAGAGGATGCAGAAATTAATAGCTAACCCTTCTCTTATTCCTCGTGGCTCCCCTAACTACTGCCAGCTCAACTTGTGGTTGAGATTACAGCGATAAATCACAAGCTGCTCTTTGAAATAACAGCTCTGATTTCACCCAGCGCGAGGAAGGAGAAGGACCAGAGGATTGTGCAAGGTCGGGGAGGGGAGGACAGGGCCATGATGGGCTCCCCTAGGCTTGGTGGTGGGTTAAGGGGACCTGACTAGGGCCACACGCCTTCGTGCAGGCCACTAGCCCATGGTTCATGGCTGGAAATAGAGGTAGATCTCCAAGTGCCATCCTTATAAAAGACTAGAAGGGTTGAGCATCCTTTTGGTTAGGATGGGGCTCAGCCAATTTGCATGGGTTCTATCAGGCATGTGTACAACTACAGGAGGATGCTGAGCTGGAAATAAGCCTAGACCCATTGGATGGTGCAAGAGACCCAAACCCCCAAGTTTTCACCCCAAAAAGGAAATCTGTGCCTGTAGCATAGGCTTAGCTCCTCTGGTCCCCAAGAAGGCAGCCTCTTGCATTGGCAGTGACCCCAAAGAGCAAACATGAGTGATGCACAGAGGTGATACCCCACTAAATCCACTCACAAAAGCTACCATGCTCCCACATTAGCCCCGCTGAGCCTCCTCGAGGAGAATTAAACCCTTCAACACGCTCAGCTCTTCCGTTAACCCGGACCCAGTTTCACCTTGCATTTTGGGATCTTCTGAAACACCATGCCCCTATTTTTAGCCCATCTCTTCATCCCCAGCTGCTCTGGCTGTGAGACCCTCACAAGACGCCTGCGGCCAGGCTGTGTTTTTAGGTATTTATAGCCATGTCCATCTGTGATGGGCCAGGCTGGGTGAAGGCGCGTGTGGTTTGAGCATCTGCAAGCCAGGAGGAGAAACGGCTCCAAGGCTTTTTGGGCCATGGCTGGCACAAAATGTGGAAGTGGCTCATCGATCCTGGGCTCGGGGAGGGTTAAATAAAGAAAAGAGCCGCTATGGCCAGTGTGTCTTTTTGGGTGCAGCTGAGACCGAGCTCACTGGTGGGATGTGGCTGTGCAGAAGGAGGAACAATGGAGCAGCCCCGTGCCCAAACCCATCCGTGCAAAGCCCTAACGGAGCAGATGGGGAGGATACTGGGAGGTTTCTCCTCTCTTCTGTATCACTTATGTGTCTCATTCTGCACCTCCTGGATCTGCCACAGAAACCCCAGCATTGCTGTTGCCTTGCCATGGTGACATGGTGACTTGCTGACATGGTGGCATGGACTAGTGTGAAGTACCACTGCTCATAGCAGGGGCTTGGAACTGGATGATTTTAAGGTCCTTCCCAACCAAGCCCTGATGCAGCCACGGGTTCTGGGGCTCATTCCCCCCCATCTTTGCTCTTCCAAGGGGTACCCATATGAAGATGCACAACCCAGCAGAGCCGATGGCCCCATAGCTTCCCCTTTCTCAGAATACAGCATGATGCTTCTCCGAAAACAACAGCAACAACAGAAAACAGACCCTACAAAAAAAGCAATGTTGGAACTTTTACTTTTTTGTCCCTTTTTTAGGTGAGTTTTGCTGCTTTGCAGGTGGAATTTGGGAAGTTGTCACAGGTTTGGTAGCTTTCAACTTCGTGTTTTCACTTTTAAAGTGTGCTGCAGTGACTAATATCTGCCTGCCTTTATCACATTACCTTGCTCTGGAAATACCCACCAGTACATGGAAAATGATGAAAAACCATGTCCCAAGGAGCCTCTGATTGCCCTGAAGATCTCATGAGAGTCCCCAGGGGCTGTTGAGGGCCAGGAACCTATGGTGGGAGTGCAAGGACACCTTTACTCTGCCTCTGATACTAAGCAGCTTCTCCAGAGGTGGTGGCCAAGGCCAGTGATGCCCATAAGATTTGGGCATTGTTCATCTGACCTCACCAACACAGCTTCCTCATGACCCAAACCTCCATGGGGACATACAGCCACCAGAACTTCGGCCCCAACCCGATGGTGTGGGTTGCAGCCCAGCATCACCTTCATCATCAACCCAAGGGATGCCCATGAGGTCCTTGATGGAGTCTTAACCCAAAGAGCAGTCGCACTGAGCTCCTCAGCCCAAACCCCATCATTCACAGTGTCTCTGCTGGTATCTCATCACCCTACATATCTCACAGCATCCAAGCCTGCCCTGACCCTGACACACACACCGGAGCCCGGCTTTCCTTGCCGCGACGGCTGCTCTTCCCCTTGCCCTCCCCTGCACACTTCCTAGCCCAACACGAGTGTGTGCTGGTCTTCAAAGAGCAAAGCTCGGGATTTATAAATAAAAGAAATAAATACGGTCTTTTTATGTTCAAAATTAGCCCCAGGCAGACAATGTGTACGCGCAGTGAAAGACTTGGTTTCCTGTCTGTTTGTCGTGGCTCTTAACAAGCTTCCTCTGTATAACAAACCCGGCCGGAGGGCGGAAAGGGTAAGGACCGAACTGAAATGTGTGGAGTGGGATTGCACAACATCCCTGGCCACCGGCAGCCTTTAGGGTTCACAATCCCATAATCTGGAAGGGTTGGGGTGCAATGTCCTTTCTGCATTCACCTACCCTGTGTGGTTTAAGACCCCCATCAGCTGCAAGCATCCGCATGGGACTGCCGAGGAGGCACAGGCTTTGTCCCAGGATAGTTCTTTAGATCCACAAATGAGTCATTTGATTTCTTGACCAAAAGTATCTTCCTTCTCAACGCATGGGTCCAAAGGAAGAGCAGGACACCATCTGCACCAGGCACCATTCAGTGATGCTGCCCTTGGACCTGCAGCCAGCACCAATAGATCCATAGCCTGGAGGATGCCTGGGAGAAGAATCCCTGCCGGGAGTGTGGGAAGAGCAAAGCCAGGGCTGAGAATGATGATGCAGCGTTGTTCTTGCGGTATTTCTGGCCCAGCCAGAAGTGGGAAGTATCAGAAATCTCATGAGGCACAGCTTGGCCTTGTGAGATTTCCAGCTATTTTGCAAACCTCCCGAAGCCTGGATTCATCTCTGACCTGGTTTTCTCCATCTTTCTATTGTTTATCCCTGTGAAACACCCTTTCACCCTAAGGGGAAGTCTTGCTCTGCCTCATCACCCCAGTGCAGGTACAAGAATGGGGCAGGAGCACAAGGGTTAATGTGCCATCACACCCTGGCACCTCCAGCACCAAAAATTAGAGGGAAAACAGAAAAGGATGAGCAGTACAATGGCATTAGTAACAGCAGCAAAGAAAGAAGTACATCTCTTATTCACTGGGCTACTCAATAGGGCAGAACCCCCCCCTCCCCAGCCCTGCAGCTTGTCTGGGACCTTATTCATTGAATAAACGAAGTGTGTGATGGAAGAGAAGTTCCCTTGTTCATGGATAACTGTATTAAATGTGTCCCTCTGCACAGGGATGTGTCCTGCTATTCCCAAGCTCAAGTCCCACACTCATGCTCAGCAAGTTGGGGCTGCAGGAACATGGGACACAGCCACCCAGAGCATCCCAGTGTTGGGCCAAGGGAATCCACGCTCCCAGAAACCAGCATAGCAGCTGTAATGATAGCTCCCCTCCATCAGAACACTTTTATTTCCTTCAGGCCCAAACAGTTGGTTAAAATGCCTGTTCTGAGTTTTGTTGGGGATGGGCAGAGCCTGAAAATTGCAGAATTGAAGATAAATGAGAGAAGAACGTTACGTTATCTTCACTTTCCATTCTGAAGTTCAACGTGGACAAAGACAAATGAGCCCTTTGATCACTTCTAGCATGCATCCGACGGGAAGCTCATCCTGGAGCTGATACCTACAGTTTCCCTTTTTCCTACCTCCTTCACCTCCCGTCTCACCCGTGCTATGCACGCAGAGGAACGGATGAGGCTGCAAACACTCCATTTCCTCTCCAGCTACAGTTTTGCCTCTCATGAGCAATCCAGCCCAGAGACAAAGACAAAAAAGCAGCCCTAACCCCATCAGTGTTAAGCAACCAGCATTCTTGGGGTGCAAAGCCATTGTTTTGCAGGCTGCCCCACTGTGTTCAATGGCTACAACAGTCTCTCAAAACTGGGGACCTATGGAGCCATGCACTAAGGAGTTTTGCAGCAAGTCAATGCACCCTGATACCTCTTCCCAGAGCTACTCTGATTCCCCTGCAAGAGAGGGACCTGCAATGGGATCCAGCAACGGGTGCATCTTGGCATGTACAATGTGTTGCACCAACCTAACTGAGCAGGGATAATTCATTCAGGTGGTCCTGGAGACAATCCCATTGCTCCTGGAGGTCCCAGGAGTGCTATTATCATTGTCAATGGCATTTGCCTCAGTGCCTCAGTTCTACCTGATTTCAGCAGCTCAATTCCTGCAAATCTGTTCAGCCCAAAGAGAAGGCTGTGTGGAAACCTCAGAGCAGCTTCCAGGATCTGAAGGGGGGCTATAGGGATGCTGGAGAGGGACTCTTCATCAGGGACTGTAGTGATAGGACAAGGGGTAATGGGTTCAAACTTAAACAGGGTTAGATACAAGGTTAGATATGAGGAAGAAGTTCTTTACTGTGAGGGTGCTGAGGTGCTGGAACAGGCAGTGGTGAATGCTCCATCCTTGGCAGTGTTCAAGGCCAAGTTGGGCAAAGCCTTGGGTGACATGGTCTAGGGTGAGGTGTCCCTGCCCATTACAGGGGTTGGAACTGGATGATCCTACGGTCCTTTCCAACCCACACCATTCTGTGATTCTATTAAACAGCAACTCTAACAATAGAGATGATGAAGGAGAGGCCAAGGCACATGCTCAACCCCACTACTAGACAGCAGCGACTCCACTCACAAGGAGATGCGTCTTGACAGCTTACAGGGGTTTTTGCCCTCTGCATTCTCACTGACAACCCTGAGAAAGATGAAGCAAATGAGGGGGGGGGGATTTGGGTCGATGCTGGTGCTGACAGGAAAGCAGCTCACGCCTGACTTGTTGCTCGAAGAGATGTAAATGAGCCCCGAGGCCACCACCCCAGCACAGTCCCGGTGCCATCAGTCACCAGGTCCCATCGAGTCACCTTTCCTGCCCAGACTTCTGATGTTTTAAAGCAGGGGCACCCCCATGCTCAGCATCCCATTGCAGGAAACCAAAGAGCTGATACCTCGATAAGAGCAGTGTGGTGCAGGTGAATTTCTTCCTGGCAGAGACCAAAATCCAAGCTCAGATGCAAGGCTCTGCTTGTCACCAGAAAGAATGGATCTCATCCCAGTGGTGTGGCTGATCCCAGCAGGAAAATTCCTTCTTGCCTCTTCAGGGAGCTTCGGTTGAGCAAACTAAATATTTATTTGATGGATTTTGCTTTTCTGCACACACGGGTTTTGTTTAATTTCTATCTATTTGCTTTTCAGAATCTGGTCTCGAGCCAGAATCCCTCTTCAAGTCTAGATGCAGTAACAAAAGCACACATTAAATAGCTGCACAAAGGGCAGGGGTCACAGGACGGGGAGGCATTTTCTCAGCTCATTTCAGTGAAACTCCAGGTTTTGGCAGCGCATCAGACTGAGAGCAGGTCTCAATGTGTGGGGATTTCTATGTTCTTTGTAGCTTTGTGGATTTTCAAAGCTTGGGCACTTGGTTTTCATAGGCAGCAGGGGTATTTTGGGGTCAGAAGAGTATTTCCAGCACCTGCAGCATCAGAAGCTGAAGGGTGTGATGGAAAGATGCTGGGTTTGGATGTGAAACAGCAGCGGAGCCGGCTGAAAGCAGCTCTGGCTCTGCCAGCCTCCTCTTTTGGCCAAGAATATATATATATATAAATGGCTAAAATTGCATAAAAGTACAGAATAGGAGAGAAATGATCAACTGACGACTATTTCTCATCTCAGTTAAAACCAGAGGCATGCTTAAGTCAGCTCAGATTGGATTCATAGGCAAAGCAATGGGTCCATGGGTCACCACAGGCACTATTCCCGAAAGCCAGGATTACCACACTGTGCCCACCTGATGGCTCAGGATGGATGCAAACATTCACAGTATGTCAATAAAAGAGAAAAGAAACGTTACACTTCATTCCCATCTCCTGTTTTAAGATCTGGCCCCACACTGAACAGCGATCACCTCTTTGGCAAGAGCTCAGCATCCATCCGTGGCAGCCATGCAAAATCAAGAGTGAATTATTCAATACCCTGGGCTCATTTCCAGCCTTACCTCCATTGATCGCCCCTGGGGTGATAAGGCACACAAGGGTTGTGATGTGTCAGTTCCTGTTGAAGGACTCCTGGAGATGAATGAGATCGTGATGGTGAAAGGTGATAACCAGTGCTGGCCCTGGATGATTCAGCCTTCAGCAAACAAACCTTCATGCACAGGCAAGGTTTTTGTTGGTCCTGCACTCAGAGTTGAATCACCATCATTGGAGGTGTTTAAAATCCATGTAGATGAGGCCCACAGTGACATGGGTTAGTGGTGGCCTTCGCAGTCCTGGAGTAAAGGTTGGACTTTATGATCTTAAAGGTCTTTTCCAACCTAGTTGTTCTATGATTCTATGGTGTTGCTGTGCAGAAATGCTCTGCAGGCTGCAGTCATGGTTTCTATCTTTAGAAACAGACTGCTCTAAACTCTACCAGTTTCATTAAAAATTAGGGTGAAATCCTCAGTTTTCTACTCAAGAGCCAATATCAAGACGAAGGGCCAGAAAAGACACAGCCACGACCAGCACAGCAACCCCTTTTGCCCAGCAGCTCTAACTGATGTCACTTTACTAGAAACATGAAATGATTTGTGAACAAGGCAAAACCAAGGCAAGGTTTTGTTTTCATGCTTCTGTTTTCACACCAAAGACTGCAAACCTGCAGTATTAGACCGTGACAATGAAAGGCAGTTTCAGACTCATGGCAATAAGAGCTCCAAGCTAGGATGGACACGAGCAAACCAGCTCAGGCAGACACATGCCTATTACTCAAAACCCTCTTTCAATGACTTCTCTACACTTTCTGGCTCATCCTTGGTGTGAGAAGCTTCACTCAGGAAGGCTGATTGAGGGGAAATCAAGTAGATGGGTTTCACCATTCACAGCAACCTTGGAGCACATCCTCCAGTGCTTCTTCTAAACACCCCAAACCATTGCCCTCCTCCAAAACCCATTTCCCCTGTATGGTGATATACTCCTGGCTCTGCAGAGCCAGAGGAAGGGGATTCCAGGGGATGACTGAGGGTTCGCACTGATCCTGCCCCACTTCACCCTATGGCTCAACTGGGACTCGATGTTTCTCCTGGGGGAGTTGCACACCGTGACTTTGACTGCCCAGCACAGCAACCTGTAAAGCCCCTTGGTTTCTCACAACCCACGGCAGGGCTATAATTACACCAGAATTTCCAGTCTCTTGTAGAGACCGAGAGTTCCCCACAATCCACCCCAAGGCTGGGCATGACAGGTTCATTTTCCCCTACCTTGCTTGGCCTCCTGCCTCTACTAAAGGAGACTCAACACCATCACTTGCTGTGGCCAGGAAAGAGGAACCAATACAGAGCCGTGCATTAGAGATGCTCTCAGGCTCATCAGGAGATTCCCCCTTCCCAGGAGTCACCAATGGTGTTTTCTGCCCGATGGGGATAACCTTCTCTCCCCTCCCTTCTCCATAGTCCACCTCTTGGCCACCATTCCATAAGGGATGGCCAATACACCCTTGAGCAGGTTAAGAGCATTAACGACATCCATGGAGAAGAGCAGAGCTGGGGACTATGAGCCACCACATTGCAGGCACAACCTCTGGTCCAGGCTGTCCCTCAGCCACTGGCTCCTTCCTCTCACAGGGATCTATTGACTAACATTGGGTGTAAGACCTGAGCTAGGTGGATATTTAGCAGGCCTTGGTATAGCACATGTTCACCATTCTCTGTTGACTCCCATCAGCTCCTCTGCTCCATCAGTAACGAATCTTTTCCTCCATCCATCCTCATCCCTCACCTTTTGATCTGCTGTTTGGTGGTGAACACCACATCCCACCTTCCCCAGCTTCCCCACCTTTCCCACCACAAAGCTCCTTCCTTTGGGCTCTCCTTGCCCTTGCTGGTGACACCACAAGGACACATTTCCCACTGCTTTTTCCTTCCTTGCCCTAAGTGCTATCAAATAGCCCTTCCTCCATCTGAAAGCACCCCAGGAGACAGAGCTGTGAGGCTTTGCCCATCTCTTTGTAGTGGGGCCCTATCTCAGCAGCACCCTGGGGAAGGATGTTGTGTTTAAGGTGATGGGCAATTACAGCAGAGAAAACCCCAGAGCAGGAACTTGGGTAGAAGCAGCAAAGCAAAATGGCAGATTCTAATTATTTGGGATTTTTTTGAAAGAATAAAATAAAACCAAACTCTTTTTACTTGGGCAGAGATGGAAAAACATAGAATGGTTCGGTTTGGAAAGGACCTTAGAGATCATCTGGTTCCAGCTCCCCTGACACCTTCCACTAGACAAGGATGCTCAAAGCCCCATCCAAGCATCTCCAGGAAGCTTGGCTTTAACTCTACCAGCTTTTATTCCATGCTACACATTTACATCATTTAACTTCAAAGGCAAAACTAATAAAGATAGAAGCTTATCATTGCGTTGATGCCTTTCGCACCCTGCGGACGTGTCCAGGGGCCAGATTTATCTCGGGGAGAAGTGGTTACTTCTCAAGAGAAATACAGAACAGAAAGATCCAGGCGAGGGAATCACTTGTTTCGAACCACCATGCTGGTTCCACAATACCTTGGTCCCCCCACCCCAGGCCTCCCCCAGGAGCTGCAGCACCAGCTCATGGGGACCTGCTCTGCACACAAATGGGGAAATGCTGATTTTGGTAGGAACCTCACCAGGAGCCTCAAGAAGTTTCGGGTCCCAGGGTGGGTTTGCACAGTGTTTTCCTAAGGTGCAAGGCTAAACAGGGAATGGGTGTGGGAAGAGAGCAGGGTTGAATGAGGAGAAGGGCACCATTGGTTTAACCAGTGGAGGTGACTTTGCTGGCATGGAGAGACCAAGGGGATGTATTATGGCTTCTGGACATGGCCACTGCAGCGTGGCACGGATGGAGACCTAGCTCCAGTGCACCAAGGCATCTGATTTCAAGGAAATGTGTGTTTTCTTTATGGTCTCAGTGAGCGGATGGGTTATTACCCAATTATAGCTCCAGTTTCTGAGCTGCAGCACAGCACCATGCTAAAGAGGTAGATTCAACCCCCAGTCACAGCCAGATCCAAGCACCACATTCAGATCAGCTGGAGGCCAGAACTGCTGTTTAAGGAACATCACTGACCTCCCCATCCATGTCTGCTCCACACACCTCTCTCTATCCAAATCATAGACTCATAGAATGGTTTGGGTTGGAAAGGACCTTAAGATCATCCAGTTCCAACCCCTGCCATGTGCAGGGACACCTTCCCCTAGACCAGGTTGCTCCAAGCCCTGTCCAACCTGGCCTTGAACACAGCCAGGAATGGAGCATTTACCACTTCTTTGGGCAACCTGTTTGTGCCTCAGCACCCTCACAGTAAAGAACTTTTTCTTTCTATCTGACTTGAATCTCCTTTGTTTAAGTTTAAACCCATCACCTCTTGCTGGGTCCTGCAAACATCTGCATGGCACAGTTACCTCCTGCAGCACTCAGCTTGCAGACAGAAGTCCCATTCACTTGCTTTGCTCTCCAGTGTTACGGAGGCTGCCTCTGCCATCTGCTCTCCCTCAGCTTTGAGTTACAGACTATGGGGGTTTTATGGCAGCTGAGCTCACAGTCTGGCTCAGCAGGACCCCAGTCAGCAGCAGAGCACAGCTGGATTCACAGCAGCAGCTCCCACACCTAGGCATTGTCTCCATCACTTCTTGGCTCACTGAGATGCAGGAGATGAATCACAAAACTCCCTTTGAAGAGCATCAGAAGAACCACAAACTGCAGCACACTGGAGGCTGATACTATTGAAATCCACAGCCTACTT
This sequence comes from Melopsittacus undulatus, assembly GCF_012275295.1. Lineage (NCBI taxonomy): Eukaryota > Metazoa > Chordata > Aves > Psittaciformes > Psittaculidae > Melopsittacus > Melopsittacus undulatus. Next base: position 100,173,849 of record NC_047557.1, read on the forward strand.
ACTCCATCATTCATACTCAAAATCATTCATTGTAAGGCACTGGCACAGGGTGCCCAGAGAAGCTGTGGCTGCCCCATCCCTGGCAGTGCTCAAGGCCAGGTTGGACACAGGGGCTTGGAGCAGCTGCTCCAGTGGAAGGGGTCCCTGCCTGTGGCAGGGGTTGGAGCTGGATGTGCTTTAAGCTCCCTTCCAACCCAAACCAATCTGGGGTTCTGTGATTTGTGGTTCTCTGTAAAACATCAAGCACAGGTAAAGGAAGCTTTACATAAGCCACGTGAATTATGCTCTCAAAAGAGCTGGATCAACTTTTCTGAGCACTCAGCTACTCTCACACAATAGGGAGGGGGCACAAAAGGAGGAAAGGGATTGATTCTCCACCTTGGATTGGGTTTCTAATTGCCACATTACAAAACTCTCTTTGTGCATCAGCCTGAAATGCCCTTTTGCCTCTTCTCATCTTCTTCCCATCAGTAGAACGCCCTATCAGTTCTAGGGCCAGGTCAAAGTTTTTCCATGTTACCCTTCCAAGGAGCAGCAAAGGCCCAGATTACCTGGTACACACAAACTGACTCTGTATTACAGTTCCAGACACTTGGCTGCATCAGGGTGTTAGTGTTATTACAAGTCAATCACACGCACTAAAACCAGGCTCAGAGCAGGACACCCCATCTAGGTGCATGCAAACTGGAGGGGAAGGGAGGGGATTTCAGCCTGGACCTTGGTTTCACAGGCTTGGTCTCATAAATACACCCAAAGCTCTGACAAACCAACACAAGCATCACCGAATTTTGCCTCTTCTCTGTGTATTTTGGCAGCTGTGGCTTGGATGGAGCCTGTTTGCATGACCTTGTGCCTTCTGCTATGGCAAAGACTCGCAGGAGGAAGGGGCCATCTGTCAAAATGGATGCAAGGAAATAACCGTCTGTCACGCTTGCTGGAGCTTGGGATCTCCTTTTCCTCTGCATGAGACCTTTCTGTAGCCAAGTTTAGCTTGAGGAAACACAGGCTGGCTTCCTCCCCAGGCTCAGACCCAGCAGCTTCAGCATCCTCATCCTCTGCTCTTCCCATTGCCCTTTCTCTTTTTGGACAGTCCTGATGGAGCAGGGATGCTCACAGCTGATGAAGTGCCTTTGAACCATCCCTCTCCTCCCATTGCCTGCTCTGGTCTGGCTTTGAGCACTGTGGTTTGACGCATGAACCAAGTCATGGCCGTGTAGGTGGCCATCCAAAGCAAGTGTGAGTTGGAAGTGCCACATTGAGCACTCACACATCCCTTGAGGTCCACCAAAGACAGCTCTGGATGTGTTATCCTTCCTCTCCTCCTTCACATGCATCCCAGAGGTATCCTTGGTGATAAGACCACCAAAGGGGACACAACCACTTTGGAGATAAGCCCCCATACCTCTCTCTTGCCTTCCCAAAGGCAAGGCAGGAGATGTCCCTATAGTGATGACCATGCAGAGGAGGTTGCTTCCCATATTACAACACGCTCACAGGAAGAGCCTGGAGATGCTCGCCGTGGACAGGCTGCTGTGCTGAAATGGGGCATTGAGCAATCAGTGCTGGAAACCCTGGTGTCTAGAAATAAAAGCGACTGTTTGTTTTCTAACGCCTATGGGGGCCAAGCAGCCCCAGGTTGGAGGAAGCAGCTGTAGCTGGTGCATGCTGTATGCCCCAGCAGTTCAACTGTGAGCTGGGACCGTGGTCATCTCTGGGTGCAGAGCACTTGGCCCCCAGAGATGGATGGAGGTACCTGCAAAGCCTCTCTGCTTTTCCAGGTTGAAATGGGCTAGATCTTAGTAGTTTTAGCTGGGACAAACTTCACCTTCCTTCTCCCCAGCCCAGCAAGCCTGTTCTCCATGCACATTTGTCACCAGGTAACTCCTCACACTGTATTTCAAGCATGTGGGAGGAATGGGTAGAAGCTGGTTGTATTCAAAGGCGTTGAATTCTGCTCCCAAAGCCACATTCAGTGACCCTTCTTGTGTTTGTTGAAGGGCATGTCATGGAAAACTACTGAAGCACATTATGAACACTGATAACAGGGCAGGGCATAACCAGGGTTGTGTTCTCCCAAGGACAATGCTTCATGCCTTGAGTCATGACAAATCTCAGAAGTAAGGTTGGCTTTGAACCCAAATAACACCCCAAGTCAGTGAACAAAACATCAGGTTGGGGCTGCAGTGTTTATCAAGTCGTTTGCAGCACCCAGAAATCAAAGCATTAACACCATGGAGTAGATGTCTTTATGCTGGAAGACCTTAGAGAAGGGATCAATAGAAAAGTCACCCATGTTGTCTGCCCTCCATCCTCCTCTGATGGCTGATACAAGGATTGGTAAGCACACTGCTCCATCCCAAGCACTCTTGAGGAGAACCATGTATCTCCTGCAAGCAAAGGTCACTCTTCCTCCATGGAAGCCTCCTTCCCATGAGAAACTTCTGCTCTGCCCTTCTGCTCCTGAAGGCAGGAGATTGCTATGGGCATGTCCCAGAAAGTACATTCCCATGTCCACAGGGATTGCAGCCATCTCCAGAGGAGCAGCAGGATCTGGTACCTGGTTTGGCCTCCCCAGGAAGCAAGGAATCTCTACATCAGGCAGGAGTTTAATGCTATTGCGGCTCCAACTCAAATACATGCTCAAGGTATGGAGACCACATTTGGGCAAGCAGCACACATTCTGGGGAGGACAGCCTTTGGTCCTCTCATTCCTGCTGCCCAGGATGATTAAGCACAGAGGATGCAGCCTGTGCATCCCCAGGGTTTGGAGGCAGGACCCTCAGATGCAGACACGAGATGCTCTTAGTGCTTGCCAACGGATAAGCCATTGATGAAGAAGCGCCGACACCAGGCACAAGGTTTCACTTCAGTGAAGTGATAGAGAAGAACCCAAGTGAACAGAAACCAACGAAAGTATTTGAGTCCCAGTCACCCAAAACCACTGAGACTTGACACAGATGCACTGTGCAGCTCACCCAGGGCCAGGCGAGGGGCAGGGATGGGGTGAGGATGCTCCTGGAGACCACCAGCACCAGGTTCACAGCCAAGGCAATGGGATCAGCAGTGTCCTGCATGCCTGGCCAAGGAAAAGCAGGAGACGTGAAGGAATTCCTCCTGGCTTTGACAAACCTGGGCCAGAGCATCCCTCTGAGCCACCTGGTACAGCTGCCTCAAACCTGCTCCTATCTGATGGAGTATCTGGTCCTTTGTGAGTAAGCATCAGCCTTGAAGGCTTCTCCCATAATGGGACAGGTAACACCCAACACTGCAAGTCCTATCTGAGCCCTGAGCAAACAATGGGACCCTTTCCCACAGTAATGCACCCCACTGCATTATCCTTCCTGCATCCCACCTCTGCCACATGATGCTGTGCCACAGTTTCCTTTCCATTCCCTCTCCACCCACCAGTTGTCTCCTCTTGGACATGGCTTGGAAGTTGTTTGGGATGGGAATGATGCTGTTGGCTTTATGGAGCAAGGCACTAAAGGGACCCAGACTGAGCCCTGGTCTCTGTTGGTAGCACTAAATACAAGGGGTGCAGCTGCATCCAACAGAAGGCACCTCTGCTCCCTGCTGCTTTTCGTGGTCTTGGGGTGGAAATTGAAAGAGCCCTGAGGATGCAGCACGTGGCCCCAGGCAGCTCAGGATGGTGGTTTCTGAGGAAGGACTCACACCTCAGAACATGTAGGGAAACCGCAAGTGGCATTTATGGTGTCCCAGCCTGAGCCCATCGTGCGCTTCACAACAGGGCATGCATTATTCCAGCACAGACCATAGCAGGTCCTTGCTCCCACTTCACCCATGGTGGGGTGAGTCTTCCTCATGCTCTGCGGGAGCAGCAAAGCCTGGGACAGGATTAAACCCCATAGGGACACTGTGATGGTCCTCAGGAGCTGGGAAAGGCTGGGTGGAAATAGTGATGGTGCACATACAAGGTGCCATCTCCATCTCTGTGACCAAGCATCCCATAAGAGCTTAAAGGATTTGGGCACTTACTGCCCTTAGTGTCCTGGTGCATCATCAGAAATCTTTGTCTTCCCCATCCCCACTCACAAGCACCAAAGCCACATGCTGTAATGCCAGAAAGGGATGTACACAGGGGAAGAGGCAGGACTAAAAGCATCCCACCAACACAGCCGGGGCACAGAGCATGTATCAGCCATAGAGAAGGCTGCTCATTGTATAAATACCTTGAACTGCAGGGTCCCCCCCTTAATCCTAAAATATAACCATAAAGTTCCACCTGGGTCTCCCATCTCAGAACACCTTTAAGTTGCTGTATGTGTGTCACGCTGTGCACCTACTGTCCCTTGGACTGTCACCTCAGGGGCTTGCCCTAGAGGGATGCAGGGGGGTCAGCTTCAAGTCCCACAAGAGCTGAGCACTTCATTCTTTAGGGAGGCTTCACTGGGAAAACCAAGTTGCTCACCCAAATCACTTGGGAATCCTGCATAGAACAGCCTCATGGCAGATGTGAGCTGTGGTTAACTCAACTCAAGTCAACATGTGTAAAACACCTTAAATGTGCCCTCCCCACATGCTTATGCTTGGAAAGGTCTCATCCAAGCAGGGAAGACAGCTTTGCATCCATCTTGTAAGGATGGATGACGCTCCAGCTGCTTGGATCTACAGGCATCCCCATCGCAAGTGCCTACATCCCTGCAGTACATTGGGTACTAGGGTCACACCATGAGGACTGGTACTTCCCTGTCTGCATCCGTTAGCAGGGCTGACCCAGAGCAGATAGCAGAGGCTGCTGTAGAGATGGAGCCAGAGTTCATGTTTGTCCTCCACAGTGGGCAAGAGACAGATCAAATGTGGTCCTTGCACCCCTTCCAGACCCCTTTGATGCACTGCCCCAGACACAGCCTTGACGTGAAGGCAGGTGAGGATGCAGATGCTCTGCCTCCCCTGCTGCACCACTGACCTCATTCCACAATGATGTGACCCCCATTTTGCTCTTGGTTCTGAACAAACACCACCATCCCCACTGAACAAGGCTGTGTGAGAGAGCTTGATGGAAAGGACAGTGGGGAAGTGCTCAAGCAGGCAACAATGGGAGGAGGACCATAAATTACTGCCCCCATCCCATGAGCCAGCTCAGTGCCATGGAAGATGAGCAGGGATCTGCCTTCACACCCCCTGGAATGAAGGCTCTACAAATGACATCCTTTTCTTCCTCCATTGCATCACAGTATTTTGGCTGCATCCCAGAGATGGAGCAGGAGGGAGGTGACAGCAGATCAACACAGACCCCACTGCAGTGAAGACCAGGGCTGGAGCAAGTCAGAGATACCAGACTCCCCCCATCAGGTTTGAGCTCCCACTCATCACAACCAAGAACCACATTGCAAGAGAAATACAAAACATAGCACTTTAATTGCGGGGGGGAGATAAAAAAACCCAAAAGAGTCAATAAACCTCAGGCATAAAATAAATAGGCAGCTTAGTAGCACGCACACATGTGCAGTCCTGGTTTGTGTCAGCTGCATGAACATGCTTTGTGTCAACCCACAAAGCATGTTAATGAGGATTTACACATGGATGCCACTGCCTGGTCATGCTTGGGAAGAGACCAACACATGCATTTGGGAGGGTGAAACCAAACTATTCAACTACACTGCGATCTTGAAAATAAAAGATATTTAATATTTATATAAACTCTGTCTCTGCTTAGGAAAAATTAAGATTCCTAAGTTCTTATATTCAACATTCACATATATAATCTGTGCATTTCAAAATACTTCAGTATTACAGATAGCAAAAATAGAGGGATTTGAGAAGGTCCTGCTTGGAAGGCATAGCCTGGCTTCCATCAGCAGGAGTCTTTGGGGGAAAAAAGCTGATTTACACAAAGAATTTCCTATATATGAGCATCTTAAGGCCTTCTGAAGAGTTATCCCCTAATAAATTGCTACTCTCAGCAAGGCCTGAGCTGCAAACCACTAGAGCAGGGCGTTATAGCTGTTGAGCTTTGGATCTGCTTGACTGGCCACGAACAAAGACAACACAAAGCAAAGCCAACCCCAGCCCGGACACTCCCTCCTCCCCCTGCCATTAGCTACAGACAATG